>NW_028270157.1:14680143-14997620 GCF_037043375.1 Chiloscyllium plagiosum | reverse complement strand
CGTTGACCCACAATGCCGTAAGGGAAGGAATTCCAGGATTTTGACACAGCGACAGTGAAGGAACAATAATATATATCCTCATCAGGATGTTAAGTGGCTTGCAGAGGAACTTGAAGTTGGTTGTTTTCCCAAGTATTTGCTGTCCTTCTACTTCTAGATAGAAGTGGTTATGGGATTTGAAGGTGCTGTTGAAGAATCTTTGGTGAATTTCGACAGTATGTCTAATTGATGGTACACACTGCTGCCATACAGCATCAATGGTGGAGGCAGTGGATGTTTATGGATGTGGTGCCAATCAAGTGGGCTGCTTTGTCCTGGATGGTGTCAAGCTTCTTAAGTGTTGATGAAGCTGCACTCATCGAGACAAATGGAGAATATTCCATCGCATTCTTGAATTGTGCCTTGTTAATGATGGACAAGCTTTGGAGAGCCAGGAGGTGAGTTACTCACTGCAGTGTTCCTAGCCTCTAATCTGTTCTTATGGACACTGTGTTTATGTGGTGAGTCCAGTTGAGTTCTGGTCAATGGTAAGCCCCAGGATGTTGATAGTGCAAGATTCAGTGAATCATTGAATGTCAAGGGATGGTGGTTAGATTGTCTCTTATTAATGATGGATTTTTTTGCCACTTGTAAGCCCAAGCTGAATATTGTCCAGAATTTGTTGCATTTGAACATGGACTGCGTCAGTATCTGAGGAGTTGTGAACAGTGCTGAACATCGTGTAATCTTCTACGAACATCCCCACTTCTGACCTGTTGATGGAGGGAAGGTTATTGATGAAGCAAGTGAAGATGGTTGGTCCTGGGACACTACCCTGAGAAACTCCTGCAGAGATATCCTGGAGCTAAGATGACTGCCCTCCAACAACCATGAGCATCTTCCTAAGTGCCAGGTATGACTCCAACCAGCTGAGTGTTTGTCCCCTGATACCCATTGATTCCAATTTTGCTCGGGCTCTGTGATGTCACATTCGGTTGAATGAAGCCTTGATGTCAAGTGCTGTCACTCTTACCTCAACTAATGAGGTAGCTGAGTGGCTGAGAGCTGTTAATTGGAATCACATGTAAAGCAGAACAGTAATGGCAGGAAGTTTCATTCTCTGGAGCATATTAGTTTTTATGATGTTCTGGCAGTTTACCCACCAATGCCACTGATACTTTAAACTAAATTCAAGTTTTTAAAGAAACTAATAAGGAACTTACATAAAAACAGAGAACTGCAGATGCTGGAAACAAAAGCAAAAATTACTGGAGAAACTCAGCAGTCTGGGAGTATCTGTGGAAGAAAGCCATTAATGTTTCGGGTCCAGTGACCCTTCAGTTCAGGTTAACCAAGTTGCTCAATATAGTGATAAAAAAATGGATCTGAATCTGAGTAGAAGCAAGTAGGAGAAGTGACCAAATATTTGCTATAGCAATTCAAAGGTTATTTCACTGTATCAGGAATTCAGAGACCTGGGCTGCTCTGTCAGAATATATTAGTTAATTACATCTGGTAGCATCTGTGGAGAGAAAGCAGAGTTAATGTTTTAGACAAGCGACCCTTCTTCAGTTCAGGGTCACTAGTCTAAAACATTAATTCTGCTTTCTCTCCACAGATGCTGCCAGACATAATTAACTAGTATACTCTATCTAGTATAGTAACTAGTATAATCCATGAATTAAAATCCCAGAATGCCTGTCATAACAGCACTGTGGTGTACCTAACCCTTCTGAACTGCAGGAGTTCAAGAAGGTGATACAACACCAACTTCTCAAAAGCGATTAAGGCCATGGCCTGCCATGGTGGAAGTCAAACTCAGGTCTCAGGATTACTTGTGCAGCAACAATATCACAATGCTATTGTATCCACCAAATTGGGTATTTGTTCAACACATATTCTCTGGAGTTTCGAAGAATGAGAGGTCATCTCATTGAAACATTCAACATTATGAAGAAACTTGACAGGGCTTATTTCTTCTAGCCATGGAACCTAAATCAAAGGAGGTAGTTTCAGTGTAAAGGGACAATCATTTAGGAGTGAGATGAGGACAAATTTCTTCATTTAAAGTCTTTGGAGTTTTGAATGTTTTTACCACAGAGGGTTGTGAATGCACTCTCATCTGAGGCTGCAATGGACATACCTTTGGTCTCTCACTGCATCAGATTATATAAAAAGCAAGAATGGAAAGTGGAGTTGAAGCCAAAATCAAACAGCTAGTACGGTCTTCTTGTGCTACCACTTCTTATGTTTTCATAGCTTCATTATAATAGGAAAAATGACCTTCATCGAATGACCATTTAATGATTCTATGATTTATAACCCATAAACAAACATTCCTTTCTCCATCAGAGTTTCAAGCATGGTTAGTGTTTAAGAAGCATGGTAAGGACAAGCCAGGGAGCTATAAACCAGTGAGCCTGACCTCGGTGGTGGGCAAGTTGTTGGAGGGAATCCTGAGGGACAGGATGTATGTGTATTTGGAAAGGCAAGGACTGATTCGGGTTGGTCAACATGGCTTTGTGTGTGGGAAATCATGTCTCACAAACTTGATTGAGTTTTTTGAAGAAGTAACAAAGAGGATTGATGAGGACAGAGCGGTAGATGTGATCTATATGGACTTCAATAAGGCATTCGACAAGGTTCCCCATGGGAGACTGGTTAGCAAGGTTAGATCTCATGGAATACAGGGAGAACTATCCATTTGGATAAAGAACTGGCTCAAAGGAGGAAGACAGAGGGTGTTGGTGGAGGGTTGTTTTTCAGACTGGAGGCCTGTGACCAGTGAAGTGCCACAAGATCCTCTACTTTTTGTCATTAACATAAATAATTTGGATGTGAGCATAAGAGGCACAGTTAGTAAGTTTGCGGATGACACCAAAATTGGAGGTGTAGTGGACAGCGAAGAGGGTTACCTCAGATTACAACAGGATTTTAACCAGATGGGCCAATGGGCTGAGAAGTGGCAGATGGAGTTTAATTCAGATAAAAGTGAGGTGCTGTATTTTGGGAAAGCAAATCTTCGCAGGACTTATACACTAGGAGAAAGTGAGGACTGCAGATGCTGAAGATCAGAGCTGAAAAATGTGTTGCTGGAAAAGTGCAGCAGGTCAGGCAGCATCCAAGGAGTAGGAGAATCGACGTTTCAGGCATAAGCCCTTCTTCGGGCTGATGCCCGAAACGTCGATTCTCCTGCTTCTTGGATGCTGCCTGACCTGCTGCGCTTTTCCAGCAACACATTTTTCAGGACTTACACACTTAATGGTAAGGTCCTAGGGAGTGTTGCTGAACAAAGAGACCTTGGAGTGCAGGTTCATGGCTCCTTGAAAGTGGAGTCGCAGGTAGATAGGATAGTGAAGAAGGCATTTGGTATGCTTTCTTTTATTGGTCAGTATATTGAATACAGGAGTTGGGAGGTCATGTTGCGGCTGTACAGGACATTGGTTAGGCTACTGTTGGAATATTGCATGCAATTCTGGTCTACTTCCTATCGGAAAGATGTTGTGAAACTTGAAAGGATTCAGTAAAGAGTTACAAGGATGTTGCCAGGGTTGGAGGATTTGAGCTATGGGGAGAGGCTGAACAGACTGCGGCTGTTTTCCCTGGAGGGGTGAACTTATAGAGGTTTACAAAATCATGAGGGGCATGGATAGGATAAACAGACAAAGTCTTTTCCCTAAGGTCGGGGAGTCCAGAAATAGAGGGCATAAGTTTAGGATGAGAGGGGAAAGATATAAAAGAGACCAAAGAGGCAACTTTTTCACACAGAAGGTGGTATGTGTATGGACTGAGCTGCCAGAGGAAGTGGTGGAGGCTGGTACAATTGCAACATTTAAAAGGCATTTGGATTGGTATATGAATAGGAAGGGTTTGGAGGGATATGGGCCGGGTGCTGGCAGGTGGAACTAGATTGGGTTGGGATATCTGGTCGGCATGAACGGGTTGGACTGAAGGGTCTGTTTCCATGCTGTACATCTCTGTGACTCTAATTAGAAGCATCGTGAAACATAGAAACATAGAACAATACAGGACAGAACAGACCCTTTGGCCCACGATGTTGTGCCGAACATTTGTCCTAGCTTAAGCACCTATCCATGTACCTATCCAATTGCCGCTTAAAGGTCACCAATGATTCTGACTCTGCCACTCCCACAGGCAGCGCATTCCATGCCCCCACCACTCTCTGGGTAAAACACCTACCCCTGACATCCCCCCATATCTTCCACCCTTCACCTTAAATTTATGTCCCCTTGTAACACTCTGTTGTACCCAGGGAAAAAGTCTCTGACTGTCTACTCTATTTATTCCCCTGATCATCTTATAAACCTCTATCAAGTCACCCCTCATCCTTTGCCGTTCCAATGAGAAAAGGCCTAGCACTCTCAACCTATCCTCGTACGACCTATTCTCCATTCCAGGCAACATCCTGATAATTCTCCTCTGCACCCTCTCCAAAGCTTCCATATCTTTCCTAAAATGAGGCAACCAGAACTGCACACAGTACTCCAAATGTGGCCTTACCAAGGTCCTGTACAGCTGCAACATCACCTCATGACTCTTGAATTCAATCCCTTTGCTAATGAACGCTAATACACCATAGGCCTTCTTACAAGCTCGTCCACCTGAGTGGCAACTTTCAAAGAGCTATGAACATAGACCCCAAGATCCCTCTGCTCCTCCACATTACTAAGAACCCTACCGTTAACCCTGTATTCCGCATTCTTATTTGTCCTTCCAAAATGGACAACCTCACACTTGACAGGGTTGAACTCCATCTGCCACTCCTCAGCCCAACTCTGCATCATATCCAAGTCCCTTTGCAGCTGACAACAGCCCTCCTCACTATCCACAACTCCACCAATCTTCGTATCGTCTGCAAATTTACTGACCCACCCTTCGACTCCTTCTTCCAAGTCATTAATAAACATTACAAACAGCAGAGGATCCAGAACTGATCCCTGCGGAACTCCACTTGTAACTGGGTTCCAGGCTGAATATTTACCATCTACCACCACTCTCTGACTTCGACTGGTTAGCCAGTTCTCTATCCAACTGGCCAAATTTCCCACTATCCCATGCCTCCTGACTTTCCGCATAAGCCTACATTTGATAATGCCTTATCAAATGCCTTACTAAAATCCATGTACACTACATCCACTGCTCTACCCTCATCCACATGCTCGGTCACCTCCTCAAAGAATTCAATAAGACTTGTAAGGCAAGACCTACCCCTCAAAAATCCGTGCTGGCTGTCCCTAATCAAGCAGTGTCTTTCCAGATACTCATAAATCCTATCCCTCAGTACCCTTTCCATTACTTTGCCTACCACCGAAGTAAGACGAACTGGCCTGTAATTCCCAGGGTTATCTCTATTCCCTTTTTTTGAACAGGGGCACAACATTCACCACTCTCCAGTCCCCTGGTACCATCCCCATTGACAGTGAAGATGAAAAGATCATTGCCAACGGCTCTGCAATTTCCTCTCTCGCTTCCCACATAATCCTAGGATATATCCCATCAGGCCTGGGGGACTTGTCTATCCTCAAGTTTTTCAAAATGCCCAACACATCTTCCTTCCTAACAAGCATCTCCTCTAGCTTACCAGTCTGTTTCATACTCTCCTCTTCAACAAATCGTGCTTTGTGATCTCAATTTTGGTAAATGCTTGTGTCAGGGTGTGAATCAAATGTTTATTATTTCAGCAGTTTATAACATGATGGGTACCTTAAAGTCTGTAATTTTATGCCAAACTATTTGTATATATTGTCAGGTCAATAATCTTTATAAAAATGAGATTGTAACTGATCATTTTAATAATGAGTACTATCTGACTAAACATTTACCTCTGGCAATAAAGTTAGGGCAATTTGAAGTATTTCTTCTGCTTCTGCAGTCTTGTCAAGTTCTTTCAGAAACTCTGCAGTAAACCATATCAGAGTAGCCTGTCTGCAGTTGTTATAGTTCAACATTTCATTGTCACCATCTGCAATGACAAACATTAATCTTTCCAGATCATACAGTCATAGACTCATACAACACTGAGTCAGACCCTTTGGTCTAACTCATCCAAGCTGACCAAGTTTGCCAAACTGAACAAGTCCCACTTGCCTGCATTAGGCCCATATGCCTCTAAACCTTTCTTATTCATGTACCTGTCCAATTATCTTTTAAATGTTGTAAATGTATCTGCATCTACTACTTCCTCTGCTAGTTCGGGGAGGCAATTGCCTAGTGGTATTATCATTAGACTACTGATCCAGAAACCCAGGTAATGTTCTGGGGACCCGGGCTCAAATGCTGCCATGGCAGATATTGTAATATGAACTCAGTAAAATCTGGAAGTAAGAGTCTAAACATGACTGTGAATCCATTGTCGATTGTTGGGAAAAAAACATTTTGGTTCACTAATGTCCTTTTGGGAATGAATCTACTATCCTTACCCAGTTTGGCATACATGTGACTCCAGATCCACAGAAATGTGGTTGACTCCTAACTGCCCTCTGGGCAATTAGGGATGGGCAATAAATGCTGGCTTGGCCAGCAACCCCCCGCCCCCATTCCGTGAATGAATACAAAAAACAAACCACCCTCTGTTTGAAAAAGCAGAAACAAAGATTGCTGGAAAAACTCAGTAGTTATAGAGTCATACATCTCGGAAAACAGACCCTTCAGCCCAACCAGTCTATGCTGACCATAATCACACACTAAACTAATCCTGCCTGCTGCCTCTTGGCTAATATCACTCCAAACATATTTTATTCATGTATTTATCCAAATGTCATTTAAACATTGTAACTTTATTTGTATCCTCTGAAAGATCATTCCACACATGAATCACTCTCTGTGTAAAAAGGTTGCCCCTCATGTCTTTTTGAAATCTTTCTCCTGTCACCTTAAAAACATGCCCCTTTGTCTTGAAATACCCCACTCTAGGGAAAAAGACACCTGTCATTCACCTTTTTTTTAAGATTAGATTACTTACAGTGTGGAAACAGGCCCTTCACCCCATCAAGTCCACACTGACCCGCTGAAGCGCAACCCACCCAGACCCATTCCCATTCCCCTACATTTACCCCTTCACCTCACATTACGGGCAATTTAGCATGGCCAATTCACCTAACCTGCACATGTTTGGACTGTGGGAGGAAACTGGAGCACCTGGGGGAAACCCACACAGACACAGGGAGAATGTGCAAACTCCACACAGAGAGTCGCCTGAGACGGGAATTGAACCCAGGTCTCTGGCGCTGTGAGGCAGCAGTGCTAACCACTGTGCCACCGTGCCGCCCACCTTATCTATACCCCATATGAGTTCATAAACCTCTATAAGATCATCCCTCACCTCCTACACTCCAGTGAAAAAGGTCCCAACCTATCCAGCCCCTCGTTATAACTCAAACCTTCCATTTCCAGCAACATCCTGATAAATCCCTTATGAAACCTCTCAAGCTTAATAATATCCTTCCAATAAGAGGATGACCAAAACTGGACACAGTACTCCAGAAGAGACCTCAGCAACGTTCTGTACAAACCTCAAAATTATAACCCAACTACTTTATTTATAGACCTGAGCAATGAAGACAAGCTTGCTAAATGCCTTCTTAACCATCTTGTCTACATGTGATGCAAACTTCAAAGAGTTATCTACCTGAATCCTTAGGTTTAGCTGATCTTTAACACTTCCTAAGGCATTAGTTTTAATTGTATAAATCTTGCCCTTAATTGTTTTACCAAAATGCAATACCTCACATTTATCCAAATTAAACTCCATCTGCCAATCCTCAGCCCATTGACCCAACTGATCAAGATCTTTTTGTAAACTTGGACAACCTTCTTCATTGTCCACTATACCACCAATTTTGGTGTCATCCATAAGCTTACTAACCATGCCTTCTATATTCTCATCTAAATCATTTATATGAATGACAAACAGAAGGGGACCCAGCACTGATCCCTATGGAACACCATTGGTCACAGGCCTCCAGTCTAAAAATTAGCCCTCTCCCTCATCAGTTTCTGTCTCCTACAGCAAAGTCAATTTTGTATACAATTGGCAAGCTCACCCTCAATCCCATGTGATCTAATTTTATTAATTAGTCTACCATATGGAACCTTGTCAAAGGCTTTGCTAAAGTCCAAGTAAATAACATCTACTGCTCTGCCCTGATCAATCTTCTCGGTTACTTCCTTAAAAAACTCAATCAAGTCCAGATAGGTATTTTCCACTGATGGAGATGGGTGTATGGTAGGAATGAACGAACTGCCTGTAATGTGCTTACATTTTTTTTAAAAATGAAAAAAAACTTGTATTGTAAGGCACCTTTCACACGTTCAGGATGCCTCAAACTGATTTAGAGCCAATGAAATAGTTTTTTAAGTGTTACTTTTGTAATATGGAATGCAGGAGAATCTCAGCTAAAGTTCTGGGGACCTGGGTTTGAATTCTGCCATAGCAGATGGTGGAATTTGAATTTCATCTTTTTTTTAAATCTGGCGCAAAGAATTTACTGATGACCACAAAACCATTATCAATTGTTGGACAAAACCATCTGGCTTACTAATGTCTACCATCCTCATCTGGTCTGACCTACATGTGACTCCAGAACCACAGGAATGTGGTTGACTTTCAAGGGCAGCTAGGGACAGGCAATGTATGTCAGCCAGCAACACCTACCTCCCACAAAAGAATAAAAGGAAAACAAAAAATTTCCTCAGATAAAGAATCTGAAAAATAATCTTTAAAAAACATAAACAGGTGGCAGACAGGCAGGTAGAAAGATAAGGAGAAAGAATTGGCAAAGTGGAACACAAGTTGCTCCATGAGTCTTTAAAGGAGAAAGTATCAAAGGTGGAGAAAAAAAGTCAAAACAACAACACTTTTGAGAAGGGAGAGGAACAGACAAAGGCAGCACATGATGAGGTCAGTGCAATGGAGAGAGAGAATAAAAGAATCCCACACTGCTAACTGACACAGCAGTGAACCTGCACAGTTACTGCCTTTGAATTCATGTATTGCTGGACATCGGAGTGCATCTGGGAAAATTAACAGCAAAATTCACAACTAATCTTGGAGGAACATGTTTGACAGAGGTCACAGCACAGAAACAGATAAGTGAATATTTTTAAGTATGGCCTACAGAAAGTCTGCAGCAGTGAGTTGAGTCGGTTCTTTCTTGATTATATGTTTTATTGAGATATGTCTCAATAACTTAAAAATATAAGTGTTATGTTAGCCTGGAACAGCGTTTTATAGAGGAATAAGACCAGTGCTATATTCTGGGTCTGTACATTGGAAGAAGCAAAAATGGCCTTTAGTAGAGTGATATGCTCTTCTTGTTGGATGTGGGAGTCCAGGGAGAGTTTACATGTTACTGAGGATTATATCTGCAATAAATGTCATTGGTTGTGAATCCTATGAGATCGAATGGATTGGTTGGAGAGACAGTTAAAAGCAATGAGAAATTTACAAGAGCAAGGGGATGTGATGGATGGCAGTTATAGGAAGGGAAAAAAGTTGCACATACTGTCACATGGGTTAACTACAGGAAAGTTAAGAGAGGTAGGCAGGTAGTGCAGGAGTCTTCTGTGGCTATCCCCATTTCAAACAAGTATGCTGTTTTGGAAAATGTAGGGGTTGATGGATTCTCAGGGGAATGTAGGATGAACAGCCAGGTTTCTGGTATCGAGACTGGCTCTAATGCAATGAGGGGTACATCGAGTTCCAAGAGATCAATTATGTTAGTGGACTCTCTAGTCCAAGGCACAGACAGACACTTCTGTGGCCAGCAGCGAAAAATCAAGGAATGGTGTGTTGCCTCTCTGGTGCCAGGGCCAAGGATGTCTCAGAGAGGGTGTAGAATATTCTCAAGGGGGAGAGGGGCAAGAGGTCATTGTACACATTGGAACCAATGACCTAGGAAGGGAAAAGGATGAGATTCTGAAGGGAGAATATAAAGAGTTAGGCAGAAATTTAAACAGGAGATCCTTGAGAGCAGTAATATCTGGATTACTCCCGGGGCCACAAGGTAGAATACGAGGATAGAGCAGATGAATGCATGGCTGAGGAGCTGGTGTATGGGAAAAGGATTCTCATTTTTGGATCATTGGAATCTCTTCTGGGGTAGAAGTGACCTGTACAAGTAGGATAGATTGCACCTGAATTCGAAGAGGACTAATATACTGGCAGGGAGATTTGCTAGAGCTGCTCAGGAGGATTTAAACTATTAAAGTGGGGGGAGGGGTGGGACCCAGGGAGATAGTGAGGAAAGAGATCAATCTGGGACTGGTACAGTTGAGAAAAGAAGCGAGTCAAACAATCAGGGCAGGCAGGGACAAAGCAGAGAACAAGGTAGAACTGATAAATTAAAGAGCATTTATTTCCATGCAAGAGGCCTACAGGTAAGGCAGATGAACTCAGGGCATGGTTAGGAACATGGGACTGGGATATCATAGCAATTACAGAAACGTGGCTCAAGGATGGACAGGATTGGCAGCTTAATGTTCCAGGATACAAATGCTACAACAAGGACAGAAAGGGAGGCAAGAGAGGAGTGGGAATAGTGTTTTTGATAAGGCATAGCATTACAGCTGTACTGAGGGAGGATATTCCCAGAAAAACATCCAGGGAAGTCATTTGGGTTGAACTGAGAAATAAGAAAGGGACGATCACCTTACTGGGATTGTATTATAGACACCCTAATAGTCAGAGGGAAATTGAGAAACAGATTTGTAAGGAGATCTCGGTTATCTGTAGGAATAATAGAACAAAGAAGAACAAAGAAAATTTAAAGCCCAGTAACAGGCCCTTCGGCCCTCCAAGCCTGAGTTGATCAAAATGTAATGTCTAAACCTGTCAGCCAATTCCTAAGCATCTGTATCCCTTTACTCCCCACCTACTCATGCACTTATCCAGACGCATCTTATATGAATCTACCGTGCCTGCCTCTACCACCTTTGCTGGTAACGCGTTCCAAACACCCACCACCCTCTGTGTGAAGTATTTACCACGTGTATCCCCCTTAAACTTTCCACCTCTCACTTTGAAAGTGTGATCTCTTGTTATTGAATCCTTCACCCTGGGAAAAAGCTTGTCTATCCACCCTGTCTATACCCGTCATGATTTTGGAAACCTCAATCAGGTCCCCCCTCAATCTCCTTTTTTCTAGTGAAAATAAACCTAACTTACTCAACCTTTCTTCATAGCTAGCACCTTCCATACCAGGCAACATCCTCGTAAACCTCCTCTGCACCCTCTCCAAAGCGTCCACATCCTTTCGGTAATGTGGTGACCAGAACTGTACACAGTATTCTAAATGCAGCCGAACCAATGTCTTGTACAATTTTAACATGACTTGCCAGCTCTAATACTCAATACCCCGTCCAATGAAGGCAAGCATACTATATGCCTTCTTGACCACTCCATCCACCTGTGCAGCAACCTTCAGGGTACAATGGACCTGCACTCCCAGATCTCTCTGCCCATCAACTTTTCCCAAGGCTCTTCCATTCATTGTATAATTCGCTCTGGAATTAGTCTTGCCTAAATGCATCAGGCCATTCCTGAAGAAGGGCCTGTGCCCGAAACGTCGAATCTCCTGTTCCCTGGATGCTGCCTGACCTGCTGTGCTGTTCCAGCAATAAAGTTTCAACTTTGATCTCCAGCATCTGCAGACCTCACTTTCTCCTCCTAAATGCATCACCTCACATTTGTCTTGATTGAAAACCATCTGCCACTTTTCCACCCAACTCTCCAGTCTATCTATATCCTCCTGTATTCTCTGACAGTCCCTTATGCTTTCTGCTACTCCATCAATCTTCGTGTCATCTGCAAACTTGCTGAACATACCAACAATGCCCTGTTCCAGATCATTTAGGTATATTACAAACAACAGTGGCCCCAACACTGACCCCTGTGGAACACCACTGGTCACCTTTCTCCATTTCGAGAAACTCCCTTCAACTACTACTCTCTGTCTCCTGTTGCTCAACCAGTTCTTTATCCACCTAGCTAGAACACCCTGCACACCATATGATTTCACTTTCTCCATTAGTCTACCATGGGGAACCTTATCAAACGCCTTACTAAAGTCCATGTATATGACATCAACAGCCCTTCCTTCATCTATCAACTTGGTCACTTCCTCGAAGAACTCTATTAAGTTGGTAAGGCACGATCTTCCCCACACGAAACCATGTTGCCTATCACTAATAAGCCCATTCTTTTCGAAATATAAATAGATCCTATCCCTCAGAACCTTCTCCAGCAACTTTCCCACCACTGATGTAAGGCTCACTGGTCTGTAGTTACCCAGAATATCCTTACTACCCTTCTTGTACAGGGGAACAACATCAGCAACCCTCCAGTCCTCCGGCACCTCACCTGTGTTTAAGGATGCCACAAAGATATCTGTCAGGGCCCCAGCTATTTCCTCTCTCGCCTCCCTCAGCAACCTTGGATAGATCCCATCCGGTCCTGGGGATTTGTCCACCTTAATAACCTCTAGCCTACCCAACACATCTTCCCTACTTATGTCAACGTGATCCAGACTAATCAAACTTCTATCTCTAATCTCAACATTCATCATGTTCCTCTCCTCAGTGAACACTGATGCAAAGTAATCATTCAAAATCTCACTCATTCCCTCAGGTTTGACACACAGCCTTCCTTTGTTATCCTTTAGTGGACCAATCCTTTCTCTAGTTACCTGCTTGCTTCTTATATAAGAATAAAATACTTTGGGATTCTCCTTAATTCTGCTCGCTAAAGCTATTTCATGACCCCTTTTAGCCCACTTGATTCCTCGTTTAAGACATGTCCTACTCTTCCGAAATTCTTCCACGGCCCATTCTGTTCTTAGCTGCCTAGACCATATGTATGCTTCCCTTTTCCTCTTGGCTAGTTGTACAATTTCTCCTGTCATCCACAGTTCATGAATCTTGCTCTTCCTATCCTTTGCCTTCAACGAGACATGCCTATCCTGCACTATCTTTAACCTATCTCTGAAAGCCTCCCACATCTCAAATGTGGACTTCCCTTCAAATAGCTGTGTCCAATCCACATTTCCGAGCTCCTTCCTAATTTTGATATAATTGGCCTTGGCTAAAAATGTGTTGCTGGAAAAGCGCAGCAGGTCAGGCAGCATCCAAGGAACAGGGGAATCGACGTTTCGGGCATAAGCCCTTCTTCAGGAATAATTGGCCTTGGCCCAGTTTAGTACTCTTCCCTTAGGACCACTCGCTTCTTTATCAACGAGTATTCTAAAACTTACAGAATTGTGGTCACTGTTCCCAAAGAAATCCCCCACCGCAACTTCTACCACCTGTCCTGGCTCGCTCCCCAGTACCAGGTCCAATATGGCCCCTTCCCTCATTGGACTATTGACATACTGCTCTAGAAAACTCTCCTGGGTGCTTCTTACAAATTCTACCCCATCCAGACCTCTGACGTTAAGTGTATCTCAGTCAATGTTGGGAAAATTAAAATCTCCCATTACCACTACCCTATTGCCTCTACATCTTTCCATAATCTGTTTACCTATTTGTTCTTCTATCTCACGCTCACTGATGGGAGGCCTGTATTGCAGCCCCAACAGGGTGGTTATGGTAGGGGATTTTAACTTTCCAAACATAGACAGGGACTGCCATAGTGTTAAGGGTTTAGATGGAGAAGAATTTGTTAAGTGTGTACAAGAAAATTTTCTGATTCAGTATGTGGATGTACCTATGAGAGAAGGTACAAAACTTGACATACTCTTGGGAAATAAGGCAGGGCAGGTGACTGAGGTGTCAACGGGGAAGCACTTTGGGACCAGCGACCATAATTCTATTAGTTTTTAAAATAGTGATGGAAAAGGATAGATCAGATCTAAAAGTTGAAGTACTAAATTGGAGGAAGGCCAATTTTGATGAAATTAGGCAAGAACTTTTCAAAAGCTGATTGGGGGCAGATGTTCGCAGGTAAAGGGACAGCTGGAAAATGGGAAGCCTTCAGAAATGATCAATTGAATCAATGGGCTGAGGGGTGGCAGGTGCAGTTTAATTTGGAGGTGTTCCATTTTGGTACAACAAATAAGGGCAAGACTTATACAATTAAAACTAGGGCCTTGGGTAGAACAGAGAGACCTTGGGGTTCAGGTACATAATTCTTTTATATCTGAGTCACATATCGATAGGTGGATAAGAACGTATTTAGCATACTTGCCTTCATTGCTCAGACTATTGAGAGTTGGGCCATAATGTCAAGGTTGTACAAACACTGGAATGGCCTCTTCTGGAGTACTGTGTTCAATTCTAGTTGCCCTGTTATAGGAAGGTTATACCCTTCCTGAAGAAGGGCTTATGCCCGAAACGTCGATTCTCCTGTTCCCTGGATGCTGCCTGACCTGCTGCGCTTTTCCAGCAACACATTTTCAGATAGGAAGGTTATAACAAGCTGGAGAGTGTTCAAAAGAGATTTACCAGGATGTTTTTGGAAATGGAGGGTTTGAGTTATAAGGAGAGGCTGGATAAGCTGAAACGTTTTTCACTAAAGCATATGACCTTGAGAGGTGATCTCATAGAGATTTATAAAATCACTTGGGGCATAAATAAGGTGAAGGGCAGGTGACTTTTCCCTAAAGTGGAGGACCGGGGGCATATTTTAAGGTGAGAGGAGAAAAATTTTAAAAAGACATGAGGGTACATTTTGTTATATAAGGAATGGATTTAGAATGAACTTCCAAGAAGGTGGTGAATGCAGTTAGTTACAATGCTTAAAAGACATTTGGATAAGTACATGAATAAGAAATCTTTGGAGGGATATGGGCCAAGCACAGGCAGGTGGGACCAATTTGGTTTTGGGATTATGACTGGCAAGGACTTTTGGACCAAAGGGTCTATTTCCATGCTGTACTATTTTATGACTATCCTGGATGAAGAAAAGTCTACAGAATATTAGGAAGTGGTCATTAAGTAAAGTCGCGCTTGATGATGTTTTGAGAGAGGAAAGAATATGAGTACCCTGATTTTTATGGAAAGTTATATCGGTGCTGGGGTGACCAAGAAATGTTTGAAGAACCAGTAAGGCCAGTGACAGGGGTTGACACTGAACAAAAGCAAAACCCCATTAATATTTGTAGCTCCACTTCTGTAAAGCAGTGATATACAGTAGGATGATTTGTGTAAGTGAAAATAAGAGCACATAAAACAGTGATTTTGAAACTTAAAAGGAATAAAGCAACAATGTTTACTGAAAAGAAAGGCTCAGCTGCTTTGGCTCACAGGTAGCATGCTTATCTGTGTAAGAAGGTCATAAATTCAAGAGCCAGTCAGAGACTTGATCATATATTATAGGCAGAAAGTTAGTCCAGTACTGAGGGAGGTCGACACTTTTTAAATTGCTGCCTTTTTGGATGAAATACTAAGCCTGTTGGGAATCAATTTAGCTCAGTTGGCTGGATTGTTGGTTTACAAATCAGTGCAATGTCAACAGTGTGGGTTCAATTCCCATCACTGGTTTGAGGTTACCATGAAGGACTCTCTTTCTCAAACTCTTCCCTCGCCTGAGGTCTGGTGGCCCTCAGGTTAAATTATCACCAGTTGCTTCTCTCTAATGAGACAGCAGCCCCTATTATCTAGTAAGACTATGGCGATACAACAATAATTAAGCCTGTTTACCATCTCTACTATAAGGGGGAAAGTATAAAACAAAACTGAGAGAATTCTCCCAATATCTTGCACAATATTTGTTCTTCAAGCAGATTAGCCCAGATTATCTAATCACATATCTCATTGCTATTTGCGGAACATTTGACTGCTACTTTGATAGTATTTAAATGGCTGTAAATTTTTGAGATATTCTGAGGTTATGAAAGGCACAATGTAACCTTTATGGGGAATAAGAATAAGTGTTCATAAAAATAATAAATGAAGGTAGGTCAGAGAGGTTGCTAGGAGGAAGAAGATCAGAAAGAAATTGTGATGCAAATGAAAATAGTTTGGAAGCTTAAAGTGAGAAAGGGATTTACTATCAAACAACTAGTGAAGAGGAAGAAGGACGCTTATTTAAGGTTGAGAAAGCAAGGATCAGACAGGGCTCAAGGTAGCCAGGAAGGAACTGAAGAATGGACTCAAGAGAGCTAAAATGGAGCATGAAAAACCCTTGGCGGGTATGATTAAGGAGAACCCCAAGTCGTTCTACACTTATGTGAGGAACAAAAGGATGGCCAGAGTGAGGGTAGGGCTTATCAGTGATAGCGGAGGGTACTTGCGCCTGGAGTTGGAGGAGATAGGGGAGGTCCTTAACGAATACTTTGCTTCAGTATCCACTAGTCAGAGGGATTGTCATTTCTGAGGACAGCGTGAAATGGACTGATACACTTGAACAGGTTGATGTTAAGAAGGATGTGCTGGATAGAGTGGATAGCCAGAGGGTTTTTTCCAGGATGGAAATGGTTATCACAAGGTGGCACAATTTTGAGATGATTGGGGAAGGTTTAGAGGAGATATCAGAGGTGGGTTCTTTATTCAAAGAATGGTGAGTATGTGGAATGCACTGCCAGCAGTGGTAGTAGAGTCAGATACATTACAGATGTTTAAGCAACTCTTGGATCAGCATATAGATGATAGTAAAATGTAGCATATGTAGATTAGTTTGACCCTAGAGTAGGATAAAACGTCGGCACAACATCAAGGGCTGAAGGGCTTGTACTGTGCTGTACTGTTTTATGTTCTATGTAACAGTTTTTCTTGCATTTGGTTGAATTGTGCAAGCTTCCCACAGAGTTCTCGGGTACACCTGATCAGGTCCTGGGGATTTATCCACCTTTACCCATTTCAAGACATTCAGCACTTCCTCCTCTGTAATCTGGACATTTTGCAAGATGTCACCATCTATTTCCCTACAGTCTATATCTTCCATATCCTTTTCCACAGTAAATACTGATGCAAAATACTCGTTCAGTATCTCCCCCATTTTCTGCGGCTCCACACAAAGGCTGCCTTGCTGATCTTTGAGGGGCCCTATTCTCTCCCTAGTTACCCTTTTGTCCTTAATGTATTTGTAAAAACCTTTTGGATTCTCCTTAATTCTATTTGTCCCCTTTTTGCCCTCCTGATTTCCTTCTTAAGTATACTCCTACTTCTTTATACTCTTCTAAGGATTCACTCGATGTATCTCGTCTATACATTACATATGCTTCCTTCTTTTTCTTAACCAAACCCTGAATTTATTTAGTCATCCAGCATTCGCTATACCTACCAGCCTTTCCTTTTACCCTGACAGAAATATACTTTCTCTGGATTCTCATTTCTGAAGGCTTCCCATTTTCCAGCCGTCCCTTTACCTGCGAACATCTGCCCCCAATTAGCTTTCGAAAGTTCTTGCCTAACACTGTCAAAACTGGCCTTTCTCCAATTTAGAACTTCAACATTTAGATCTGGTCTATCCTTTTCCATCACTATTTTAAATCAAATAGAATTATGGTCGCTGGCCCCAAAGTGCTCCCCCACTGACACCTCAGTCACCTGTCCTGCCTTATTTACAGATAACCGAGATCTCCTTACAAATCTGTTTCTCAATTTCCCTCTGACTATTAGGGGTTCTATAATACAATCCCAATAGGTGATCATCCCTTTCTTATTTCTCAGTTCCACCCAAATAACTTCCCTGTATGTATTTCCAGGAATATCCTCCCTCAGCACAGCTGTAATGCTATCCCTTATCAAAAATGCCACTCCCCCTCCTCTCTTGCCTCCATTTCTATCCTTCCTGTAGCATTTGTATCCTGGAACATTAAGCTCCCAGTCATGCCCATCCCTGAGCCATGTTTCTATAATTACTATGATATCCCAGTCCCATGTTCCTAACCATGCCCTGAGTTCATCTGCCTTCCCTGTTAGGCCCCTTGCATTGAAATAAATGCAGTTTAATTTATTAGTCCTACCTTGTCCCTGCTTGCCCTGACTGTTTGACTCAGTCTCAGATTGATCTCTTTCCTCACTATCTTCCTGGGTCCCACCTCCCCACCTTACTAGTTTAAATCTTCCCGGGCAGCTTTAGCAAATTTCCCTGCCAGTATATTAGTCCCCTTCCAATTTAGGTGCAATCTGTCCTTCTTGTACACTGGGCCTCTTGCTGAGATATTTGTATCATCAATAGTCACAGGTGAGGTGCTGGAAGACTGGAGGTTGGCAAACGTGGTGTCACTGTTTAAGAAGGGTGGTAAGGACAAGCCAGGTAACTATAGACCAGTGAGTCTGATCTTGGTGGTGGGCAAGTTGTTGGATGGAATCCTGAGGGACAGGATGTACATGTATTTGGAAGGGCAAGGACTGATTAGGGACAGTCAACATGGCTTTGTGCGTGGGAAAGTACGTCTCACAAACTTGATTGAGTTTTTTGAAGAAGTAACAAAGAGGATTGATGAGGGCAGAGCGGTAGATATGATCTATATGGACTTCAGTAAGGTGTTCGACAAGGTTCCCCATGGGAGACTAGTTAGCAAGGTTAGATCTCATGGAATACAGGGAGAACTAGCCATTTGAATACAGAACTGGCTCAAAGGTAGAAGACAGAGATTGGTGGTGGAGGGTTGTTTTTCAGACTGGAGGCCCGTGAGCAGTGGAGTGCCACAAGGATCGGTGCTGGGTCCTCTACTTTTTGTCATTTACATAAATGATTTGGATGTGAGTATAAGAGGTACAGTTAGTAAGTTTGCAGATGACACCAAAATTGGAGGTGCAGCGGACAGCGAAGACGGTTTCCTCAGATTACAACAGGATCTGGACCAGATCAGCCAATGGGCTGAGAAGTGGCAGATGGAGTTTAATTCAGATAAATGCGAGGTGCTGCATTTTGGGAAAGCAAATCTTAGCAGGACTTATACATTTAATTGTAATGTCCTGAACAAAGAGACCTTGGAGTGCAGGTTCATAGTCCTTGAAAGTGGAGTCGCAGGTAGATAGGATAGTGAAGAAGGTGTTTGGTATGCTTTCCTTTATTGGTCAGAGTATTGAGTACAGGGGTTGGGAGGTCATGATGCGGCTGTACAGGACATTGGTTAGGCCACTGTTGGAATATTGCGTGCAATTCTGGTCTCTTTCCTATCGGAAAGATGTTGTGAAACTTGAAAGGGTTCAGAAAAGATTTACAAGGATATTGCCAGGGTTGGAGGATTTGAGCCATAGGGAGAGCATGAATAGGTGGGGCTGTTTTCTCTGGAGCGTCGGAGGCTGAGGGTTGACCTTATAGAGGTTTACAAAATTATGAGGGGCATGGATAGGGTAATTAGGCAAAGTCTTTTCCCTGGGTTTGGGGAGTCCAGAACTGGAGGGCGTAGGTTTAGGGTGAGAGGGGAAAGATATAAAAGAGACCAAAGGGGCAACGTTTTCACACAGAGAGTGGTACGAGTGTGGAACGAGATGCCAGAGGAAGTGGCGGAGGCTGGTACAATTGCAACATTTGAGAGTCATTTGGACGGGTATATGAATAGGAAGGGTTTGGAGGGATACGGTCTGGGTTGGGTTATCTGGTCAGCATGGATAGGTTGGACCGAAGGCCCTAAAGGAGCCTTCCACATCCAAAGTTTTACTTGCACATCCACTAATATCATTTATTGTATCCGTTGCTCCTGATGCGGTCTCCTCTACATTGGGGAGACTGGGCGCCTCCTAGCACAGCACTTTAGGGAACATCTCCGGGACACCCGCACCAATCAACCACACCGCCCCGTGGCCCAACATTTCAACTCCCCCTCCCACTCTGCCGAGTACATGGAGGTCCTGGGCCTCCTTCACCACCGCTCCCTCACCACCAGACGCCTGGAGGAAGAACGCCTCATCTTCCGCCTCAGAACACTTCAACCCCAGGGCATCAATGTGGACTTCAACAGTTTCCTCATTTCCCCTTCCCCCACCTCACCCTAGTTCCAAACTTCCAGCTCAGCACTGTCCCCAAGACTTGTTCAGACTTGTCCTACCTGCCTATCTCCTTTTCCACCTATCCACTCCACCCTCTCCTCCCTGACCTATCACCTTCATCCCCTCCCACTTACCTACTGTACTCTATGCTACTTTCTCCCCACCCCCACCCTCCTCTAGCTTATCTCTCCACGCTTCAGGCTCTCTGCCTTTATTCCTGATGAAGGGCTTTTGCCGGAAACTTCGATTTCGCTGCTCCTTGGATGCTGCCTGAACTGCTGTGCTCTTCCAGCACCACTAATCCAGGTTGGACCGAAGGGTCTGCTTCCATGCTGTACATCTCTATGACTCTACAACAGTATAATAAAAAGCACATCTAATGAAAATGATTGGGTTTTTCACAGGCCAGACAGTCGTTATGCCAGAGCAGATCGGAGATGCACCTGGGACCCTGCAGAATTTCCATCTAAGCAGCTTAAGTGTAGAAATTGCCAGGAAAATTGAATTTTCTGTTTGAATTCTATGCTGGGAATCCTCCAAAAGTTTAAATCAGAGACTTCAGAGGGTTTCAATAAATTTATGTAAAATAGTTAATAAATGTTTGACAATTAAGTATATAGTGTAACTCGAGTAACTATTAAACTGATCTTGTACTTATCTCACGCATCCCCAATCACAAATCCCTCAGATCCTGAACTAATACCCTCAGACCCTGACCCTGACACCTTTCCCCTCCCAGAACCCAGAGCACCCCTCCACCTGCGACCTGACACTCCACCCCAATCCCAATGTGCACCCAGTTACCCCCTCCACTGGGCGCAACTACCCCACCCCACCAGCGACACAACCCCTACCAGTTCCATCCCTGAAATCTGTGTGGAATAGCCACTCCCAAGGAAATCTTGTTCAATTAGTACACAAAATATTAATTAAAACTAAAAAGTCACGATTTAAGGAAACTATATGGAAAATTGTGTAACAGAGCTACCCACTAATAATTGATATATTTCTACAATAGAGTAAGATGAATATAAATTAAGTGAAAGTCTACAGTTAAATTTTCCTACTAAGAATTGAGAAGAATTTCTTTTTCATAGTAACTGTAAATATTATTGCAAATTTCCTACTTTCTGATACATAGGGTCTGGCCAGGAACTCAACCACCATTTTGTGATAGGCAACCGTAGGATCAAATCCTGCCTCTGTTAACAAATCCCAGTGATGGACAAGATCCAGCTTCGATTGATAAGAATGCTTTGAATTCTGATAGATTAGATCCATGATTCTGAAGAGAAAGAAATAAGACCTTTTATTTTTGAAATTTGCCTTACACCTTACCTGTCAATGAAAGATTATTGGGCTGCCATTGGCATTAACTTCCCAAAAAGCAACAAACGTACAGAACATAAACACATATAAATATAGATCTGGGGCATTGAGGCTTGGGGTAGGTAGGAGTGATTTTGACTACTAGCAAGTATACTATAAAATGGTACTAGTCAGATTCCCACCCAAAGTAATAATAATGAGTACACCCCACTATTCCTGTGAATCGTTTCTGCATTCTCACAGTTTTCATGTTTAGCATTTACATTTTTCCAATAATATGGCATCCAAAACTGTACACAATACTCCGGCTGAAGTCCAACATATGCCTTATGCAACTTCAACAGACCTCCTTGTTCTTGTGCTCTGTCCCTCTCTTATAAAGTGTACACCAGTTTTATTTGAGCATCCTAACTATTCCATGTGGGAACTGGGCAGCAACAAGAAAAGGTCCAGCTCTAAAGGGGATGCAAGAACAGAGGGAACTAAGTATAGTGCACCCCCCCTCCCATTAATCTCTCAGCTCCCTTGGCCCACAAGCCTAATTCCTAATGAAGAGTTTATGCCTGAAACATCGATTCTCGTGCTCTTCTGGTGCTGCCTGACTGGCTGTGTTTTTCCAGCACCACACTCTTCGACTCTGATCTCCAGGATCTGCAGTGCTCACTTTCTCCTCATACATGTGCATGAGTCATTGAAGGTGGCAGAAAAATTTGAGAGAGTAGATAATAAAGCACACAGTATCCTAGATTTTATAAATAGGAGCATAGCATACAAAAGCAGGAAGTTTCTGATGAACTTGGATAGGAGTTTAGCCTCAGCTGGGGTATTACATCCAGTTCTGGATGCTACATTTTTGGAAAGACTTAAAGGTATTTGAGAGAATTATGATAAAATTTGCAAGAATAATTCCAGGGATTAGGAATTGCAAATATTAAGATACAAGTTATAAGACATTTGTGGGCGGCACGGTGGCATAGTGGTTAGCACTGCTGCCTCACAGCGCCTGAGACCCGGGTTCAATTCCCGCCTCAGGCGACTGACTGTGTGGAGTTTGCACGTTCTCCCCGTGTCTGCGTGGGTTTCCTCCGGGTGCTCCGGTTTCCTCCCACAGTCCAAAGATGTGCAGGGTCAGGTGAATTGGCCATGCTAAATTGCCCGTAGTGTTAGGTAAGGGGTAAATGTAGGGGTATGGGTGGGTTTCGCTTCGGCGGGTCAGTGTGGACTTGTTGGGCCGAAGGGCCTGTTTCCACACTGTAATGTAATCTAATCTAAACATATAAGTTAAGGCTGTTTTCCTTGGAAACGGGAATGAGATTTGATAGAGCTTTTCAAAGCCATGATGGGTCTGACAGAATGGGCAGAGAGAAACAGCTCCTATTTATGAAAGAATCGAAAGGAAGAGACACAAATTTAAAGTAATTGGGGAAAGAAACAAAAGCGACACAGGGAAAACTCTTTCATGTAGGGTATGATTAAGGCCTGGAATGCACTGCCTGAAGGTGTGTCAATGGATGTAAATTCAATCAAGGCATTCAAAAGGAAAATTAAATTTTTATTGGAAAAGGAACAATATAGAGGGTAATGGGGATAACCGAGGGGAGTGAGAGAGTTGCTCATTTGCAGCTTAAGTGTAGATATGATGCAGCCAAACAGTCGTCTTCTTTGATGTAACAGTTCTGTGTTTCTACATATATGAACATGTATTTGGAAAGTAAAGTACTGATTCGGGATAGTCAACATGGCTTTGTGCATGGGAAATCATGTCTCACAAACTTGATTGAGTTTTTTGAAGAGTAACAAGGAAGATTGATGGGGGCAGAGCAGTAGATGTGATCCATATGGACTTCAGTAAGGCGTTCGACAAGGTTCCCCATGGGAGAATGATTAGCAAGGTTAGATCTCATGGAATACAGGGAGAACTAGCCATTTCGATACAGAACTGGCTCAAAGGTAGAAGACAGAGGGTGGTGGTAGAGGGTTGTTTTTCAGACTGGAAGCCTGTCACTAGTGGAGTGCCACAAGGATCGGTGCTGGGCCCTCTACTTTTTGTCATTTACATAAATGATTTGGATGCGAGCATAAGAGGTACAGTTAGTAAGTTTGCAGATGACACCAAAATTGGAGGTGCAGTGGACAGCGAAGACGGTTCCCTCAGATTACAACAGGGTCTGGACCAGATGGGCCAATGGGCTGAGAGGTGGCAGATGGAGTTTAATTCAGATAAATGTGAGGTGTTGCATTTTGGGAAAGCAAATCTTAGCAGGACTTATACACTTAATGGTAAGATCCTAGGGAGTGTTGCTGAACAAAGAGACCTTGGAGTGCAGGTTCATAGCTCCTTGAAAGTGGAGTCGCAGGTAGATAGGATAGTGAAGAAGGCATTTGGTATGCTTTTCTTTATTAGTCAGAGTATTGAGTACAGAAGTTGGGAGGTCATGTTGCGGCTGTACAGGACATTGGTCAGGCCATTATTGGAATATTGCGTGCAATTCTGGTCTCCTTCCTATCGGAAAGATGTTGTGAAACTTGAAAGGGTTCAGAAAAGATTTACAAGGATGTTGCCAGGGTTGGAGGATCTGAGCTACAGGGAGAGGCTGAACAGGCTGGGGCAGTTTTCCCTGGAGCGTCCGAGGCTGAGGGGTGAACTTATAGAGGTTTACAAAATTATGAGGGGCATGGATAGGATAAATCGACAAAGTATTTTCCCTGGGGTAGGTGGGTCCAGAACTAGAGGGCATAGGTTTAGGGTGAGAGGGAAATATATAAAAGAGACCAAAGGGGCAACTTTTTCACACAGAGGGTGGTACATGTATGGAATGAGCTGCCAGAGGATGTAGTGGAGGCTGGTACAATTGCAACATTTAAGAGGCATTTGGATGGGTATATGAATAGGAAGGGTTTGGAGGGATATGGGCCAGTTGCTGGCAGGTGGGACTAGATTGGGTTGGGATATCTGGTCGGCGTGAATGGGTTGGAATGAAGAGTCTGTTTCTATGCTGTACACCTCTATGACTCTATGACTAAGTGGGACTAGAATAGTTTAGGATATCTGTTCGGCATGGACGAGTTGGACCGAAGGGTCTGTTTCCGTGCTGTACGTCTCTATGACTCTATATATCAGGACACGTCTTTGTACCTTGGCGAAACATTGTCAGTTAATTATTAATTGCACAGAAAATAAAATTTCTCATGTACCTCATTAAAGAATTAAGACTGGGTCATTGATCCATGCAATTAGCTTCACTAAAGTTTATTTCAATTGAATAATTCATTTTGATTAGTATTTTCAATATATTGATTGTGTATCACTTGTCAGGGAAATGCAGCAAAGAAAACTGATTACAGCAAAACCACCACTAAATATTAACAAGTATCTCAAAAATACAAGAATATCATGGAGTTGTTACAGCACAAAAGGAGACAATTCAGCCTATTGTGCCTGCACCTACTCTTCAAATGAGCAGCAATACCTTGTGCCAATTTCCTGTCTTTTCCCCATATCCTTGCACACAATTTCTATCCAAATAATCAACGAATGCCCTCTTGAACACCTCAGTTAGTTTTGCCTTCCCCAAATTTCCAGGCGTGCATTCTGTACCTCCTTCCTGCTTCCTTTTGCATATCACTTTAATCCTATGTTGTCTTGTTCGTGAGTGGCAACAGCTTCTCCTCATTTTCTGCTCATGAGTTAGGAAACTTTGATCAAATCTCTTCTCAACCTTCTTCTCTCCAAACAGAACAATCCCAACTTCTAAAATCTATCTTCAAAACTGAAGTTTCTCATTCCTGGAACTATTCCCATTTTTTATGTTTTGCTTTTACATTTTTCCTATTTTGTGGCACCCAGAACTGCACGCAATACTCCGGCTAAAGTCGAACATGTGTCTTATGCAAGTTCAACGTACCTCCTTGCTCTTGTGTCCCTCTCTTATAAAGTCAAGAGTGCTGACATTATGAACTGCTGCTCTTCATTTGTCTTGCAACCTTCAATGATCTGTGTACATATGTATTCTGTTCCTGCACCCCCATTAGAAATGTATTTTCTTACAAAGTGCATCATCTGTCATTTGTCTCCCTACTCCACCAACTTGTCAATGTGCTTTTTGGAGTTCCACACTGTCCTCCTCACAGTCTGCAATTCTTTACAAATTTTGCATCATCTCCAAACTTTGAAATTGTCGTCTGCACATCAAGATCCAGGTCAATAATATATATAGGAAAAGCAAGGTTCCCAATATTGGCTGGGGAACGCCAACAGAAACATTCCTCAAGCCCAAATATCCATCAATCATATTCTCTGTTTCCTATCACTTTGTATCCACATTGCTATTGTCTCTTTTATTCCATGACTTATAATTTTGAAAAGCTCTAGGTCTCCTGTGTATACCTGTATGACTTTCATCCCAGTCTCAGTTCTTATGCTGCTGAAACACTCATTTATACCTTCCTTACCTCTAGACATTACTATTCCAATATCCTCCTGACTGGTTTCTCTCCATAAACTTGAAATAATCAAAAACTTTGTTGCACGTGACTTAACTTGCAATAGGTCCTGTTCCACTACCATCTCTGTGCTTGCTAATCTACCTTCCCTCCCAGTCAAGGAACACGTGATTTTTAAAATTCTTGTACTTGTTCATAAATCTTTCCATAGCTTGGACCCTCCCTACATTTGTAATTTCCTTCAGCCCCACAACATATTTGCAGTTCTTCAATTCTTGCCTCTTGTGCATTCCCAATTATAATTGTTCCACCATTCATCCCTCCTTAGTTGCCCCCTTAAAACACACAAAATTATTAATATGATGTAGTTGTTGTTATATGTGCAATGCCTTGGAACTGCATAATTTCACAGTTCACCAAACCTAAGTGAAATAAATGAAGAAGAAAGGAACTCAGGAATTATATTGTAAAATGCATCTGTTCTATGAAATGTAACGTTAAAGCATTTGGTTGAATTTTGCTCTGTAATGTAAAGCAACAGTACTTAATAACAAGAGTATAAAGAGTTAGACTATAGGTTCGAAATGTAATGATTGAATATTAAAACAAGCAAGTCAAAAATTTGACTTTTGACTTACATGGGATCAGATACAATCGTACACAAATCACGGAGGTTTCCACTCATTTCCAGATGCCAAGGTAGCTCTTGGTAAAGTTTCAGGGTGTATTTCTGCTGTGCAAGGTACTCTTTAAATAGCTGGTGACTGAGGGTCTTTTTATGGTTGAAATGATTTTGATAAGAGTTTGAAGTAGATTCATTGACTGGAGCAATTACACCTACAATTTAGAACAAGAGACATAGAAATGAGCATAATTATTTTTAACAGTCAGTTATAAGCACATTTTCACTGCCCTTAAATAGACTTTGATTCAATTCTATGAACATGTAAGTACATTAAAAACTCGTGTAAAAGTCGATACCATGTAAAAGTTGACAGCTTATTTTTGGTCAAAAATCTTTTATTTTCCATATATTTCAAGTAAAAGTCAATCCTACTATATCACCACTATAGACTTTGGAGTGCAGGTTCATGGCTCCTTGAAAGTGGAGTTGCAGATAGATAGGATAGTGAAGAAGGCTTTTGGTATGCTTTCCTTTATTGGTCAGAGTATTGAGTACAGGAGTTGGGAGGTCATGTTACGGCTGTACAGGACATTGGTTAGGCCACTGTTGGAATATTGCATGCAATTCTGGTCTCCTTCCTATCAGAAAGATGTTGTGAAACTTGAAAGGGATCAGAAAAGATTTACAAGGATGTTGCCAGGGTTGGAGGATCTGAGCTACAGGGAGAGGCTGTACAGGCTGGGGCTGTTTTTCCTGGAGCGTCCGAGGCTGAGGGGTGAACTTATAGAGGTTTACAAAATTATGAGGGGCATGGATAGGATAAATAGGCAAAGTCTTTTCCCTGGGGTCAGGGAGTCCAGACTAGAGGGCATAGGTTTAGGGTGAGAGGGGAAAGATATAAAAGAGACCAAAGGGGCAACTTTTTCACGCAGAGGGTGATATGCGTATGGAATGAGCTGCCACAGGATGTGGTGGAGGCTGGTACAATTGCAACATTTAAGAGGCATTTGGATGGGTGTATGAATAGGAAGGGTTTGGAGGGATATGGGCCGGATGCTGGCAGGTGGGACTAGGTTGGGTTGGGATATCTGGTCGGCATGGATGGGCTGGACCAATGGGTCTGTTTCCATGCTGTACACCTCTATGACTCTACTATATCACATTATAAACCACTTACAAAGGAAACTACCTGTTCTCAATAACCCAATTAAACAAAATCACATTCATTCATTCATACTGGTAACTTTACTCATCACTCTTTGTTTACTATATTGCGTCTATTCACTCATTACTCTACTTACCCACTTAGTTTACTATAGCACATTTTGATTCATTCATTCATTGAGACCGGTACTAAGTCTATCGGTACTTATCGCACTTTGTTCACTATACATCCAAAAGTTAATGTCGTTAAAAAGTTAATCGTTTTAATTGTGCCATTATATCTGAATAAAAGTTAATGTTGCTGAGGTTCATAATATACGAGAGTAAATGGGAGGGAAATGGAAGAATTTGGTGGGAAAGTTCAAGACGCTTACAGATTCAGAATTTAATAAATGTTTCATTTTAAGTGTGCAATTATACCAAGCCATGATGTTGCTCAACAGTGTGATTTTGCAAGATTTTAATGAATCTTTGACATGTTAAATTTTCGTATCTGTATGTATAAATCTACTACCAGTGATTCATTTTTGTTTCTCTTGCTTTTATCCTGTAATTATCTTTCCTGCAATTCATTCTGTTTCCCTTCTTTACGCAGGATTAGTTGTGCAATCAAATTGACTTCTGCTACTTAAACGGTATTTCAAGCTACAGCATGATATTTAGCCCCTCAAAACTCGTGACCTTGTATTAGACAAACCCTATAAATTGAACCTTTAAAAATAGTCTAAATAAATTTGACTTTTACACCAATATATATGGTAAATTTGTTGGACTACAATTTTAATCTCTGCAAATAGAAATACCTTAGTGTTCTTAATTAAATAGTAATATAATAATTAATACAGTTATTGGTATTTTTGCAAATTGTCCTGATGAATGCAAGATGAAAAGCTTTGACAAAATTAGTCTTTTCTTTCAACTACCAAACAACTATTTTAAATGTTCCTTTCCAATTTTAGCACGAGACTTTTTACCAAGAAGGAGACATTCCACAGCATCACGTATTGATTGGTGGGTGAAATTCAACAATCCATCTGGCCTTTCTTGTATCCATGCCATGGTGGCAGTCCGGAAGAGAGCCCAGTCAAAGCTACTGATCTCATTGGTGTCTTTGTAGCCTAGATCTTTAAGAAGTTGTTGGATATCCTCCTCATTTAGTCCATAACGAGATACACTGAGCAGACAAAGGATGTCAACGACCCAGCCCTTCATACCTGAAACATGGAATTCCAGGAAATTAGGCATGCTTTTCTCTATAAACCATATCAACGCTGATAAATATAATCATCTCAATTTGACAATGCCTAATCTTCTATTTAAGGGAATACATGTCGAATCTATGCTCTCATAACTTTTCCCTTTTGGCCCAAGTATCATTCTGGTGCATCTGCAAAGCACCTTCTCTAAGGTCAAAATATCATTCCTTAGGACCAAATGCAGTTCTCCAGATGCAGAGACCTTTTCTTACTGATTACTGATTGCATCATCCCTGCAATTTTTTCACCATGTTTTGATTGATTCTGAAATTGCATTCTCAAGATAACTTTAACAATAGGTGCCATTTCAGCTCAGATAATGCACTGAAGATGTGAGGTTAAAATCTGTCCGTGTCCCAATAGGTCAGACTATTTCTAAAGTGGGAATTACAGAATCGTACATGGATTTATGCAGTTTTTCAGCAAAATAAAATGTAATTCTGCAAGTACAAATTCACCCCATAAATTTGTATGTGTGTAAATACAGGGGAGACCGAGGGTGTGCATGTGGGTGTGTGTGCGGGGATGAACTCACACACCCACATGCACACACTCACTCAGTCTCACCTGCACGCACATGCGTACACACACAAACACACACACACGTTTGTGGGGTGAATTTGTACTTGCAGAATTACATTTTATTTTGCTCAAAAACTGTATAAATTGATGTAAGTTTCTTCAATCCCACTGTAGAAATAGGATCAGTCTGACCTAACATTGGGACACAGACAGACTTTAACTTCACACCTTCACTGCATTGTCTGAGCTGAGATGGCACCTATGATTAAAGCTATCTTGAGAATGTAACTGTAAAAAAGTTCTGGGATTTACACATGAAGGAACCAAAACTAACATTATCATTCTAAAATATGAAAGACTTAAACTAAATTTGTTTAATATTACATCCCAAGACACTGCAATCCGATTGCTGTAAATTCTATGTCTTATGATTCTGCTCCACAACCATCTGATGAAGAAAGCTAGCCTGTTGGATATGTACCTGTTGGTGTTGTGTCATTTTTAACTTTGTCCTCCCCGATCCAACACCAGCACCTCCAAATTATAATACAAATATAAATCTCATTTGAAGAGTTTGACCTTGTGACTTGTTTATATTTATTTAATAAAGAAGTGAGGACGGGAACATTTTCTGGCTGTAACAAGCTGCTCCTTTTTTTTTTGAGGTATTTTAGGCATTGGAGGTGATTTCCTCGAATTCCAGGAGTGGCAATTGCTGTTTTATATGCTGTTGCATTATTTTGGAACTTTGGAGAAAAAAAAATCAAAACAATGGCACTTTTAAAAGGGAGAGGAACAGACAAAGGCAGCAATTGTCAGGTCAGTGCAGAAGAGAGACAGAGAGAGAGAGGGGGAGAGAAACCTACACTGATAACTGACACAGCAGTGAACCTGTGCAGTTACAGCCTTTGCGGTTGAATTCATGTATTACTGGACATCAGAGTGCGACTAGGAAAATTAACAAACAGTGAAATTCACAACTGATCTTGGAGTAACCTGTTGGGAGAGGTCAAAGCACAGAAACAGATAAGTGAATACTTTTAAGTATAGCCTTGCTGTAAATCTACAATGTGAGTACTGTGAGTTGGAGTGACAGTTAGAGGCAATGAGGAATTTACAAGAGCAAGGGGATGTGATGGATGGCAGTTATAGGAAGGGAAAAAAGTTCCAATACAGTCACATAGATGGGTTAACTCCAGGAAAGGTAAGAGAGGTAGGCAGGTAGTGCAGGAATCTTCTGTGGCAATCACTTCCCTAGATTCTCACAGAGTTCTAGGGTACACCTAATCAGGTCCTTGGGATTTATCCACTTTTATGCATTTCAAGACATCCAGAATGTCCCCCTCTGTAATATGGACATTTTTCAAGATGTCACCATCTATTTCCCCACATTCTATATCTTCCATGTCCTTCTCCACAGTAAACACTGATGGAAAATACTCATTTAGTATCTCCCCCACCTACTGCGGTTCCACACAAAGATCACCTTGCTGATCTTTGAGGGGCCAAATTCTTTCCCTACTTACCCTTTTGTCCTCAATATATTTGTAAAAAAATCTTTGGAGTCTCTATTTGCCAAAGCTATGTCATGTCCCCTTTTGCCCTCCTGATTTTCCTCTTAAGTATATTCCTACTGCCGTTATATTTTTCTAAGGATTCATTTGATCTATCCTGTCTATACCTGACATATGCTTCCTTCGTTTTCTTAACCAAATCCTCATTTCTCTCGTCATCCAGCTTTCCCTATACCTACCAGCTTTTCCTTTCATCCTAACAGGAATATACTCTCTTTGGACTCTCGTTATCTCATTTCTGAAGGCTTCCCATTTTCCAGCTGTTCCTTTACCTGTGAACATCTGCCCCCAATCAGCTTTTGAAAGTTCTTGCCCTGTACCATTAAAATTAGCCTTCCTCCAATTTAGAACTTCAACTTTTAGATCTGGTCTATCCTTTTCCATCACTATTTTAAAACTAATAGAATTACGGTAACTGGCCCCAAAGTGCTCCCCCCCGATACCTCAGTCACCTGCCCTGCCTTATTTCCCAAGAGTAAGTCATGTTTTGCACCTTCTCTAGTAGGTAATCCACATACTGAATCAGAAAACTTTCTTGTACAGACTTAAAATTTTCTCCATCTAAACACTATGACAGTCCAGTCTATGTTTGGAAAGTTAAAATCCCCTACCATAACTATCCTATTATTCTCCCCTTGCTGAGATATTTGTATCATCAAGAGTCACAGGTGAGGTGCCGGAAGACTGGAGGTTGGCTAACTTGGTGCCACTATTTAAGAACAACTATGTAAGGACAAGCCAGTGAACTCTCGACCAGTGAGATTGTCAGTGGTTGGCAAGTGGTTAGAGGGAATCCTGATGTACATATATTTGGAGAGGCAAGGGCTGATTAGACATAGTCAACATGGCTTTATACATGGAAAATCATGTCTCATGAACTTGATTGAGTTTTTTGAAGAGGTAACAAAGAGAATTGATGAGGGCAGAGTGGTGGACATGATCCATATGGACTTCAGTAAGGCTTTCAACAAGGTTCCCCATGTGAGACTGGTTAGCAAGGTTAGATCTCATGGAATACAGAAAGAACTAGCCATTTGGATACAGAATTGCCTCAATAGAAGACAGAGGGTGGTGGTGGAGGGTTGGTTTTTGGACTGGAGGCCTGTGACTACTGGAGTGCCACAAGGATCTGTGCTGGGTCCACTATTTTTTGTCATTTATATAAATTATTTAGAATGTGAGCATAAGAGGTATAGTTAAGTTTGCAGATGACACCAAAATTGGAGGTGTCGTGGACAGTGAAAAAGGTTACGTCAGATTACAACAGGATCTTGATCAGATGGGCTGATGAGTGACAGATGGAGTTTAACTTAGATAAATGAGAGGTGCTATATTTTGGGAAAGCAAATCTTAGCAGGACCTATACACTTAATGGTAAGGTCCTTGGAAGTGTTGCTAAACAAAAAGACCTTGGAGTGCAGGTTCATAGCTCCTTGAAAGTAGTGTTGCAGGTAGATAGGATAGTGAAGAGGGCATTTGGTATGCTTTCCTTTGTTGGACATAGTATTGAGTACAGGAGTTGGGAGGTCATGTTGCAGCTATACAGGACATTGGTTAGGCGACTTTTGGAATATTGCGTGCAGTTCTGGTCTCCTGTTGGGTAACTTGAAAGGGTTCAGAAAAGATTAACAAGGATGTTTCCAGGGTTGGAGAATTTGAGCTATAGGTAGAGGTTGAATAGGCTAGGGTTGTTATCCCTGGAGTGTTGGAGGCTGAGGGGTGATCTTATCGAAGTTTACAAAATCATGAGGGGCATGGATGGGATAAAGAGACAAAGTCTTTACCCTGGGATGGGGGCAGTGCAGAACTAGAGGGCATAGGTTTAAGGTGAGAGGGGAAAGACATAAAAGAGACCTAAGGGGCAGCTTTTTCACTTAGAGGGTGGTACGTGTATGGAATGAGCTGCCAGAGGAAGTGGTGGAAGGCTATTATAATTGCAACTTTAAAAAGCATCTGGATGGGTATATGAATAGGAAGGGTTTGGAGGGATATGGACCGGGTGCTGGCAAGGGAGACTAGATTAGGTTGGGATATCTGTTTGGCATGGACAAGTTGGACCAAAGGGTCTCTTTCCATGCTGTAAATCTCTATGTGTCTCTGACTCTCAGTCTAAACGGGATTTTTTTTGTCCTGAGTTCAAAAGACAGGTTTACATCTGATCAGGCGAGGAATAAACAACTTATTTCCCTGGAATATGCCTGTTATAATTTCACCAAATAAAACAGCTTCCTAACTATTAATCTTGTTTCATGGCTAAGCCATTGTTTAGCTTCAAGTTTTATTGTAATACTATAGCTGCTCTTTCTTTGAGTCTGAAACTATGTGGTGGCAGTGGGGTTAGACTGTGTAGAAATTTTGTAGGATTTATTTACTCCAGAATGAATGCTGTATTCTTTCCTAAATCGTTTTGCTCCAAATGATGTGATTTTTGAAGTTTAAGCCATAGAATAGTTATTAGTCATATATTGTCCCTGCCATTTTCCACACTTAACCATAACATTTACATAATCTCATTCACCAATCCCATACCAATTCTCCCTTTACTGCGATCCCCATTCTATGTCATTCTATCCTGTCCATGCCAACCCATCCCTTTCCTCGCTTCTCTGCTGTGCCAACACTATCTAGCTCTTCCCATTCTATTCATCAGCCAAAGTAAACTTGTTGTCATATTATCCTGCACTGTTTTCATGTAATCTTTCACCAACACATGGGTCCCATCCCACACCCTGCCACTACAATCGCCAACTACTGGAAGCTGCATGTGAATCACACACTCCAAGCCTCTGTGCATCTCATATACCTCGACATGTGCCAGGCTCTGGACCATAACCTGGTGTTGTGTGACTTCTGACCTTGTCCACCCCAACACTGGCACCTTTCACAATTTTTTTTCACTTTTTATGCCAATTGTAACTTTTTACAGTCAGTTCTTACATTCCCCTCAAGCTTACCTCATACTCTATTTGCTCCTTTTTAATTATTGTCCTGAGTTTCCTTTGTTCCCTTCTAAACTATAGGTTTAGAAGGGAACCAATCCTCAGGTCTATTTTTTTTTGACAATTTATGTGCCACTTTTTTGCATCTTACACTATCTCTAACTTCCCTTGTGTACCATAGTTTGGCTGCTGTTAGCTTTGCACTATTGCGCCAAACAGGGATAAATAAGTTTTGTAGATCATTTATTTGCCCTTTGAATGTTTGCTTTTGCCTATCCACTCGCATTCCTTCAGTAACATTTCCCAATCCATCATAGCTATCTCACACCTTAGATCATTAAGATTTAGTTCTGAAGAAGGGTCACTGGACCCAAAGTGTTAACTCTGCTTTCTCTCCACAGATGCTGCCTGACCTGCTGAGAATTTCTAACTATTTCTGATTTTGATTAAGATTCAGAACCTTAGTCTCATAATCAACTACTGCACTTCCGCAACATATTGGTCCAAGAAACTATGCCCTATATACTATAGGAATTGCTCCTCTACAGTATTGTGGCTAGGTTAATCTACTCAATCTGTACAGTTACCCATAATTACAAGTATTCCTTTACCACATACATCTCTGAATTCCTGCTTAATGTCATTCCCAACTTCACCACTACAGTCTGGTGGTCTATGTACTACCCCAACTAATATTTTTTGCCCCTTGGCACATCTCAATTCTAATCACATATTCCATATTGTCTGAGCTAATTTCTTTCCTCAATGTTGTTTTTAAATACTTTTTAATCATTAATGAAATTCCACCACCTTTTTGGTGTCTGCCTTCCAAAATACTGAACACCCCTGAATGTTCAGTTCCCATCCCTGCAACCATGTCTCTGTAATCCCAACTGTATCTAAGTGTTTTAAATATATTTGTGTGATTAATTTGTCCATTTTATTTCAAATGCTCTGTGTGTTCAGGCACAAAGCTTTAAGACTTGTCTTTTTAATGTTCCTTGACCCATTCCAACTATTTTTTAAGGCGACCTTGTTTGATTCTGGCCTTTGATTCCTCTGTGGATCATTTCTCTTCTTCTCTTTTCTGTCTTTTGCTCTTGTCCTTGATTTCTCTTCCTTTGACTCCTTGCATAGCTTCCCAACCTCCTGCCAATATAGTTTAAATTGTCCCCAACCACTCTAGTAAATACTCTCCCTATGGCATTGGTCCCAATCCTTCACAGGTACAACCTATCCAGTTTCTAAAAGTCGTACCTACCCCAGTCCCAATGCCTCAATTTCCTACTTTAAATGAAATTAATGACCCTAATGGGTTTTCATTGCAATCAATAATAATTTACTTCTTTAATGCTAGATTTTTTTTGAATATTGAATTCAAATTTCACTATCTGCTCTGGTGGGATTCGAGTTCAAGTCTCCAGAACATTAATCTCAGGCACTAGATTACTAACTCATTGACATTACCACTCTATCACTGTGTCCCCATCATACAGAAAGATATTGTGACTACGAGAGTAATAAGGAGTAATTCACCTCCTGACTCTCAAAGCCTGAGCACCATCTACAAAGTATAACTCAATAGTGTGATGGAATACTCCCCATGTGCTTGGATGAGTGCAGCCCCAACAAAAGTTTAACATAATCCAGGGCAAATTAGTCCATTTGATTGGCACCACATTCACAAGTGTGCAGTCAAATCGCCTCTCTTTATACGGATATTGTCGGGCTATACAGTGTTACTCAGATTTATTGATCATGGAAGGATCTATAACCCAAGTTCTAATTGCCAATTATAAGGCATGCCTGATGCTGCTCCTGGTATTCTCTACAATACTTTATATTAAACATTGTTGGTCACCTGGTTTGTAATGTGGGAGGACTTTGCTGGTTTGGCAGACCTGAAATTAAGTGAGAACATAGTACTTTTTGAATGATAGCCATCTTTGATCATTAAATGCTACGAAAGTAATATTATCTATTGCTTGGAAAAGAAATGAATTTGGCTTTCAAAGACAAATCAGAACACAAAATAAAACAAAGCTGTAAATTTAATGCAAAAGATTCTATTATATAATGCAAAAGATTCTTTTATATAACACCTTACTCAAATTACATGTAAACATTGTGTAAATTCATTTTGTTCTGTGGGCTCCATAAGCTTTGAGAATTCTTTTGTCATACACAACATATTTACTCACCTGAGATGGAAGAATGAGCACAGGAGTAAGATATTTCTTTTTCTCTGCTACAAGTTCTTTTCTCAGTAACCCAACTGTAGTCTTCAATCCACCGTTTGAATACAGCAGCCCACAAATCCTGAACAGAACGACACTGGAGATATTCCTCTAAACAATCAGTCTCATTTCTGAATGCTCCACACACTCTAAGTTCATTCGCCAAAATAACCAGGACAAGTGGAAGTGAGCTCAATTTTCTACTCAGAATATTTTGGATTTGGTTTTCATTTATCTCTTTGTATGGCATGGCCAAATGCTGATGGAAGATATGGCTTCTGACTTTATCAGTAATTTTGTTGAAAAACTGAACCATATGTACTTCTTTATGCTTTAAAAGTGATTTGTAGGAAAGGTTGGATGATGCAGTGGTCACAATAAGCCTGCATTGATCTGGGAGGGGCCATGGAAGCCATGAGAATTTCTTAACCTGTAGAGACAAATACCATTACATTAGTTTATGTGATTAAATTAGGAAGCTTCATAAAATAAGCATGGACTGTGCATATTAATTATTGAAAAGTGTACAGACATTTCTGCTTATAATCATTTTCAAAACTGTTTCAAAACATAAATCATTATGTTTTAAATATTGTTGTAATTGAACTTCCTCACATCAACGATGAGATTAAAATATTACTGTTAAAAACTATGCAGGTGTTGCTTGTTACAGTCAAACTCCTCATTCATTTCCTTATCACTGAATATTACAAATGGATAGTCAAGGTTTCCACATCACCTCTGAACATTCATTTTAGTTTATATGAAGATTGGATTATTATGATCTTGAAGTTTGAGTCCTTATTTTTGAAAGCCATAAAATCTGTCTTATTACCAATTTGTCATTAATTGAATAATACCTGCTGTGCTGACATCCCACGGGACCCAGTTAGTTGATCAACACCATCTAGCACAAGCAAACATGGTTTTAAACTAATTGCTGCTATGAAGGCTTTGTGAATCATCTGAAATACCCAAAGGTCTGCAGGATTCTCACTGAATGTATCAGGGTGATCTTCTGCTCCTGAAATTCAATTATAAAAATGTTTTGTATTCACTATGCAGCATTTTGTTCATTTTTCAATGAGCTACATCACATTTTGTTGCTCATTGACAGCAATAAAATTCTATTTTCAATATTAGTCCAATTTTAACTTGTGCTGAGAAATAGAGATGGGAGGGTCAAAGAGCATATTGAACAATCCAGTATCCCCACAGCATGAGGACCATGTCACCTTAGCACTGAGTACTTTCTATCTAAAATGAGCATGAATGGTGTCACTGAGATCAAAGTTGTCCACTAACTAAGGTATTTCGGACCAGTGGTTCTATTGCATATAGAGCTATTCTTCTTGACTGCAGCCCCCAACCTGGTATAATGCTTGAAACTGTATTAGGACTCTCACTTATATCAGTAAAATTTAACCAAGGTCTTGGCCACACTTATGATTTGGAGATGTCAGTGTTGGACTGTGGTTGACAACCACCTGATGAAGGTGCTTCCAATTAAACCTGTTGGATCATAACCTGGTGTTGCATGATTTTTAACTTTGGCCACACTTGGATTATTTCCAATGTGATGAGTGTTGCATTCTCAGCATGTTTTAAATATGTGCTTGCTTGCCATAGTGTTGGAGGCTTTGGCATCCCTTTAGCACTTGGGAAATTGTTAATGTGCCATTACAACTCTAGGCTAGGTCTGTGGGCTTGTCGAGAAACACATTGTTTATGCTTTTTGACTGACAAATAATAGATCTTAACAAGGTCCGTAAATCTTTACAAGCATGACTATTAAAATGACAAAATTATGAACAGGCTGTGTTCATCAAAACCAATGAACCATTAAAACCATGCACTTACCAAAATATTCATGGCGTAATTTTAAAATACAGTGCCTCATGAAGGACATGATGTCGTGGCTAGCAGAACTACTTCCCACAAAGTGATTTATCACCAGAATGCTTGGATTTGTCTGTGTGAAGTATTTTAGCCAGTTGCAGATCACTGTTGACTTTCCACAGCCTTTCTCTCCGCAAAGTAATAGGACAGATTTGCCCTTGGGCACAGGCTTTAATCGACTAGTTAAATAGAGAGAAAAAAATCAGAAAGAGATCATCTATTGCCCTGTAGCCATTTTTACCCACTTCCCACCTGATGTATTACTTTAGCATGTCGGCCAAGGAGATTCCATGCAGCAGCTAATAAACTGTTTAATATAGATTTCTTGGTGCTGATCATCATAAAAGGGAACACTTGTTCCAAATGTTCTTGATCTAACCTTTGAAAAGATTTCAGCTGTGTACTGTCTCTTAAAAAAGTATTGCTCCTTCCCTGTAATTTGTGAATTGTTACATAAAGAACTCTTATCTGATTGCTTGTTTAAAACAAATGATGCATGCCTTTTCATCCAGTTGTTTAGAAATAAGTTTAAGAATGGAAAAAAACACCAACTGTTTAATATATAAATTATCAACAAATATACTTCTATCCCTTATTTTGAAATGTCTGTACCACCTCATTTTATATTCCGCATCCACAAGTCATTTCCTGCCAGTGAGAATGGAGAAAAATCAATTTACATTAATGATTGTTCTTCCACACCATCATCCAGTGTTGTGATCTTAGCTGTGATAGATCTGCACTACCATACAAATAAAATCAGACTTTAAGGCCATACAAAACAGGACTAGAAATAAGCTGCTCGGACCCTCAAGCCTGCTCTGCCATTGAATAGGATCATGGCTGATCCAGCATTCTTCATGTACGCTCGCTTGTGTTTTCCCCATGACCCTTGATTCCCCTATTGATCAAGAATCTATCTATCTCAACTTTAAATATCCATTAGGACTCTGCTCCAGAGGTCTCTGTGGCAAGGAGTTCCAAAGACTCAATTCTGAGAGAAGAAATTGCTCCTCATCACAGTCTTAAATTGGTACCCCTTTATTCTGAGAGTAGTCCTAGACTCATTCATGAAAGGAAACATCCTCTCAGCATTTACCCGTCAAGCCCCTTAAAAATCCTACAAATTTCAATGAGATAATCTCTCATTCATCTAAACTCCAGTGAGTGAAGTCCCACCCTGTTTAGCCTTTGCTCATAAGGCAATACCTCCACATTAAGGATCATCCTAACAAAACTTTTCTACACTTCCTACAACGAAATAATATCTTTCTTTAAACAAGAGGAGCAAAAGTGGTAACAGTACTCTAGATGTGGTCTCACCAGCACCTTGTACAGTTGCAGTCAGAATTTTTACACCTTGAAATAAGAGCCAACATTCCATTGGTCCTCCTATCATTATCACGACAGTGTGCATCAATGTTCATACACATACACAACAGTGAGCCTACATACAGAACGGCAGGGCATTAATCAATTTGGATCATGTAACCATGGTTTTATTTATTGCATATTAGTCAATGGAAGATGGTGTGGTGGAGTCATGTGTACTGTGTTTGTTGCATATTAGTAGTCTGGAACATTCATTGAAGCAGAAATTGGTATCCTGACCAAAGAAATTGCACTGTGGCTCCATGAGTTACAGGAATACAGGATAGGAAAATATTGGTCAAGGCAGAGATTTTGCTAAAGCGTATAAAGTGACTTTTAAAGTATGCTGGATCTACAAAGGAACCCTAGTCCATTCTGTGACCATAAATATGCATCCTTCACTCAAGCATTACCAAGATTTATAAAGCCATTAGAGATAATATGCAGGACAGATGCTAATGTTTCTTGAAGCATAAACTTGAAAAAGAGTTTCAGAGATTATAAATTTGGTAATTGGCAATTATATAACTAAAAAACAAATTTAAATTGCGAAAACAGGTATTATTTTAAACAGTGTTGATACCTTCATTTTCTTTCATCTTTATCACTTTTGGTTTTGAGCTGTGAGCCAAGAGTGAAAGGTGGTCTTTGGATTGTGAGTAGCAGCTTGTTTTGAAAAGAAAGAGAATAAACAAATGGTATTTGTTTATGAGGCTGAGCCAGAGGTTTGACTGAACCCTGGTTATTCTCTCATTATCAATTTAATGAAAGTTTGGAGAAGTGAATATTTCTCAGAGACTACTAGAAGTTATTTGCATGCACTGGTTGTCTTCAGAAACCAAGCAAAATACAATCTAATGTGCCTGCGATGCTACGAATTGTGGAATCTGCGTAAGTGAATTAGCCGGTTACATCTTTTACCTTTTAAAAAATTTATCCCTTAATGGCGTCTACTAGTTTAGTCTTTGTGTGAGTGGGTTCTGGAATCAAAGAAGATTGAGTTTAAATCATAGATATTCATAAGATTATCTTGTTATTTAACTTTGCTTTGCTAAAGCTGTTGTATTATTAATAAATTGTTAACTATTTTATTTAATCTATAATCGTGGTGTCAAGTGTTGATTGCTCATAACATCTGGCTAGGAACAAATGGAGGCAATTTTGAGGGTCATTGAATGTTTTAATTTTGCCATGTAATCAATACAGGGATAGAGGCGCTGATTTGCTTCGGCATACTTCACTGCGTTGTAACAACAGCAAGAAACAGATGGGTACAACATCTTTGTATTTAAATGGTAGTACAATGGGAAAAGACCTACAAGGGAATTTCAATAAAAAGCCATAAAGGTTAATAGTGTAATATCACGTTGGTGGATATCACAATTGCACAGTACCTTGGTGCCATTTTATTGAAGAGAATTGGACATCCAGATTTTGGCAATTCACCGATAGCTTCATTCTTAACATCGTATAGGAAGGAAAAAGCAAATTTGTTCAGGATTCCAAAAATCTCCTTCATTTCTCTTGTTTCAACAAAACTTTGGCAATGCCGCTGCAAAAATGCTTGATGGTAACACTTTTCTAGATAACTTTCTCGATCTGAAAGAGAGAATAAACCTATCAAGGTCCATTTGGACCAATGCTGTGCAGTTCAATGACAATAGCTGATTAGCAAGTTAGATCTCATGGAATAAAGGGAGAACTAGCCATTTAGATAAAGAACTGGCTCAAAAGTAGAAGACAGAGGGTGGTGGTGGAGTGTTGTTTTTCAGACTGGAGGCCTGTGACCAGTGGAGTGCCACAAGAATCAGTGCTGGGACCTCTACTTTTTGTCATTTACATAAATGATTTGGATACGAGCATAAGACGTACAGTTAGTAAGTTTGCAGATGACACCAAAATTGGAGGTATAGTGGACAGTGAAGAGCGTTACCTCAGATTACAACAGGATCTGGACCAGATGGGCCAATGGGCTGAGAAGTGGCAGATGGAGTTTAATTCAGATAAGTGCAAGGTACTGCATTTTGGGAAAGCAAATCTTAGCAGGACTTACACACTTAATGGTAACGTCCTAGGGAATGTTGCTGAACAAAGAGACTGTAGAGTGCAGGTTCATAGCTCCTTGAAAGTGGAGTCGCAGGTAAATAGGATAGTGAAGAAGGCGTTTGGTATGCTAAACTTTATTGATCAGATGGGAGGTCATGTTGAGGCTGTACAGGACATTGTTGGAATATTGCGTGCAATTCTGGTCTCCTTCCTATCGGAAAGATGTTGTGAAACTTGAAAGGGTTCGGAAAAAGGTTTACAAGGATGTTGCCATGGTTGGAGGATTTGAGCTATAAGGAGAGGCTGAACAGGCTGGGGCTGTTTTCCCTAGAGCGTCGGAGGCTCAGGGGTGACCTTATAGAGGTTTACAAAATTATGAGGAGCATGGATAGGGTAAATAGGCAAAGTCTTTTCCATGGGATTGGGGAGTCCAGAACTAGAGGGCATGGTTTAGGGTGAGAGGGGAAAGATATAAAAGAGACGGAAGGGGCAACTTTTTCACGCAAAGGATGGTACGTGTATGGAATGAGCTGCCAGAGGAAGTGGTGGAGGCTGGTACAATTGCAACATTTAAGAGACATTTGGATGGGTATATGAATAGGAAGGGTTTGGAGAGATATGGGATGGGTGCTGGCAGGTAGGACTAGATTGGGTTGGGATATCTGGTTGGCATGGACTGTATATCTCTATGACTCTAACAGTTCCTAATATTTAAATGCATTCAAAGTTTTAAATGCATTATTTTCTATTCAACTAAAACTGGGTCTATCATATGCTGTAATTTATATTTAATAATATTGCAAAGTTAGCCTACCAAAAAAAAAGTCAATTTTCTACTGTATCCATTCCAATCATAACAGATTCAAATGAAAATCTGCTCAAAGAGCAGATCCTTTTTGCCACTTGAAATAAAATACAACAATTTCTGACTTATATGAATATGTAACACACTGGATGGAATCTTCTGTTTTTGTCAGGTGACCTTGCTCTCTTCCTCAAAAAGTGGTGAGAAAGCAATGTTGTCTCCTCAGAGCAAGGCCCGTCATATATTGCAACAATCAAAAAGTTTGTAGGGCAGCAATAGGGATGAAATCAAGTCTTTGGGGAAGAAACCATGCCCAGGAAGGACTCCTGGAAGAGCAACCAAAATTATGAAGAACAAGATGACAGGTAAGCACTTTGCAGCGGATGAGGTGAGGGCGATTTGAGGAACGGAGGTCAGAGCAAGAGGTGTGGTTCTCGACAACCAAAGCCCTTGCCTTCTAATATGTGCATATTAGAGGAAATTGAGGGACTGCCCCATGTTTTTCCCCAATCTGACAGGCAGCTCACACTGGTTTGCTAATTGGGTGTGCTACTTCATCCCACCGAGAGTTGAGAAAATTGTAACTCAAGTGGGTATATGCCCTTAATTGGTCCTGAAGTTGTTGTTAATTGATTGTGCTTAAGCATATTAAGTGCTTTTTTGAATGAGTTTATGCAAGTTCTCCCCACCCAGCTTTGAACAAAACAAGTAGACCTCAGGGCAAATACTTATTTATTAATTTATCATTCATTATTGTTTATTATTCTCAGCATTCTCAGAGATCTATCCCACCCTGGCAATGTTTTTCTATAACCTCTACCATCTACCCAACTGTTGTTAGAATACTGAATGGACTTACAAACTCTTAACGTCCACCTGTGTTTTTGTTTTTGCCGCTGTTTACCGATTATTTATTTACGTATGCTACTTAACTCTATAATCTGCCTGTATTGCTCGCAAGACAAAGCTTTTTACTGTGCCCTGGTACATGTGAAAATAAATTAATTTCAGTTCAATTCAATTCAATATTAATTAGTCTATCATTGCATTATCACAAACATCTGAAAGTTGTACAGCAGGAAACCATTAAGCATAGTCCCTTCATCTCTCAATGTACCTGATAGTTTAATCCACTGACCAGAAACACACTGAAATGGCCACTTCACAGAATTGTCCCTGACATGTAGCAGATATCATTGGTTTGGTTTTAAATATATACTTGACTCCAAATCATTGCCAATTTCCTACACAACACTATATCTATGTCACTGATGTAACATTATCTTCAAATGCAGATCCTTTCATTGGGCTGGAGGTGGCCTAAACAACCAATTAAGGGCCTTGAGATGGGGAGACTGCTAAGTGCAAACCTAATGAATAACTGACAATCATGACTAGGCTTGCTGTTCTCCTGAAAAAGCAGGAAGCAGAAGAGAACCAACAGCCCCAAGGCTCATGGAAGTGGCAAAGGGTCAACAAAATGTTACCACACCTGGAACTGGGCTAGTCACTTTTTTGTCTACATTTGGTCTCTCCAGAACAAACATGATTGTATGGCCTGAAATAAAATCAAAATGTTGGGGTTGTGGGAAATCTGAAATAAACAAAAGAAATGATGGAGAAACTCAACAGACCTGGTTACATCTCTGGAGAAATTAATAATGTTAACATTTAAAGGAGAATCAAATTGGACTTGAAACATTCATTGTTTCTCTCTCCACAGATGCTGTCAAACCTGCTGGAATTTTCTCACTTTTTTTTGACTATATATAATCACTTTGTAGCTCCTTGCCTTACATCTGACAATTGTAAAATAATACACGATGTTTGGGTCTGCCAACTGTTATCATTTAATACAGTCTGAAGGAACACAAGAGGCCTAACATAATGAGGAAACAGGTAATGGATGCATTAATGAAGAGTTAATTAGTTTGAATTGGTCCCTCTTGTGGTACAGTGATGATGTCCCTATAACTGGACCAAGAGGCTTGGGTTCAAGTCCCATCTGCTCCAGAGTTGTGTAATAAGATCTCTGAACAGGTTGATTATTAAAAATTGGTTAAATTAGAAAAAAAAGGTTTGAATTGTGAAATAACTCTACAGAAGCCAGTATCCCATCACCAAATCACCCACTATTTACATTTGAAGAGTCCTTGACACAGATCCAGCTCCCTCAGAGTCAGCTCTCAGAGTTAACAGAATGTCTGACACTCCTCGCCTTATTGTCAGCCAGGGCTCCCTGATTGGATTAGATTAACAGCCCCAATCAGGGACTTCATATTCCATGATGCTGGGCTCATTACAATTACTACAAATTGGCTGTATAAATAGGGGAGCTAATTATCAGAGGGGGGAAGAGTTTTATGGAGTTTGACTAACTGAAATAAAGCTCTCACATAAAAGTCTGGCCATGAATTGTGTTCAATATAGTTATCTTTTTGAGCGTAACATCAATCTGTGATTTGAAAATTACCTTCTAGCCCTCCCCAGTTCGTTGAGGTGAGCAGATTTTAGCTTCCATTACTTGGCCTCATTTTGAAAATATCAGACCATCCCAGAGTGCTATTTCTGAGGCTTGGCAACATCTGACCCTGCCCCCATGAGCAATCGAAAGTAAAACCACATATTCACTTCTGATTATGGATTCCATGAATAAAGACTTTTTATATTTGATAGATCCCACACTACAGAAATTAACATCAAAAATGTGAATTTGGTCAGTACCATGTCTTCAACTTGCTTTCTATTTTTTCTAAAGAAATATATGCCAAACAAAATTCTTGAGTTATTAATTAAATATAGTAAAATGTTGTTAATTTTTTTTTCTTTTGTTTTGGTAATGGAATAATGCAATGACTCAGTGGAATGAATATGATTACAATAAATTTTGCTATGTCCAATTTCACATAATATATGTACATTGATTGAAGAATAATTTGTAAACTGTGTCCTTTAGAAAAAAGTTGTTTCAATAACGCCAATGGCCAATTATGTTAATAGCTGAGCCAAGAATAAAACTGTACTTGACCCAATACAAGAACACATGCTAAACTTACCAGTTTGCAAAGGAACTAAATCCATAGGATATAACTTGTCAATGACATCGCTACAGTTTCTCATGATTACTTCTCCTAATTCTTCAATAGTTCTAAAAATTTCAACAGGTAACCCTTCATTGACTATCTTTTCCTTCAGCTTCATTATCATCTGTTTTTCGTGTTCATCTTTACTTTTATATTTATGCTCTACCATTTCTGTTTCATCTGGTGCAGCATTCAGAAGTAAATCTTCAACATACCGAGAATCTCGAAAATAAAAGAAACTGAAACCAGAGTCATTCATTAAGGCTGCCTCAATTATCTGAAGTTCCAGCAAACTGCAATTTTGATAGTTCTTATGTAATATCCATGAGTAGCCATTTCTTGCAGCGATTTGGATATTCCTTTCCACATTGGATAAAGTTTCTGCATCTGTTCCACTTGCTGGAAAGTGTTCCATATCTGGTGGGCAATATTCACCATATTTCTGACCTAACATACATATGAAGAAAGGTGAGATTTTGGTGATGAGATCTAGTGAAACTTTCAGTTTGTGGGAATCTGTGTTTGCGCGATGATGTCCTTCATGTGATGTCCACTGCATATCTAAAACTTTAAAGGAACTTCTCCTGGATTTACAGAGTTTATTAAGAAAAGGGAAAACTTGATGTTCCAAATAATCTCTTTCCTCTTGAAAATCCTCAGTTGTTGAACAGAGAACTACCTGAATGGGTGGTCTATACCCCCAATCTGCATAACATGGCAAACTATGGCATGGTGAACCATGGCATTCATATTGCCTTCTCCCACAGATCGTTCTATTTTTCAAACATTTGCTCATTGTTAAAAAAATTTTGGAATATTTTACCACTTTTTCTTATCTAAAAAAGCACTACTGTTTTCAGTTCCTTTTTCTTATGCTTTTTCTTCCCTTAAAATCGCATAAAACGAGAATAAAATTATATCCATCAATCTTGACTGTATATATGTTTATTAGATTTCTGAGGCATTTCCGCCATTGGAGAATAAATAAGTATGGTTCTTCAAATGGGTTCAGAATTCGTGACATAATACTTCAGGTTCCATGTTCCTGATGACTTCAGCTTTTTCACAATGACTAAAATAAAATAGAAATTTTTGTCATAAATCAATGCAAATTTATCACTCTAATGGTAAAGGATCATATTTTCAATTCCCTTAGACACTGCATTCCAGTGCAATATCAAGAAAATACTTTATACAAAGTCAGTTGAATTATTTTATTTCATGAGAATCCAAGAATTGGTACAGGCATATATCACAAAGCCCCCAAAGCCTGCTTCACCATCGAATCAAGTCATTAAAAAGTAAAAGGTAAAGTCGCCATTGTGCCAGAGAACTATTCTCTCATTAGAGAGAAAATTGATAGTGGTTTTAACCTAACAATCACTATGCCTAAGGTGATGGGAAAGTTTGAAAAGGAGAGTCCTTCATGATAATCTAAGCTGGCCCAGTAATTGAATGCACGCTGTTGGCATCACTCTGCAATGCAAACCAGCCATCCAGCCAACAGATCTAATCAAATCCCTTCACTCATCAACTAACTCAACTCTACATTCTGGACCTATCCCTATACTCCAAGATTTCCTCAACATCTAAAAATCTAGAAACTTGAATAAAAATAATTGAGCGCCCATTGTTCTCTGTAACTAAATAAACAGACAATTCATACATATCCAACTTCAGAAACATCAGTGAGTTGCAAACCGAATGTGATTGTACTTCTAAGGGACCTCTAAGGGATGTGGTCATCCCTTAATAATGTACTTTTAAGAGAAGCAAACACATGTACAACACAGTAGCCAAAGAAACAGAGTAGGCAACTCAGCCTGTCAAGTCAGCCATCCAATTCAATTAAATGTGATTGATACATACCTCGACTCAATTCCACCCCAATAAATGCATCCTTAGCCAATAAAACATATTCTAGTTTCAGCCTTGATAACATAAATAATTCTCAACAGCAAGAAGCTTTCTAGGAAACAGGATTCTGAGTTTGTACCACCAACTCTTGTCAAAATATGCTTCCGATTTCCCTCCTTGTGCTTTCTAATGATAATAATAATGGGCCTCCTTCAGAGGATTCACAAACAATTCTTGGAAGATTACAAACAACACTAAGTTTTTATTCTCAGAGGCATTGGAGCTCTACAGTTTGTTGGAGGGATAAATTCTGGCAAGGACACCATGGGTGGCTCCCCTGTTCACCTTTGAAATAGTGGCATAAGGTCTTATATCTCCATGCGAAGGGCTGACAGGATTCAGCTTAAGGTCTCACCCAGAAGCCAGCACTGCTAATAGTTAAACATACTAGAAGAAACCATAAGGAAATGTCTGCGAACTGATACTGGATTAAACAAATGGGCAAAATTTAGAAAACAAGGTGCACCTTACTGAACATATCCCAGAGAATTATGACGCCACATACCTGTCATGGTAGCTTCATATAACCATAGTAAAGGTGCTGTCATTTCCCCTCCCCCCACCTTGTCTCAGTCAAATCCCTCGAACTCAGCACCGCCTTCCGAACCTGAAATCTTCTTCCTGACCTCTCCGCCCCCACCCCCACTCTGGCCTATCACCCTCACCTTGACCTCCCTCCACCTATCGCATTTCCAACACCCCTCCCCCAAGTCCCTCCTCCCTACCTTTTATCTTAGCCTGCTGGACACACTTTCCTCATTCCTGAAGAAGGGCTTATGCCCGAAACGTCGATTCTCCTGTTCCTCGGATGCTACCTGACCTGCTGAACTTTTCCAGCAATACATTTTCAGCTCTGATCTCCAGCATCTGCAGCCCTCACTTTCTCCTCCAAAAGATCCAGCCAATTTAGTTCTCCATTCAAATTTTTCCCTACATTTTATTCATTCATTTGCAGGATGTGGGTGTCGCTGGCCCAGAGGGCAGTTAAGAGTCAACCACATTGCTGTGCGTTTGGAGTCACATTGACCAAACTGGGTAAGGATGGCAGTTTCCTTCCCTTAAGGCAATTAGTAAACCAGATAGGTTTTTGCGACAATCAGCAATGGTCATCCTTAGACCCTTACTTCCACTTTATTGTGAATATTCTGTTAATATCAGGAAGCCCTCCATCCTGATGAAGGGCTTATGTCCAAAATTCTTATGATTCTTATGCCCCTTTGATGCTGCCTGACCTGCTGTGCTTTCCCAGCACCACACTCTCAACTCTGATCTCCAGCATCTGCAGTCCTCACATTCTCCTTATTTCTGCTGAGGCCCACTTTGAAGCACCTCTGCCTCTATTTCAAAAGTTCATGGGATCAATTCCAGAGACTTGAACAAGAGAATCTGATTTGACACATCAGTGAAGTGGTGAGTGTTTGTTGGACTGCCAGAGACATTGTCTTCTGGATGAGGCATTAAACTAAGGCTTTATCTGCCACCTAGGAGAAAGTGAGGACTGCAGATGCTGGAGACCAGAGTTCAAAAATGTGGTGCTGGAAAAACACAGCAGGCCCGGCAGCATCCGAGGAGCAGGAGAATCGACGTTTCGGGCATAAGCCCTTCTTCAGGAAAGGTTTATGCCCGAAACATCGATTCTCCTGCTCCTCGGATGCTGCCTGGGCTGCTGTGTTTTTCCAGCACCACATTTTTCAACCCTTTATCTGCCACCCCTCTGTGGTGTTCTGACTAATAGTTAATTCTCAAACAACACACATATACACCAGACAGATTACTACTTTTGCTAACAAAAATAGAAATCGCTGGGGTAAACTCTGCTTTCTCTTCACTGATGCTGCCAGACTTGCTGAGTTAAATTTTGACTGTCCTTCAGGGAAGGTAACTGCTCTTCTCACTGGCCTACACGTGACTCCAGGAACACCACAGTGTCGTTGACTCTTAACAGCCACTGGGCGATTAGGGATGGCCAATAAATGCTGGCCCGGGCAGTGGTGATCATACCCCATGATTGAATAGAAAATGCCCATTGATCCTTCTTCAGAACTCAATTACATTTGCTATTGGGGGGGGAGCTGGCAAAGCGCAATTCGGCTGCTGGGTTTCGATTGTCGTGATAGTGACTACATTATTAAATGTACTTCGTTGGGCTGGAGAATATTAAGAAGTCCAGCGATCGCGAAAGGCGCTATACAAATGCAAGTCTCTCGTTTACGAGAGCAAGGGGGAGGGGGGAACCTACGGGCTGTGCCGTTTAAATGTACTTTTGAAATTCCATCAGCGTCGGCAAATTTGTGCGACGCGCTCATCCTTTTTTCAAAGAGAGACAGAAAACAAAACCTCACCGTGGACAAGATGTTCCTCTGGCGTCCGGAGGCTCGCCTGTTTCCATGGAAACCGTCTCCAAGGCTCCGTCACCAAGGTAAACGGGAGGGCCGTTGGTAACCCCGGAAGCAAATCGCAGCCAGCCCCTTCCAACACCCCCAACGATTTTTTTTTGTTGAAGGACAAAGGATGGCGATCGAAGTCGCCTTTAATAAACCCTTTATTCCCCCAGCCCTCCTGGGAAGCCGACCAGCCAGCGGGTCCAAAGGCCAGCGGACCGGGGGACACAGCCACGTGACCTCCGGACAACCCCCGGCCAATCGGAGCGAGCCACGCTCTGGACGTAGCCGATGGTACATGGAAGGCGGCGATTGGCGGAGAGCCGCCGGGGGACGGTTCCGATTGGCGAGCCGCGCTTTGCGTGGGGGGTCGCGATTGGCTGTAGGTGGTCCTGCCCCCCCCCCCTCGCCAGCCTGATCTCCCCCTATTCCCCCGCCCCCACCCCCTGAGGTTTTATTGAAGAAACCGCGGCGTGGAGCGGCTCGGCTTGGGGAGACCGAAATCCTTCTGTTCTCTACCGGCGGGATAAACAAAAAGAAGCTATCAGTAGGCGGATGAGATTTGGAGCCCGTACCTAAGGATGAGACAGGCCTGGATTCTTGTGCTGGTGTGCGCGCTTCTGGCGTTCGGTAAGTGGGGAAAGGGCGCGAGCGGCTGGCTTCTAGAATTTTCCTCACTTCCCCTCTGCGTCTCCCCACCCAACCCCGCGCCGTGCGACCCGGGCCCTAAATCTGGATTTGGCCATAGGTCCTTTCTCATATTTTGGAAGTTGAGACGTATTTGGTGGCGATTGGAATGAAGGAGAGAGTGTGTGTGTGTGTGTGTATTTTACTCCCCGTTTTAGATCTCGCGCGCACAACCTGCACCGATTTCCCCTCACTGACCCCACTCACTCTCCCTCCATGCCATTCCCCCTCACTGACCCCACTCTCTCTCCCTCCATGCCGTCCCCCCCCTCACTGACCCCACTCTCTCTCTCCCTCCATGCCGTCCTCCCATCACTGACCCCACTCTCTCTCCCTCCATGCCGTCCCCCCCCCCTCACTGACCCCACTCTCTCTCCCTCCATGCCGTCCTCCCATCACTGACCCCACTCTCTCTCCCTCCATGCCGTCCCCCCATCACTGACCCCACTCTCTCTCCCTCCATGCCGTCCCCCCCCTCACTGACCCCACTCTCTCTCCCTCCATGCCGTCCCCCCCCCCTCACTGACCCCACTCTCTCTCCCTCCATGCCGTCCTCCCATCACTGACCCCACTCACTCTCCCTCCATGCCGTCCCCCCCCCTCACTGACCCCACTCTCTCTCCCTCCATGCCGTCCCCCCCCCTCACTGACCCCACTCTCTCTCCCTCCATGCCGTCCTCCCATCACTGACCCCACTCTCTCTCCCTCCATGCCGTCCTCCCATCACTGACCCCACTCTCTCTCCCTCCATGCCGTCCCCCCATCACTGACCCCACTCTCTCTCCCTCCATGCCGTCCCCCCCCTCACTGACCCCACTCTCTCTCCCTCCATGCCGTCCCCCCATCACTGACCCCACTCTCTCTCCCTCCATGCCGTCCCCCCCCCTCACTGACCCCACTCTCTCTCCCTCCATGCCGTCCCCACTCTCTCTCCCTCCATGCCGTCCCCCCCCTCACTGACCCCACTCTCTCTCCCTCCATGCCATCCCCACTGACCCCCACTCTCTCTCTCTCCATCCCCCTCCTCACTGACCCCCACTCGCAGCATACCCCCTCATTGACTCCTCCGCACTGCCCTGATCCCATCAGTCCAATGCTCTTTTTTTTTTGCTCCTACTCGTTCCTCCTCCTCCCCACCTCGGTCGGCCCTTGACTGTGGGGGCTGGGCTGGGCCGAGGTTCTTTCACTTTCCGGGCTTATCTCTGTCACACCACGCTGTCAAATTCTGGCTCAGTATTTCCCGTGGGGACCAGACTTGACTTTCCTTCTTCCCATCCCCCCATCCTCTCTTCCATACGGTGCTCCCAGTGCTTTGCCGGTTGTTTCCTTTGAAACAAGGCGCACGTGGGATCGCGCAAACAGTACTTGGGAAAGGTCGTGTTTTTTCTACCCCGCACCACTTACAGAACGTCTTGTTTTTTTTCTTCTTCTACCCCCCTCCAGCTCATGTTCGAGCCGAAGATGAAACAGTCGAGGAAGATCTTGGGAAAAGCAGGGACGGCTCACGCACCGACGATGAAGTTGTTAAAAGGTGCTGCCCTCTATGGGTTTTTTAGTCTTTCTCTATTGTAATTGAACGAGTATTTGGAGGTTCAATCCTATAACTCGTATTGAATTTTTGAAATTAAAAAGTCAGAAAGGCTGCAAGATTACTGTGTAGTTCCAAACTGGCTCAGTCTTTCAAAGGACAAAGGCAACGTGACCCTATTGCCAGACAGATTCCTAGTGGCTTGAATTATCATTTTCAAAATTTGAAAGCAAAATGAGTGGATTATATTAATGCTGTTAGTACTTGAAAGATTGGAGTCTTTATCATGGAAACTGAATGGAAATACCTCATTATGGAAACAAACTCATGGCTTTGCATTCCTTCTCTGGCACCAAGAGCCCTATGATATAGCAGTCTCTGGTTTTAAATCTAGAATTATTTCATCTTGCATTGATGTACCATTCAGCTTATTTTCACGAGTTTATTCGTATTTCACTTTAGTGAAGCTCAACTTGGAGGTGAGCCAGATCTTTGTAACCTTGACAAGCATGTACAAAATAGACATTTTTGCAATAACTTGATTTTGTAGTCATACAGTTTGAGATCAGGTCCAGGCTCAGTCGTAAGCTATCTATCTGCCCCCAGTTTAGAGTTATGGAGATCAACAACCCTGAAAAAGGCCTTTGGCCCATTATGTCCACACCTGTCAAAAACAACCACCTAACTGTTAACCCCAATTCTTATCCCATAGCCTTGTTTGCCTTGGCATCACAAATACATCTAAAAAAGTGTTTCTGCCTCTAAACCTCTTGCTGACAGAGTTCCACATTTCCACCATCCTCTGGCTGAAAAGATTTTTTCTCTCATCTCCTTAAGCAATTTGCCCCTTGCCATAAATCCATGCCCTCTGCTTATTGATGTTACCAAGGGGAAAAGTTTCTCCCTGTCGACTTTATCTATGCCCCTCAATTTTATGCACCTCAATGTTCTCCCTTAATCTCCTCTGTAAGGAAAACTACTCCAAGTCTAACATCTTTCTCCAGCACTGAAACTTCCCAGCCTGGGCAGCCTCCTCTTCACTCTCTCTTGTGCTATCCCATTCTTCCTACAATCTGGATTGTAGAACTGCACACAATGCTCTATGGTCTAACTGGTATTTTATACAGTTTATCTGTATTTGGTGTTAATAACTTAGTATTGAATTCTATAAATTTTAGAATTATTCCCCATACAAATTTTTTAACAAAAGATCTCGTGTAAAATATTGACTTTATTGATGATCAAGTTCTGAATCTAACACCCTCTGTCGACTTCGGTAGGGAGGAAGAAGCTATTCAGTTGGATGGACTGAATCCTGCCCAAGTTAAAGAAATCAGGGAAAAGGCTGAGAAGTTTATGTTTCAAGCAGAGGTTAACAGAATGATGAAGCTGATCATTAATTCATTGTATAAAAACAAGGAAGTAAGTGTTTTTTTTTTACATGTTTTGTTTCTGAAATTGATTTTCAACTTTTAGAATTGGTATCCTATCCCCATGTGGAATTCCAAATTTGGCACTCTTACAGTAGCAAAGTATGCTGAGTTTGAAAGCTCAGTTAACATTTTTTCTATTGATTGCATAATCTTTTCATTGTTCTAGGGTTGAGAGTAGAGTGACAAAACTATGTACCTTTTTTTAATACAGTTTTGATGTCAATAATTGATTGACACTATTCTTGTTAATGGCTGTGGTGTTTTGATATCCTCCACAATAATACCAAGTTAGGATTGCTGACATGTAAGGTTGTCAAAGTTAGATACCATCTCCAGTACAGTCTCTTGTATTTTATGGTAACTATATTTGACTGCAGGATATTAACTTAATGTTTACTGTTGTCAGATATTTCTCCGTGAACTGATTTCTAATGCTTCTGATGCTCTGGACAAGATCCGGTTGATATCTCTCACAAATGATACTGCACTACATGCCACAGAAGAGATGACCATTAAGATAAAGGTTAAATTTCTTTCGTTAAATTTGATGTAGTTAATGTTGCTGGATTAACTAAGATCACTGTAATAAAGACTTTGATCAGGTCAAGCATCGTGACAGCATTTGGTCCACATGAAATGTAAGATTATAGCTTGTGCTAAACTAATGGAAGTTGTCTAGTAGACCATTCAGCACCTCCCAACTGTTCTGTGTTTTTGGGGGTGGCTCAGTGGTTAGCACTGCTGCCTCACAGCACCAGAGTCCCAGGTTTGATTCCAGCCTTGGGGGACTGTGCAAACTCAACACAGACATTTTTCCCCGTGTCTGCGTGGGTTTCCTCCGGGTGTTCCGGTTTCCTCCACAATCCAAAGATGTGCAGGTCAGTTGAATTGGCCATGCTAAATTGCCCATAGTGTTAAGTGCATTAGTCAGAGGGGGGTGGGTTACTCTTCAGAGGGTAGGTGTGGACTGGTTGGGCCGAAGGGCCTGTTTCCACACGAGGGAATCTAAATAAAGATCATGGCAAATGTGTCTAAACTCTCTCTACCATTGGCCCCATTTTTCCATAATGTTTTGCTTAACATATCTGATTTAATATTAATTATCTAGCATCAACTGCCTTTTGTACCAAATATCTGTCATCCTTTGTGTGGAAATGTTTCCCAACATCTCCCCTGAACAGTCTATCTCCTAATAGTCAGACTACACTCCCTAACTCTAGATTACCCAACTGATGGAAATAATTTTATCCACCCTGTCTTTTCCTCTTTAATACCTTTTTTAAAGGTATCAATCAGATCACCTCTTGACTCTTCTAAATATTAGAAAACAGGCCTAATTTGTATAATCACTACTTGTAACTAAAACCCAGCAGTCCAGGTATCATTCCTGTAAATCCCGTTGTGCTGTTTACTTTCTCTATCTGCTTCCACCCCATGCCAAAATTATCCTTACTAATGTGTGGTGTCTAGATCTGCTTACATTGCTCCAAGTGGGGTCTAAATGGGGTTTGTATAACTGCATTATAACTTGTGCATCCTTGTACTTTAGTCCTCTAGGTGTAAAGGCCAGCATTTCTGTTGGATTTCTTGATTATTTTCTGCACCGTTTGTGCCATTTTAAAGATCTAGATCTGTCTCTTTGGACGTCCACTGTATTTAACTTTGTGCTATATAGAAAGTACCCTGGTCTATCCTTTAGTCCAAACTGGATAACCTCTCTCTCGTCTCCATTGAACTATCTGCCACGATTTTGCCCATTCACTTGCTCTACCAATAGCACTTTATAATTTTATGCTATAATCTACAATGCTGCTTAACTTTGTCAGCAGATTTAGATATGACTTTCTATACCATTATCCCAGTTGATATACATGTGAATAATTGAGGCCCTTAAAACATCCTTTTGGGACACCACTGGTCTTGTCCTACTAATCTGAGTACCTGAGTCGAGAGTGTGATGCTGGAAAAGCAGAGCAGTTCAGGCAACATCTGAGGAGCAGGAGAATCAATGTTTTGGGCAAAAGCCTTTTATCAGGAATTTGAGTACCTAACCATTATGTCTACTTTCTGTGGCAAACCACTCAATTCATTTTCCAGCCATATGAGTAATGTGCCCTCCATTTGTATGATTCTACTTTAAAACCTTTTTCATGGGATCATGCAAACAATTTCCATAGATATTCCCCTGTCCACTACCTTAGTCACCTTAGTATTTACATGAGGCATATTACAAGTTGTACTGCAAGTAATACATAATTTTTAGGCACCATGGAGAGCATAGAGCTGATTAGAATGGGGTGATTGTTATAAAATCTTGTAAAGTTGCTAATAAGAGAGTAAATTTTGTTCTTAATTCTGAATGCAATGTCAATAAAGCTTGGAAAATCTATACTTTCTCCCCAGGCTGACAAAGAGAAGAACATGTTGCATGTCATGGATACAGGCATTGGAATGACAAAGGATGAGCTGATTAAAAACCTTGGCACAATTGCAAAGTCTGGAACAAGTGAATTCTTAAATAAGCTGACCGAGATGCAAAGTGATGATCAATCTACCTCTGAGTTGATTGGTCAGTTTGGAGTTGGATTTTACTCCGCTTTCTTGGTGGCAGATAAGGTTATTGTAACATCAAAGCACAACAATGGTACACAGCACATCTGGGAATCTGACTCCAATGAGTTCTCTATCATAGAGGATCCACGAGGAAATACCTTAGGACGTGGTACTACTATTTCGTAAGTTTATAAGCTTGGATTCTTTCAGTATGTAGTTCCTCAAATGGCCTGGGCTTGGAAACTGCATTCTTTTGATCTGAAATTATCCAAGTATGAACCAGCTGGCAATGCAATTACTATTGCTGGCCAATGCAACAATCATAATAGATTTCTACAACTTACTGCTATAAAGTGTTGATTGTTGAATTACTAAATTGTGTGGAGTTGTCTAACTTCGTGTTCTGTTGACCTTTTTAGATTAGTATTAAAGGAAGAGGCATCTGACTACCTTGAACTGGACACCATCAAAAATCTTGTAAAGAAATACTCTCAATTTATCAACTTCCCTATCTATATCTGGAGCAGCAAGGTAATTTAGTAGCAAATTTGGACAGATACAGTAAACTCATAACTTCTAAATTTTAATAAGCTTATCTTAATAGACAGAAACTGTAGAAGAACCAATGGATGAGGAAGAAACAAAGGAAAAAGAAGAAACTGATGATGAGGCAGCAGTTGAAGAGGAAGATGAAGAAAAGAAGGCTAAAACTAAGAAAGTATGAATGTTTTTAGCCATTTAATTGTGTTCACAAAATCAGAATTGGTTGAGGAAGGATGCTTGTTGGGATGTGGATAGTGGTTGTTGCCAGAGATCAGGTTTTGCGAAGTAATAACTTGGGAGATACCTCTGGGGGAATGGGGTTGAGGAGGAGGGGCCATGCATAACTTCAGGTGATGAGGGAGTTGAACCTGTGCTGGTATCACACTGTATTGCAAACTAGCTGTTCACCCAACTGGAAGGTTGTAGTAGACTTGGGGTTGATGGCAGACTTGCCAAATGATTGGATCACTCTTAACTTGGGCTGTCAAGATGACTGTAGTCTTCTTTCAAGTGACCGTAATCTTCAATGGTTGATCTGAAGCTGGATCAACCACTAGAAAACCATGATAACAAGAATATTTTTTGGATGGGGGAGTGCCGAACCAGAGGACACAGCTTAAAAATATGTGGTAAACCATTTAGGACAAGAGATGAGGAGAAACTTCTTCACCCAGAGTGTGGAATGCTCTGCCCCAGAGGGCAGTGGAGGCCCAGTCTCTGGATTCATTTAAGAAAGAGTTGGATAGAGCGCTCAAGGATAGTGGAATCAAGGGTTATGGAGATAAGGCAGGAACAGGATACTGATGATCAGCCATGATGATATTGAATGGTGATGCAGGCTCAGGGCAGAATGGCCTACTCCTGCACCTACTGTCTATTGGATCAAAGCATGTTAATAGTTGGAGCTCAGGCTTAAGGGTTCTAAATACTAGGTCCTGTGATCCTATCTTCCAGCGTTGACTTGATTCTTAATTTTTATGCAGGTTGAGAAAACAGTCTGGGATTGGGAGCTGATGAATGATATCAAACCAATCTGGCAAAGACCAAGTAAAGAAATAGAAGATGAAGAATATACAGCTTTTTACAAGACCTTCTCAAAGGTAATTTTTCTAGAATCTGAGCTCCTATTTTTGTTACAAACTTTGTGCAGCTTAAGTGCTGTCAAAGTGACTGCTCTGGTAACCACTACCTAATCAGTTCATTGTGAAGGGCCAGGTTGCATTTTGGCTTAGTGTTGCTGGAAAAGTGCAGCAGGTCAGGCAGCATCAAAGGAGTAGGAGAATCGATGTTTTGGGCATAAGCCCTTCAGGCTTATGCCCGGAACGTTGATTCTCCTGCTCCTATGCTGACTGACCTGCTGCGCTTTTCTAGCAACACATTAAGCTCTGTTCTCCAGCATCTGCAGTCCTCACTTTCTCCATATTGCATTTTAAACAACGTTTGTTGCTGATGTTCTGGACTGTGATCAGACTAGCAAGAATGAAACAAAATTGTGGAAGTGGTTTGAAATATTAAATGTACCATCCCATGAATTGACTTATTTCCTTTCTGTTCAGGATTCTGATGAACCAATAGCTCATATCCACTTCACTGCTGAAGGAGAGGTCACATTCAAGTCTATCTTATTTGTGCCTAAAACTGCACCCCGTGGCTTATTTGATGAATACGGATCGAAGAAGTCAGACTTCATTAAGGTATGCTACTCTTTTTTTTAAGAAAGGTTAGACTTGAATTGCTACAGCACGTTTTCATAATACATGTGGTTCAAGTATTTACATCTCTTCAGTAATTTATGCATTTTGGTCTAGTTTTCACTCTCTTAATCTAATGACTTCTGCTTGCAGCTATTTGTTCGCAGAGTGTTCATCACAGATGACTTCCATGACATGATGCCAAAGTATTTGAATTTCATCAAGGGTGTGGTAAGTAGTCATTAAATGATACTTCTAATGGATTAGAGTTAGAATCCTACAGCGTAGAAACAGGCCCAACAAGTCCACACTGACCCACTGAGGAGTGATTCCAATCCCACCATCCCACATTTACCACTGACTAATACAGACCTACACATTCCTGAACACTGGACAATTGGGTATGGCCAGTTCACCTAAACTGTTTGGCCTGTGGGGGCACCTGAATGAAACCCACACAGACATTGGGATAATGAGTGAACTCCCTGGAGATGCCAGAGGTTGGAATTGAACCTGGGTCCCTGGTGCTGAGGCAGCAGTGCTAACCACTGAACCACCATGTCGCCCCAAGTTGCTGGTTCAAGAGTTTATTGTACTTTATCTGAAAACTAATGTTCACCATTGCCTGCTGAGACTGAATAAATTACATTGCTGTTAGTAACTGAATTTTGAATTGATGTCTATGCAGGTGTCCATGAATGAGTAATAGGTATAGGGGTAGGACATCCATTCCCTTGACCCTACCCCATTTTAAAATCATTGATCTGTCCAAAGCCACTGTTCCTTTTTGTGCCAGCTTATCAAAGGCCTTAACTCTTTCAAAAATCTATCCACCTCCTAAATTTCAGTGATCTAGTTTCCAAAATGCAACTCTTTGAAATAGAATTCCAGATAGTCTTGTATTTTCTGTACGTTCCTTTTGAATCATTCCAAATGAGTCGTTATTCTGTAACTTTCCCTAGATACAGATGTCTCCACTAATGGAAACTTTTCTACCCTGTCAAGTCCCTTGCAAATTTTTTGTATCGATAAACCATACACTTAAATGTGTAAAGGCCTAGCTTGTTCAACCATTAAGTTAACTCATTATCATCCCAGGAAATAGCCTAATGACTTTTTTAAACTGTCTCCAATGTTAATATACACTTGACTACATTACCAAAAACTGTGTACTGTTCTTTGTGGCCTCTCTCTGTTCTGTGGAGTTACAGTAAGAACTTCCTGTTTTCAGCTATTTCCTTGTGGGCTTAGTATTTTCCCAATAACAGATGTTAAAACAATTTGGCCTATAGTTTCCTGCTTTTGTCTCACTCTGTCCTCAAACAGGGTTGTCACACCAGTGGTAGTCCAATTGGCTGGAAATCTCCCAAATCCAGTAAGGTCTAATTTAGACCAATGACTGTACTATCTCTGTAACCACTTCCTTTCAAAACCCCTGGATGCAGGTCATCAGATGTTGATGATCTATCTGCCTTTAGTTCCATTTGTTTGTCAAATACTTTATTCCCAGTTTACTGATTTTGCCTATGGTATGTTCATAGCATGAAGGCTAATGCAAAATATTGCCTTAAATTATTTGGAATTCCAAATTCTAACATCACCTGGTTTCTCCTACATTGTGATTTTTGCCTTTTTAAATTTTGTCCCACTCCTTAACTGCCTTTACTATCCACAAATAGTTTTCCTCCTCCAATCCTTTTGAACTTGAATGATTTTTGAGTATTGAAATATGTGCCACTGACCTTTCACAGTCTATCTTCTTCCCAGCCTGCATTTTCAAACTCGTGTCTTCATACCTCTGTAATAGACTCTTATTTGATGGCATTGGTTTGAGACCCAATTGCTCTTCCTCAAATAGAATTTGAAGTTCTACCATGTGATTGCTATCTCAAAGAGAATACTTAATGTATTTTTGGGTAGATTATGAAACCTGCATTTTAAAAAGTAACACCCATGAAGCACTACACAAATTTTTCTTTCATACTGATGTTTACCATAATTTGTCTTGTCAATATGTAGATTAAAGCCACCTATGACAATGAGACCTGTAGATGTCTTGCACCAATGACTGACTTCCCTTGTTGTTCTTAATTTCCATAAATTGATTCCACAATACTATCTATCTATTACACCTATATCATTGCTGGACAGATACCGTTAGTAATAGTACTCCCATTTTTGCCTATTCTTCCAGACAGTAAATATCTCAATTTTGAGTTCCCAGTGCTGGTTGCCACCTTGCAACTGTCACTATGTATATCAATGTACTCCATGAATTCCCAAACAGTCAAAACTGTTAAATCCAGATGCTTAAACACTTGTGGCAGTATGAAACATATAGTCAATGTGAATGTGAGGCATGTTTGGAATTACTAACTGGAATTTTTCAGTATACTAGATTTGGTCAAGTGGAGTCTAATCCTTCTTAACTGCTCTTGATATTTTAATTATGGAAGTTATTTTAACACTGATCTTTTTTTTTTCTCCCACCCCAACAGGTGGATTCTGATGATCTACCTCTGAATGTGTCCCGTGAGACTTTGCAACAGCACAAATTGTTGAAGGTGATGTATTCGTTGCCTTGATTTAAAGCCGACGTGCTCCTGATTTCCATTCCCTGCTGTCACTTGAAGTATGGTGACCCTTTGGTTAAACCACCCACCAGCTGCATGTGTCTGTTGGCTAGAGAGCAGTTGAGGGGTCTTTTGGGACTCTAGACATTTTTTACCACTCCTCCTCTTGTGCTTCAGATGTTAGAAATTAAAATGAAGTAAAACTCTTTTAGGTTGAACGTTTCTAACCTAATTTTAGCTTTAAGTATAATAAATGCTTTAAAGCCTCACCCATCAGCACTTGAGTAGATTCAATTCTCTACAGTGTGGAAACAGGCCCTTCAGCCCAACAAGTCCACACTGCCCCTCCCAAAGAGAAACCCACCCAAACCCATTGCCCTACCCTATATTTACCCGACTAACGCACTTAACATTAGGCAATTTAGCATGGCCAATTCACCTGACCTGCACATCTTTGGATTGTGGGAGGAAACCAGAGCACCCGGAGGAAACCCACGCAGACAGAATGTGCAAACCCCACAGACAGGCGGGAATCGAACCCAGGACCCTGGTGCTGTGAGGCAGCAGTGCTAACCACTGAGCCACCGTGTCACCCTAATGCAAACATTTGCATTATTCTCAAACCTAACTAATTATCTCTTTCCCTCTTTCTCTCTCTTCCCCCCCCCCCCCCCCCCCATAGGTTATTAGAAAGAAGCTTGTACGCAAAACTCTAGATATGATCAAGAAGATTGCAGAGGAGAAGTATGAAGATGAATTCTGGAAGGAATTTGGAACTAATATTAAGCTAGGTGTAATTGAGGATCACTCCAACAGAACACGTTTGGCCAAATTACTACGTTTCCAGTCCTCTAACCATGAAACCAAGCGGACCAGCTTGGAGCAGTACTTGGAAAGGATGAAAGAGAAGCAAGACAAGATATACTTCATGGCTGGATCAAGCCGAAAAGAGGTGCGATTGTTAACATTGAGAAAGTTGTAAATGAACAGGTGTGCTAAAAGTAATACTTGCCATGTGAATAATACTACAGTACTTTGTGCAAAATGGAGTCTTGACTCAAACTGTACAATATAAACAACTTTTTTTAACAGGGTGAATCTTCTCCCTTTGTTGAACGACTACTGAAGAAGGGTTATGAGGTTCTATATCTGACAGAACCGGTTGATGAATACTGCATCCAAGCTTTGCCTGAATTTGATGGAAAGCGATTCCAGAATGTTGCAAAAGAAGGGCTAAAATTTGATGAAAGTGAAAAGGCTAAAGAGAAACATGAAGCAATGGAGAAAGAGTATGAGCCACTCTTAACCTGGCTAAAGGACAAAGCACTAAAAGATAAGGTATGTGACTGAATGACACACTTAAGATAACAAGCTCGTTCACATTTTTACTGGGATGTGAGGATGCTTCAATCTTGTTGCAGCAGCAAAAATAAACTTCAGATATAACACTTAAAGTAATAGGTAAACCTTGTAAATTTCTACTCCATTGTAGAATCTTAGCAAGAAAATGCTATTTCCAAAGAACAGGTTACTTCTAAATGCCAAGTGGTAAATGAAGGCAGAATTTAATTCAAATGGAACCTTATAGTGACAATCAATTAATATATTAAATCACTCAAGTATTTTTTGTATTTTTGGAAGGACACTTATGTCCACTAATATAAAGCTGAAAGGAAATTTTAAACTTTTTTTTTTCTCTTTTTTTTTTAAAGATTGAGAAGGCTGTGCTGTCCCAGCGTCTCACAGATTCTCCTAGTGCACTTGTGGCCAGCCAGTATGGATGGTCAGGTAATATGGAAAGAATAATGAAGGCACAAGCCTACCAGACTGGAAAAGATATTTCAACAAAGTAAGTTTTTTTTTAAATTTTAAACAGTAATGTCCAAAGTTGCTGGTATTGGGTCAGAATATCTAAGAGCCTAAATCTAAATTTAGATTTATGATTTGATGCAGGGCACTTATTAAAATATTTCAATTTGTTGCTTAACAATCCAGTGCACATTATGCACTTGTAATTTTTTCATACCAGCCCTTAGTTTTAAAACTGAATGGACTATCTTAACACCTTTTGTTAGTACAGGGAGGAATGACTAAGATTTGACTAGCATCTTTCATAATAGTAATTAGTTTATGAACTCTTCCAGTTACTATTCTAGTCAAAAGAAGACATTTGAAGTAAATCCAAGACATCCTTTGATAAAAGAGATGCTGAAACGAGTTAAGGTACGTTTTTTTTAATTTGGAAAAGCCATATTTGAGATGGTCCAGTTGTAATATGCTAATTTGATTTGTGCTTTACTGGGATGAAGGGAGTTTGTCAGATTTGGGTTTATTGTGTCCACTTGTTACAAACCAATTAAATGGTTCTCAGTAATATACAGCAATTGCTAACAGTATCTTTTTAAACACTAGTTTAAAAAAACTATTATTGGTACTGGGCAAGTCAGGCAGAAGCAGTGTAAATCTCTTTTAGCATACTATGCATGTGCAACAATTTGCAGTGTTAACTGAGATGCATTAGTCTTTAATTTTCATCCATTTTGTAAAATCTATCCTGAGGCTTTGTTCTAATGTGAAACTTTGTTTCCTTCAGGAAAATGAGGATGACCAGACTGCCACAGACCTTGCTGTGGTATTATTAGAGACCGCCACATTACGTTCTGGTTACCAATTACCAGACACAAAGGCATATGGTGATAGAATTGAAAGAATGCTTCGTCTAAGCATGAACATCGATCTTAATGAACAGGTATACCATTGTGTTGGCTAAACCTTTTTTGAATTTTCTTTCAGCAAAATCTTCTTCAGTTGGGTCAGTGCCCTTTTTTTTCAGGGTGGAAGAACCTAACTGACAGCATTGTGGAAGTGAAATTATTTGAATTACATACTAGTTACTGAAATTATTCCTTTTTTAGGTTGAAGAATATGAAGAGATTTCTGAAGAGGCTGAAGAACAAGATGACAAAGAAGATGCAGAAGATGTTGCTGATGGTGATGATGATGAAGCAGAAGAAAAACAGACTGAGGTGGGTTTAACATCTTTTAAGGCTATTGCTTTGTTATGCAAAGTGACAAGAGTTTAGGTTCAGTTTCCATATCAAAGTTTTATTGGTTAACTGTAAAGTCCTGCTGTCTCAAACTTGCTCAGTTAAATTCATCACCAGTTGTCTCTCAGCTATGTCCCTGTTTTTGGGGTTTTAGTTCAACTGGCTGGAGGGCTGCTCTCATGCATCACAAGCTAGCCATATGTTATGGTCAGAGTTTGACTTTTACACATGTACAATAATGCAAAGACAACTTGCTAAATCTGTTAAATGTTTCTTCCCACTTCCAGGATTCCACAGATGTAAAAGATGAATTGTAAGGAATTTGAAGACTGCAATTTTACACTGGGGAGGTGTAATATACTGATGAGACCATTGAACAGGATGAACAAACAATTCATTTATCCCTATTAAAGGTCTGGGAGGGCAAAAGTTTTGTATGTTACTTTCCTTCAAGTGAAACGACTGTAAATTTGTAATATTTAAAAATTACTTGTGAAACTTGTTGTGTAAACCATAAAACTTTTCCACAAAATTTGTTAAAGCTTGTTTTGATATTAAGTTGATCATTCAATGAAATCCATTTAGAAACTAAATTGCTGCTGTGTAAAACGTTTCAATCTCTATCAATTCGGCCTGCAAGATCCTAGGTATAGGATTTGCAGACTTGGCACTCGACTCTACTATCTAAACATCAATCTAGTAAGGTGTCAGGAATGACTCTGAAGTGCTAAGTCACAGCCCACTAAGTTTCCTCATTTTTGATTAAATTTCCTATTGTTTACTTCCACTGTAAAATGTGCTTTTGCCTCAATTTTGGTTTAAAATTTGAAAATCCCCAGATATTTTATAGCTAAATTGTTAATGTGACTTGTTAATCCAAACATGTTCAGCCCTGAACCTGACAGCAGACTTAAATCTCAACCAGCTATTGACATTAAGTGTTAAGGAACCCATGAAAAATGATCTCTACCAGGTGCTAATAATCCAGTATATGACTACATATATAGGAGCTAGTAATTGAATATGAAATGAACATTTTTATTTGTAACTTACAAACCTTTAAATGTGGATTCAACAAATGTTGAACTGCCATGCTGATTTAACAATGAAATTGAGTAATTTGTTAATTGAAAATTTATGTTCATCTGGTATTTAACAATTTCCTTCAGAATAATTGCATTGCAAGAAAAGACAATGCTGTACTGTCTCAATCCAAGTAAACGCTGTAGCCTTGACTAACTCATTAGGCCAATGGTACAGCTGGTTACAAATCTAATTTTTTTTGCAGTTAGACCAAAAGCTGACCTTGCACATGCTGGTCACACCTTGGTGAAAGGAACTGTTCAACTTTACATGCCCTCTTTCCCTTGAGACCTGAACCATCCCTACAGAACAGCTCATAGCACAAAGTAGACAAAACTTAAAAATGTCTTGTATCATTTAAGTTCCACAATTAACAATTTGAATTTTTTTTTCACTTCACTGTTGTTCAGAATCGTGAGTTTGCACTTGGTTTTTCAGACCCAGCAGTTCTGTTTTAAGCTCACCTGGTTTAGGTGGAATGTCTGGTATACTCTAAAGAAGAAAAAGTTAAACAAAGTTAGTTGTAATAGTAGTGACAATACTATATAATGCTGGCAGAAGTGCTAATACATCATCAACCTATAAATCCATGCACCAATGCCAAGACTACTGATCTGCTGTATAACAGGATGTTGATAATAGCACTGTGCCTAGTCATTATTAATAACATTCCCTATAGCAGATGTACTGAGAATAGTAATTTTAAACTACATTTTATATCTTAAATGTTTCTTATGTAATTATTCTATTGCTTGGAGATGGAGCACATTTTCACAAGAATTTTGCAAGCCTCTGATTACCCACCAGAGCGTTAGTTTCTGGAAATCAAACTTTTTACATGTACATTTCCTAGTACATAACATATTGCTGCAGAATTTTGAATTCAATATCCTAGTTTATTTGCACGTAACTCTTGGAGCCCCTGTAAAATGCACCAGAAAGTCATTTACTAATCACTGCTTCAACTCCCCTGCAATGTTGAACCATCCAGGGAACTGTAGATTACATTAGCAAAGTTAATTTGCAACTTAATTCATCACTGCATTCAGTCAAATACAAATGAGCTTTTCCAACAATTTGTTTAATATTGTTTGGACAAGTTCAGTAATTGTCTTAAACTAGAACTACAATCATTTTAATTATTTGGTGTATTTATTTCTCTCCCAGAATTTAGCATTTTTAAAATTACTACAGAATCTGAACCAACCAGCTGCAACTGAAGATGTCAGGTTGACTCATTTTCTTAACCATAAGCATGATCAAATATATATTAGTACTTACATCAAGAGTATAAGAAATGAAGTGCATACATAGTAGAATGTGTGGTATAAATGGAATTTAACTTAACAGGGGGAAGGAACAAGACCAGAAGAAGAAAATTTCATCAGCATATGCTGCCATTTTCAATTATCACTACACTTAACCAACAGGTGTAATGCACAGATGACTCTTGCATGTCAGGGAAGGAACTCTTCATTCAACTTGCCTTCAATAAGTGCACTTCCTAAATTGGTTGGGTTTTACTACACCATTTCTCTGCAGTGACTGAAATAAGTTTATATAAAACTTATTCCTCAACATAGTACTAATAAGCAATAGTCCCTCAAAGCTGCCAAGTTTCATGCAAATCACATGTCAGCCTTTTTAAATTAGTTTGCATCGTCATGAACTTAAATCACTTATGCACTGCCAAAAATATTTCCAGGCATGTTAGTGGAAAGCAAAGAATGATTTCTGTTGTAAACAAAGTCAAATTGATGACCAACCCCTTTTGAGTGAGACAATATCCAGAGACATAAGATACCCATCCCAAGGAATTCCTGCAATAATCAACCTGGGAATTGAATTGTAGCCCAGAGGTGGGGACACTACCACTGCACCACATGAGCCCTCAAGTTCCTCACGATGGTTATTTCAATCACCAATGTTCCTTCTAACTTGCATTTTCACACAGTTGTTCTAATCCTCTGCATTTAGTGATCAGCATAAAACAATGTTTGGATTTCTGAATCCAAACATTACTGACATGTACAAGCCTCAGGAGCCCAACAGGCAGCCATTTGGAGAACTGCTGATTATGATGCAGGTGGGGCTTGGATTGGACATCCTTGCATGACAGTGTCAGAAGTGGGAATATTCACTGATGGCTGGACCACTTGTAGCTCAGCAGATACCTAAGCAGTCTGTCCATATGCAGAAAGACCTGGGCAAGATTCAGTCTGGTCTGTGACAGAATTCACGCCACATATATGTCAGGCAATGACCATCTCATATAAGACAGAATCTATACCATATGAATTGCATCAACTCAAGAAGGCAGTTCATCACCTTTCAAATGTGATTAGGGCTATAATGGACAATAAATGGTAGGTTAGCGGACTATTTATCAGAAAACAAAATTAATAATTTCTCACTCACCAGATCTGGCCTGTAGTACCTGTGTACGACCTCTGCTCCTGCAAACATCGCTAGAAGGCTTGACCCCAACATCTTCAGATAATGAGACCACGATACCCCTGCTGGCATTTTTATTTGCTAAAACAATCCGCTGCTTCACAGCACTGTTAATAAAACATTCAAACATCCAATGATGAATCACTACAACACTACCAGAGAAAATTGGATACAGAACTGGCTTGGTCATAGATGACAGAGTAGCAGTGAAAGGATATTTTTCTGACTAGGTATCTAACCAGCAATGTTCTACAGAATAACAGCAAGGATCCCTGTTGCTTGTAATGAATATTTAGTGATCTGGAGATCTGATTAGTATTTTTGAGGTTTTTAAAAATTATTTTTATTCATTTGTGGCATATGGCCATTGCTGGCTCGCCAGCATTTATCGCCTGTCCCTAGTTACCATTGAGAAAGTGGTGGTGAGCTGCGTTCTTGAACTGTTGCAGTCCACCTGCTGTGGTTTGACTCACAATGCCCTTAGGGAAGGAATTCTAGGATTTTGTTTCAGTAACAATGATGGAACAGCAATTTCTTGCAGATGGCTGTTTTCCCCTGTAAATCTGCTGCCCTTGTCGTAGAATGGAAGTGGTCGTGGGTTTGGCAGGCACTGTCAGAGGATCTTGGTCAATTTCTGTGGCACATCTTATAGATATCACTCACTGCTTCTAAGCATCAATGGAGAAGGAAATGGATGCTTATGGATGGGGTTTCAATCAAGCAGGCTGGTTTGTCATATGTGGTGTGAAGCTTGTGTTGTTGGAGGTGCACCCATCCAGGCACATAGGGAGTATTCCATCACAATCCTGACTTGTGTTTCATAGATGAAAAACAGGCTTTGTTGAGTCAGGAGGTGTGTTATCGCCAATGTTTTCCTAGCCTCTGGCCTACTCTTGTAGCCACTGTGTTTATATGGTGAGCTGGAAATGTGTTGCTGGAAAAGCGCAGCAGGTCAGGCAGCATCCAGGGAACAAGAGAATCGACGTTTCGGGCATAAGCCCTTCTTCAGGAATGAGGAAAGTTTGTCCAGCAGGCCAAGATAAAAGGTAGGGAGGAGGGACTTGGGGGAGGGGTGTCGGAAATGTGATAGGTGGAAAGAGGTCAAGGTGAGGGTGATAGGTCAGACTGGGGTGGGGGCGGAGAGGTCGGGAAGAAGATCTCAGGTTAGGAAGGCGGTGCTGAATTTGATGGATTTGACTAAGACAGGGTGGGGGGAGGGGAATTGAGGAAACTGGTGAAATCCGAGTTCATCCCTTGTGGTTGGAGGGTTCCTAGCCGGAAGATGAGGCGTTCTTCCTCCGTCGTTTTGTTGTGGTCTGACGATGGAGGAGTCCAAAGACCTGCATATCCTTGGTGGAGTGGGAGGGGGAATTGAAATGTTGAGCTACAGGATGGTTGGGTTGGTTGGTCCGGGTGTCCCAGAGGTGTTCTCTGAAACGTTCCGCAAGTAGGCGGCCTGTCTTCCCAATATAGAGGAGGCCACATCGGGTGCAGAGGATGCAATAGATGATATGTGTGGAGGTGCAGGTGAATCTGTGGCGGATATGGAAGTTAATATGTTGATATGGTGAGTCTAGTTAAGTTTCTGGTCATCCCCAGAATTTTGGTAGTGGGTGATTCAATAATGGTGACACAATTAAATATCATGGGGCAGTGGTTAGATCGTCTCTTATTGGTGATCGTCATAGCCTGACATTTGTGTGTCATGAATGTTACTCACCACTTGTCAGCCCAAGACAGACTTGATTTATTTTGATCACATGTACCTAGGCATAGTGAAATGTTTTGTTTTCCGTGTAATACAGGCAGCTCATACCATACAAAGATCATAGTGTGATTGAATAGAGTGAGGAATATGCAGTTATGGCTGCAAAGCTGTACAAAAAGGACAATCAACATTAGAGTTGAAATTTGAGTTTAATGACATCGGGCATAAAGCTGTTTTTGAACTTGTTGCTATGTATAGAGTCATAGAGATGTACAGCATGGAAACAGACCCTTCAGTCCAACCCATCCATGCTGACCAGCTATCCTAACCCAATCTATGTTCAAGCTTTTCTACCTTCTGCCTGATGGAATAAGTCAGAAGAGATTATAACCGGGGTGGATCTTTGATGATGTTGGCTGCCTTTCCACACCAATGAGAAGTGTAAATGCAGACCATGGATGGAAGGTTGGCTTGCATGATGGACTGGGCTGTGTTCACAACTCTGTAGTTTCTTATGATTGAGCAGTTGCCATACCAGGCTGTAATGAATCCAGATAGAATGCTTCTTATGTGCATCTGTAAAAGTTGGTGAGAGTCCGTATGGACATGCCAAATTTCCTTAGCCTCCTAAGGAAAAGGAGGCATTGTTGTATCTTCTTGACTGTCTCATCAACGTGGGTGGTGCAGGAGAGATTGTTGGTGATTGTCACAGCTAGGAACTTGATGCTACCAACCATCTCCACCTCATCTCTGTTGATGTAGATAGGCATGTGCCTTCTACCTTGCTTCCTGAAGTCGATGATCAGCTCTTTAGTTTTGCTGTCCAGATCTTGTTTTTCATTTTGAAAGGCATTGTGTGTTGGTGCAGGCTTGGTGGGCTGTAGGGCCTGTTCCTGTGCTATTCTTTGTAAATGTCAACAGTTCTCAAAAAAAATTATGTATGGTTGCTACACAAGAATCATCATTTAGTGTGCATTTTTGATTGCTGAGGCATTTAAAAACACAGCATACAGTAAAAGGCAACTGTAAACCTGTAGTAGATAATCCACCAGTTTCTTGAAGTTAATTCAACATGTTTTGATGTATTATACATTTTAAACCACAAATTTGTATACCTTTCTGAACAGTATTGAACTACTTCATATGGACTGCAGCAGTTGAAGGCAGCAGCTGATCAGCACTTTCTCAACAACAATTAGGAATGGACAGCAAATCTAGGGCTTTGCCAGTGTTGCTCATACTTCATGATATAAAAATAACATAAATGTCAAGAGTTTTAATTGTAATTCTAGCTTCCAGTAAAACTTGCAACTATTATACTGAGCCCCAATGTGTATACTGGAACAGATTTCAGAATCTTCAGATTGGGTGCTAAACAAAAGCATTTTATTTTCTTCTTACTTTTCACTCAATGCTGTAAACCATTGGAATTCACTATCTAAAATGGCTATAGATGCTCAGTTGTTGAGTATTTCTAAGGCTGAAATGGATAGATTATGGATTTCTATCAGAATGAAAGATTTGGCAGAAAGGCAGAGTGGATGTCAGTGCTCAATCATGAATTAAACTCCTGAATGCCAGTGTAGTCAGGAGCTCCTGCTTATGATCTTCAGGGATATAACACGTTTGCAATCTGAAATCAGATTACAGTTGGCTGCTTTCTAATTTTTTTTTTTACAAATACTTGGTTATATATGTCCTATGGGAACTGATACATCAGCAATGTAGCTGTGATTATAGCAAGTAGTTTTTCTGTATGGGCAACTGCACAACTTCTTAAGCGAGATGTTAACTTAAGAGTAAGAAAAACAAATATCACAAAGCTGGTCTCTATTTTTCTAAAAACTGTTCCTTTTCTCAAGGATACTGTCCTTGAGACAGAGGGGTCATAAACAGCTCCCAGCTACTTTGATACAGAGATGAAAAAGGATGTTAAAATGCCTTTTGTTTATATGTAAACAGATGAGACTTCAAGCCAAAGTGGTCATGTTTTAGTAGTAACCTGTATAATGAAAGGGGAGTGGTCAGCTCTCCAGCTGAGCAGTTCAGTCCAGAACGAGTTAGGAGTTCAACAGTGAGCTGCGTGGAAACAGGTTACGAATCTCTGTCTCTCCCCTTCTGCCCTTCTAACTTCAACTTGTGAGCATTTTTTCCACTTTTACTGCTTTTTAAGGGGGTTTGCTAATTGGGATTTTTATGTATATTCAGAACAGCATAATTAAGTCCAGTTTAGAGAGACTGAGTTCTGTAGGGGTTCTTTATTCTGTTCTTTGGGTTTCATTGTGTAATTTTGTGAATACATTTTTTTCTGTTTTAAAACATGGAAGTCAACCTAGCTAACTTACTCTGGGTAATTTTCACTGTACACTTACCGAAACAAATTGCAAAGTTATGGTCTGGGCAGCCTGCTTAAGAATGTTTTGAGTGGTCTGGCCTAGTCCAGAACACAAGAAACTAAACTTATTTTTCAATTTTTAAATTTGTTTTAAAAATTCACTTGGGAGTTTTGTATTTGTTGGAACATTCTGAATGCAGAAGATGCTATTATTTGGGTCTAAACAACAAATTAACTGGGATTGGCTCAGCATTTTTCCAATATTCAGGCCATATTTCACAGCTGTCAGCTGCCTGTAAGCTCCTGAATATTTTGTGCATTTGTTTTCAGATTTGTATTAACTAGCCTGTATTTTTCACAAAGCCTCCTGACTTGCTGAGTATTGACAACGTCTGCAATGGTTGTGCTTTATTTAGAAAAAGATGTACAGACTGGTTGGGCCAAACAGTCTGTTCATATTAGATTAGATTAGATTCCCCAGTGTGGAAACACACCCTTCAGCCCAACCAGTCCACACCGACCCTCCGAAGGGTGACCCTCCGAAGGGTAACCCACCCAGACTCATTCCCCTCTAACTAATGAGCCTATGGGCAATTTAGCATGGCCAATTCACCTGACCTGCACATCTTTGGACTGTGGGAGGAAACCGGAGCACCCGGAGGAAACCCACACAGACACAGGGAGAATGTGCAAACTCCACACAGACAATCGCCAGAGGCTGGAATTGAACCTGGGACCCTGGAGCTGTGAGGCAACGGTGCTAACCACTGAGCCACCGTGCTGCACTATAACATTTATGAACCGAGGCACTCAGGTCACTGGGTTTCTGACGCAGCAGATCATACAGTGGTCATGGAGAGTGTGTTGTAGATTTACCACAATGATATGTGGGCTACAAGGGTTAGATTACACTGAGAGAACATATCTGTGGCATGGTGGCACTGCGATTAGCTCTGCTGCCTCACAGTGCCAGGGATGAAAAATGTGTTGCTGGAAAAGCACAGCAAGTCAGGCAGCATCCAAGGAGCAGGAGAATCGACGTTTCGGGCATAAGCCCTTCTTCAGGAATCTGAAGAAGGGCTTATGCCCAAAACGACAATTCTCCTGCTCCTTGGATGCTGCCTGACCTGCTGTGCTTTTCCAGCAACACACTTTTCAGCCCTGATCTCCAGCATCTGCAGTCCTCACTGTGTGTGGGTTTCTGCTGCATGCCTCCGGTTTACTCCCGCACGTTAGGTGGATTGGCCATGCTAAATTGCCCATAATGCCCAAGTAAGTGAAGGCTGTCGAAAAGTGCAATACTGGAAAAGCACAGTCGGTCAGGCAGCATCAGAGGAGGAGAATCAACGTTTCAGGAAATAAGCCCTTCATCAGGAATGACGCTTGTGGTCCAAGGGTTTCTGGTAACCAACTCAACACAGGCGACCACTACAAACATACCGACTCCCACAGATACCTGGCCTACACCTCCTCCCACCTCCACCGCATCTCCTCCACTTCCCGCTCCTACCCCCTTGAGCCCTGCCCCTCCAACCGCCACCAGGACAGAACCCCACTGGTCCTCATCTACCACCCCACCAACCTCCATATACACCGTATCTTCCGCCGTCATTTCCACCACCTCCAAACGGACCCAACCACCAGGGATATATTTCCCTCCCCTCCCCTATCAGCGTTCCGAAAAGACCACTCCCTCCGTGACTCCCTCGTCAGGTCCACAACCCTCACCAACCCAACGTCCACTCCCGACACCTTCCCCTGCAACCGCAAGAAATGCAAAACTTGCGCCCACACCTCCCCCTTTACTTCCCTCCAAGGCCCCAAGGGATCCTTCCACATCCGCCACAAATTCACCTGCACCTCCACACACATTTATTGCATCCGCTGCACCTGATGTGGCCTCCTCTATATTGGGGAGACAGGCCGCCTACTTGCGGAACGTTTCAGAGAACACCTTTGGGACACCCGGACCAACCAACCCAACCACCCCGTGGCTCAACACTTCAACTCCCCTTCCCACTCCACCAAGGACATGTAGGTCCTTGGACTCCTCCATCGCCAGACCATAGCAACACGACGGTTGGACGAAGAACCTAGGCCTCATCTTCCGCCTAGGAACCCTCCAACCACAAGGGATGAACTCCGATTTCTCCAGTTTCCTCATTTCCCCTCCCCCCACCTTGTCTCAGTCAAATACCTCGAACTCAGCACCGCCTTCCTAACCTGCAATCTTCTTCCTGACCTCTCAGCCCCCACCCTCACTCCGGCCTATCACCCTCACCTTAACCTCCTTCTACCTATCGCATTTCCAACACCCCTCCCCCAAGTCCCTCCTCCCTACCTTTTATCTTAGCTCGCTGGACACACTTTCCTCATTCCTGAAGAAGGGCTCATGCCCGAAACGTCGATTCTCCTGCTCCTTGGATGCTGCCTGACCTGCTACGCTTTTCCAGCAACTCATTTTCAGCTCTGATCTCCAGCATCTGCAGTCCTCACTTTCTCCTACACCTCCTCCCACCCTGACTCCTGTAAAAACGCTATCCCTTATTCCCAATTCCTCTGTCTCCACCGCATCTGCTCCCAGGAGGACCAGTTCCACTATAGAACATCCCAGATGGCTTCCTCCTTCAAAGACCACAATTTCCCCTCCCACATGGTCGACAATACCCTCCAGCACATCTCCTCCTCTTCCCGCTCCTCTGCCCGTGAACCTCAACCTTCCAATCACAAGGACAGAACTTCCCCTGGTCCTCACCTTCCACCCCACCAACATCCAGATACATCACATCATCCTCTGCCATTTAAAAGTAGACCTCACCACAAGATATACTACCCTCCTGTCAGAGAAATGTGCCCAATAAATTAGAGATCACAAAGCACAGTTCGAAGTGAAATCGACAAACAGTTTATTAGTAGGCGATAGCGTGGAAGAGAAACTGACTAAGCTGAAACAGTACAGACAGTCTGCCCAGGCAGTCAAGAATTTCTCTTCCCAGAGCTGAGGATGTGACCAGATTTTATTATAATGCTGTACAATAAGGCTAATTAGAAATGGGGAAAATACAATGCATCTGGAAATGGAGTAATCTAGTTATAATGATGCTAATTCGAAAATAGTTATCGGAGGAATGTCACGATTCTCTGCACAAAGCAACATTCTGACAGTATCGAAGGTTCCGGAGGTTTCATTCCTCTTTACAGGTAAGTGCTAATGACTCCTCTGAAGTGGTGAGGTGCTTCCATTGTCTTGTCCTGGGAGCAATGCTCTTGCTGGTGCCTTTCTGTCTGACCAGTTCTTTGTGTGGCTTTGGTACTGCTAGGTTGTGAAACTGCTCTCGGGGCTTTGGGATAGCTGTGGTGCTCTGTCATTGTTAGTGGGACTTGAAGTGTATTCCCTTGTCTGAGAGTATGGTCTAGTTTTGCTTGTCAGCTTGCTTGGTCCCTTGCTGAGGCATTCTGGGTGTTTTGGTACATTTTAGCCAATTTTGCTTTTGTTAGCCTATTATGGGTTGGCAGATCTTTTCCCACATCTTCTCACCTCTATCTGCATTTCGGAGAGACCATTCCCTTCACAACTCCCTTGTCAGATCCCCCACCAACCCAAAACGAAACCAGCACCTTCCCCTGCCACCGCAAGAAGTGCAAAACCTGTGCCCACACTTACCACTTCACCTCTGTCCAAGGCCTCAAAGGATCGTTTTACATCTGACAGAAATTTACCTGTACTTCCACACGTCATATTTCATCTACCTATCGTATTGCCACCTACCTTCCCCCCCCCCCGCCATGTATCTCTCAGCCCTCTCGACCCACAAGCCTCACTCCTGATGAAGGGCTTGTGCCCAAAATGTTGATTCTCCTGCTCCTTGGATGCTGCCTGACTGGCTGTGCTTTTCTAGCAGCACACTCTTCGATTCCGATCTCCAGCAACTGCAGTCCTCACTTTTTCCAAGTATGTGAAGGCTGGGTGGATTAGCCATAAGAAATTCAGGGTTGCAAGGATGGGGTGGATGCTCTTCGGAGGATCAGTGTGAACTTGATGGGCCAAATGGCCTGCATCCACATTGTAAGGATCCTATGATTTATGACTTCAGGGTGTGTCTATAATTTATAAGAGTTAAAACTGACTTGACCAAGGTTACAAAACATTAAAAGGGAACAGACAGGGTAGTTAAGAAACTATTTCTGCCAGTTGAGGAGCTTACGACTATGGTCATAGCCAAAAACACCTTTCAAGACTGAAACAAGTAAACACGCGTTAAAAACTGGAAATATTTGGATCTCTCTTCCGCAAATTCATTTTACATCAGATTGCTATCGACAAATATTAAATGATATGTGGGCAAAGGGAGACAAAATTACACAAGATGCACAGCACAGAAAGAAGCCGATATTTTATTGTATTTGTATTCCATCCTGTCACATCATTTAAATATCAGCCTCACCCTCCATTCCCTTCTGCCTCGCACAGTCGTCAATGTCCCCTTAAATGCATCATTACTATCTGTCTCAACCATTCCTTGTGGGAGCGAGTTCTACATCCTCACTACCGTCTGGGTGAAGAGACTTTCACAGTCATAGAGTCGGTGGGCTTTTGTGTCCACAATGATCACCAAGCATCTATTCTAATCCCATTTTGCCCACACTTGGCCCCCTGTCTTGCATGCTGTTGCATTTCAACTGCTCATTCAAATACATAAGTGTCTTTCGGATTCTCACCTCTACCTTCGTTTTAGGTAGTGAGTTCCAGATGATTTTCTACCACCCCTCCCCCCCTCGCCCCAGAACCACTTGCTCTTTACCTTAAAACGATGTTCACCACCCTCGCGGGTTCTCCCCTATCTACCTATGTAGCTTTGTGGTTATTGAACCACCACTCGTCGACCAGCCCGAAGAAGTCGAACCGAGGAGACCATAGCTCCCACGGAATCCTCTGCCCGTACAGTTTGAGTGGAGGCGCACAGCACTTACCGGCTCCCAGTCGTCCCGACCTTTCCACCTCCAGCCCGTTGTCGGGGAATGGAAGACGGTGCTTCTCTGACAACCGTCCCTCGTGCCGCAACGGAGCAACGACGTTAGTTCCGCCCCTCAAAACACCGCCGTCCGGCGACCGTTTCCTCCGCTCATTAACCACAACATGCTTCCAAAACAACCAAAATAAAATGCGTTACCAGTAAGGGCCATTCCCCCCCCCCACATTCGCTGACCATATTCTCTCCTAGGCTCCAAACGGCCTGCAACACAAACCGTTAGGGATGGAACACCCGGCTCAGATCGGCTTCAGAATTCACCAAGTGTAGTGGGGGGTGTGGAAGAGACATGAGATGTGAATGATCTTACATTTAAGGCAGCGAATGACTGTAGAATAACCCATTGTAAAATTAAAACACCAATAATTCTAACGGAGAAGGCTTGAGGGCACGTCTTTAACTTTTATGTCACATCCTATTTATGGAGGTCCACTCTCCCCTCCTTCATGTGCGGAAGGAGCTTGTTTGGTCGGGTCCAAGCCGCGTGCGCCCCCTGCGGGAGTGGGCAGGTGGCCCCTTTTGTTTGGCGGGGTTGACGGAGTTCCCGGTTGTCCCACAGCGACGGTGATGGAGGCGCGGAGGCCGCTCGAAGGCTCGGGGCTGTCGTCCGAGTACTTTCAGAATTGGTGAGTGAATGAGAGAGGCGGATAATGAGCCGGCCGCTGTGGGAGCTCAGGCCTGGGCCTTTACCTCGGCGAACACTTCCGCATCTGTGTCGATCCCCCAGCGTCGACTTCACTCACTCTCTTCCCCTCTTTGTGTTCACCCCCAGGTACGGGAGCTCCGACCCGCTGGCGGCCCGACTCTGGCAGGCCCAGGCCCAGGCAGCCACAGGGCCCGATCACTACAGCCTGGAGGAGGCCGCAGCTCCTCCAAAAGAGGCCGGACAGGGTAAGAGTATCCAGGATTGAATGGATGTATTTCGTATTGTGAAACTCACCGTAGATCATCAACAATAAAATTACAACTCCGCCTGGAAAACAGACGTTAAATATAAATTGTAGCTTTTTCTGCGACCTGTTGACTGTCTCAGCGCTCAATAAGGTAGCAGGCCAGGAAGCTGGAGTTCTTCTCACCAGATGGGCAATGATCCGTTTTATATCTTTGGTAAAACCTCACAAGGCGCTTCATAGGAGCATAAGTTAAATTTACACCCAGCCACGTAGGGAGTTGTAAGGCCAGATGACCAAGAGTTTGGGCAGTGGGGTTGGTTTTAAGGTGTGCCTTCACAGGAAAGCAAGGTGCAGAGAGATACCTGATGAAGGGCAGTGTTCCGAAAGTTAGTGCTTCCAAATAAACCTATTGGATTATAACCTGGTGTTGTGTAATTTTTAACCAAGTTTACAAAGCGTCTGGTTCTGCCTCAGTTGCCAGGGAGAGGGACAACATTAGTGACTAGGGATTGAAATTTGGGATGACGATTAATGATTATGGATTTTGACTTCCCACTGTTTAATCAGAAAGAAACATCTGCCAAATGAACTCTGTCAAAAAAGCAGTTTGAAAATGAGAGAAGATGGCAGCATCCAGTGAGGACTGCAGAGGCTGGAGATTAGAGGCAAGGTTAATGTGGTGCTGGAAAAGCTCAACAGGGCAGGCAGCATCCGAGGAGCAAGAAAATCGACATTTCGGGCAGGATCCCTTCATCAGAAATGAGGCTGGGAGCCTCAAGGGTGGAGAGATGAATGGGAGGGGGGTGGGGCTGGGGAGAAGGTAGTTGAGAGTGCAATAGGTGGATGGAGGTGGGGATAAAGGTGATAGGAAGGAGAGGGGGTGGAGCAGATAGGTGGGAAGGAAGATTGACCGGTGGCACAGGTCCTGAGGATGGTGCTGAGCTGGAAGGTTGGAACTGGGGTGGGGGGGGGAAATGAGGAAACTGATGAAGTCCACATTGATGCCCTGGGGTTGAAGGGTTTCAAGGCGGAAGATGAGGCATTCTTCCTTCAGGCATTGGATGGTGAGGGAGTGGCAGTGGAGGAGGCCCAGGACCTGCATGTCCTCGGAAGACTGGGAGGGGGAGTTGAAATGTTTGGCCACGGGGCAGTGGAGTTGGTTGCAAAAATGCTATCTCATATTCCCAATTCCTCCACCTCTGCAGTATCTGGTCCCAGGAGGACCATTCCACCACAGAACACAGCAGATGGCCTCCTTCTTTAAAGACCGTAATTTCCCCTCCCATGTGGTTGAAGATGCCCTCAAATGCATCTCATCCATGTCCCGAACCTCCATCCTCAAACCGCAACAAGAACAGACCCGCACCCCCCCCCTCCCCGGTCCTCACCAACCTCCGCATAAACCGCACCATGTGCTGACATTTCCGTCACCTACGAACAGACCCCACTACTAGGGATATATTTCCTTCCCGACCCCTATCCGCTTTCCTCGAAGACCGTTGACTACTTGGTCAGGTCCATGCCTCCCAACAACCCACCCTACCCTCTTTGTCACCACAAAATTTGCAAAACCTGCGCCCACTATCTCTCCTCCCACCTCCCCTCCATTCAAGGCCCCAAAGGAGCCTTCCACATCCATCAAAGTTTCTCCTACACTTCCACAAATATCATTTGTTGCATCCGTTACTCCCAATGCGGTCTCCTTTACATTGGGGAGACTGGATGTTTTCTCGCAGAGTACTTCAGGGACACCTACACCAGTCAACACCACTGCCCCATGCCTAAACATTTCAACTCCCCTTCCCACTCTGCTGAGGATATGCAGGCCCTGGGCCTCCTCCATCGCCACTCCCTCACCACCCAATGCCTGGAGGAAGAACGCTTTACCTTCTGCCTCGGGGCCCTTCAACCCCAGGGCATCAATGTGGACTTCACCAGTTTCCTCATTTCCCCTCCCCCCACCTTACCCCAGTTCCACCTTCCAGCTCAGCACCGCCCTCATGACCTGTCAATCTTGCTTCCCACTATCCGCTCCACCCTCCTCTCTGACCTATCACCTTTTCCCCTTCATCCACGTAGTGCACTTTCAGCTATCTTCTCCCCAGCTCCACCCCCTCACATTTATCTCTCCTCCCCCGGAGCTTCCAGCCTCGTTCCTGATGAAGGGCTCCTGCCCAAAATGTCGATTTTCCTGCTCCTCGGATGCTGCCTGACCTGTTGTACTTTCCTGCATCACTCTAATATTGGCATCATGTGAGGTACAGCTTTGTCTCAAGCATGTATGTGGACAGTGATACTGTGTTTAAAGATGATGTTGCAAAGAAATATGGACCTTTGGGGGCACCCAAGGTACTGTAGCAGAACTAAAAGCTATTGTAGGTAATCTGTTGACAGTGATAGATAAATAAGAATGCAGCTGGATGAGAGTAGTCCCAACTGTTTTGGAGGAAGGTTTGGTTAATTTAAGAGTTTGCAAGCACCTGATGATGATAATAGATCATCCATCATTGTCAAAATTACTTAGAATATTTGAGTAAGGCAGGCAGCAGCATGCTAACAGACTTTAGAGAGTAAAGGAATGTTGAAGATGGGGTAGTTTTAGAGGTAAAGGAGTCAAACTTGGGTCTCACAAATGTATACAGTCATAGAGATGTACAGCATGGAAACAGACCCTTTGGTCCAAATCATTCATGCCGACCAGATATCCCAACCCAATCTAGTCCCACTGCCAGCAACTGGCCCATATCTCTCCAAACCCTTCCTATTCATATACCCATCCAGGTGCCTTTTAAATGTTGCAATTATACCAGCCTTCTACCACTTCCTCAATCTATACATGTACCACCCTCTGTGTGAAAAAGTTGCCCCTTAGGTTCTTTTTATATCTTTCCCCTCTCACCCTAAACCTATACCCTCTAGTTCTGGACTCCCCAACCCCATGGAATAGACTTATTTATTTATCCTATCCATGCCCCTCATGATCTTATAAACCTCTATAAGGTCACTTCTCAGCCACTGGCACTCCAGGTAAGACAGTCCCAGCCTATTCAACTTCTCCCTATAACTCAAATCCTCCAACCCTGGCAACATCCTTGTAAATCTTTGAACCCTTTCACGTTCCTGATAGAAAGGAGACCAGAGTTGCAATATTCCAATAGTGGCCTAACCAATGTCCTGTACAGCCACAACATGACCTCCCAACTCCTGTACTTAATACTCTGACCAAGAAAGGAAAGCATACCAAACACTGCCTTCACTATCCTATCTACCTGTGACTCTACTTTCAAGGAGCTATGAACCTGTACTTGAAGATCTCTGTTCAGCAGCATTTAGAACATAGAACATAGAAGAATGCAGCGCAGTACAGGCCCTTTGGCCCTCGATGTTGCGCCGATCCAAGCCCACCTAACCTATACTAACCCACTATCCTCCATATACCTATCCAATGCCCACTTAAATGCCCATAAAGAGGGAGAGTCCACCACTGCTACTGGCAGGGCATTCCATGAACTTACGACTCGCTGAGTGAAGAACCTACCCCTAACTTCAGTCCTATATCTACCCCCCCTTAATTTAAAGCTATGCCCCCTTGTAATACCCGACTCCATACGCGGGAAAAGGTTCACACTGTCAACCCTATCTAACCCCCTAATCATCTTGTACACCTCAATCAAGTCACCCCTAAACCTTCTTTTCTCTAATGAAAACAGCCCCAAGTGTCTCAGTCTTTCCTCATACGATCTTCCTTCCATACCAGGCAACATCCTGGTAAACCTCCTCTGCACCCGTTCCAGTGCCTCCACATCCTTCCTATAGTATGGCGACCAAAACTGCACATAATATTCCAGATGCGGCCGCACCAGAGTCTTATACAACTGCATCATGACCTCAGTACTCCGGAACTCAATTCCTCTACCAATAAAAGCCAGTACGCCATATGCCTTCCTCACCGCACTATTTACCTGGGTGGCAACTTTCAGAGATCTGTGTACATGGACACCAAGATCCCTCTGCTCATCCACGCTACCAAGTATCCGACCATTAGCCCAGTACCCCATCTTTTTGTTATTCTTCCCAAAGTGAATCACCTCACACTTAGCTACATTGAATTCCATTTGCCACCTTTCTGCCCAGCTCTGCAGCTTCTCTATATCCTGCTGTAACCTGCCACATCCTTCCTCACTGTCAACAACTCCTCCGACTTTCGTATCATCCGCAAACTTGCTCACCCAACCTTCTAACCCCTCTTCCAGGTCATTTATAAAAATGACAAACAGCAATGGTCCCAAAACAGATCCTTGCGGAACACCGCTAGTGACGGCACTCCATGAAGAAACTTTGCCATCAACTACTACCCTACTACTTCCTGAGTCCTTACCATTAAGTGTATAAGTCCTGCTAAGATTTGCTTGAGTTTTTTTAAGGAAGTAACAAAGGTGATTGAAAACAGGACAGTGGATGTGGTAGAATCATAGATGTGTACAGCACGGAAACAGACCCTTCAATCCAACTTGTCCATGCCGAGCAGATATTCTAAATCTAGTCCCATTTGCCAGCATTTGGCCCATATCCCTCATAAACCCTTCCTACTCTCATACAACATTTAAAAAGGTAGCTGGATGGGTAATTGTACCAGCCTCCACCACTTCCTCTGGCAGCTCATTCCATACAAGCACTACCCTCTGCATGAAAAGGTTGCCCCTTGGGTCCTTTTTATATCTTTCCCCTCTCACCCTAAACCTATGCCCTCTAGTTCTGGACTCCCCCAACCCCAGGGACAGGACTTATTTATTTATCTTATCCGTATCCCTCACGATCTTATAAATCTCTATAAGGTCACTTCTCAGCCTTTAGAGCTCCAGGGAAAACAGTCCCAGCCTATTGAACTTCTCCCTATAGCTCAAATCCTCCAACCCTGGCAACACCCTTGTAAATGTTTTCTGAACCCTTTCCAGTTTCACAAAAGCCATCCTATAGCAGGGAGACCATAATTTCACAAGGCTTTTGACAGAGTCCCTCATAGCAGCCTGGTCCAGAAGATAAAGTCACATGAGATCCATGGTGAACTGGTAAGATGGATACAAAACTGACATGGTCACAGAAGACAGTAGTGGTGGTGGGGTGTTTTTTTGACTGGACATCTGTGACCAGTGGTGTTTCACAGGGATCGATGTTGACACCCCTGAAGTTTGTGATATATATGTATAAATGATATGGTGGAGAATGTAGGTGGTCTGATCAGTAAGTTTGTGGATGACACAAAGATGGGGAGACAGCAAGATATAAATAGACTGGAGACTTGGACAAATAAATTGCTGATGGAATTTAATGAGGACAAATGCAAGGTGATACATTTTGGAATGCCTAATGCAGGAGGGAATGTAGACCAAATGACAGAATCCTTAGCCTGAGTGTTTGGAAAAGGTGGTCAAAAAGGCTGATGGCATACTTGCCTTCATCGGTCAAGCCATAGAGCATATCATATTGCAACTGTATAGAACTTTAGTTAGGCTATATTTGGATTATTGCATACAGTACTGTTCGCTACACTATCAGAAGAATGTGGAGACTTTGGAGAGTTACAGCAAAGGTTTACCAGTCAGCATATTGCCTAGTTTGGAGGGTATTAGCTATGACGAGAGATTGGACAAACTTTGGTTTTATTTGAACACTGGAGGCTAAGGGTTGATTTGATAGAAGTTCACAAAATTGAGAGGAATGCTACTAGGGGAATATACTATATAGGGGACATAAGTTTAAGGTAAAGGGGGAAAAGTTTAAAAGAGATGTGAGAAGAGAGGTTTTTTACATAGGGTGACAAGTACCCAAAATGCACTGCCAAAGGAGATGATAGAAGCAGATATAAAAGCATGTTTAAGAGGCGTTTTGATAGATATGTGGATGGGCATGTAGTAGAGGCATTTGGACCCTGTAGAGACAAGGGGTTTTTAGTTTAGAAAGGCATCATGGATGAAGCTTGTTCCTCAATTTGAGGAGGTGTTGGTGGTGGTAGCATTTTTGAAGGAGAGTGTGACAGTATCTTTCAGGGTGGGGGGGGTGGTGGAGTGGAGGATAGAGGTGAAGAACTATTAACAATATTGCCTAATAAAGAAACTAGAAAGAGAAAGTCGGTGATTTGCAGGTTAGTGAAAATAGGTTTTGAAAGGGCAAGTGATAGGTCCTTTGGACAAGGTGAATACAAAGATAATGAGGGGAGAATGACTGCAGAAAGTCATAAGTTTAGGGTTGAGGCAGGTGGAAGAATGGACAGTCCACACCCTGAAAATGATGTATTAACTATTGTAAGACAATAATTCACTTTTGTACACTTCACAATCAACTTTAACCTTTTGCCATTTGTACACAACTTATTTAGAACTGACCATGTGATTTCAAGCTATTATCTATTGTCTCCAAACAAAGTCAACAACCGTTATATTTTAAAATTTTTAGCATTTTGTTGCATCTTTTTAGTCACTTGATACTTAAGTATTGCCCAAAAAAAATCTTGTCAAAATTTTTGACTTCCACTTTCTTGCAAAAAATACCAAAGTAAAGGGAAGATGCTATTTTTACTAAGAGGGAAGTGCTTATTGTTTGGCATGGGGACACTGATTAGTATTATCATGGACAGTTCACTAGGTTTTGATGCTTGACAGTTAACTGACAAGGTTTGTTAAACTTTTAAAAAGACAAGTTGACTCCGGTCAAGACATATTATTGGGTTCCATGAGAAATGTCTTCAATGGAATGATACCCAATTTCCTATCCCTTGCAAACTTCTGATACAGAGATGGTCCATATGTGAATCTGCAGCCTGACAGAACAGACTGATTTTCAACTAGGACACTGGGAAAAGGAAGCTTATATAACTGCTCCATTTCAAATGGGACTTTGAGCACAAGATAGTGTCAAGTATGACATGCAAACTGCTGTCTACCACATCAACACATTCACAAGTGAAGATGTTTGACCTGAGTTAATTGTTCAGTCTGCACACTTGATGCTAAAAAAGGGCAAATCAATGCTATTCTGTAGTTTAATTGCTAATCTGATTATATAATTTCTCACTGTATTCTACATAGTCATGAGTGGGCCTAATGCCATCACTTTTGGTATTGAAAAGTGTCCACTCTTCCTCCGATTTCCTGAAAGGTAACCATTGCATTAACTTAACTCCTTTGCACTCTTTTGATGCTATCCATTGAATATTTTAACAAATTAAGAATTGTAAGCATTAATCCTGAGTTATTCACTGGATTAAATCATCTCTTAACTAACAGGAATCAGAGAATTAATTCGCCTTTTTCATTCATGGTACTGTGAGCATAGTCAGTCAGCCAATCCAGTATGCCTGCTAATATATCATTCCCCAACACCATGAGCTCTTATATCGTGCAGTGACCTTGTTAAAGTACCTATTTGAGATGGCTCGGGGAATCCCTAATGGACTCAACCTGTAACCCTCTCTTGGTTCATCCTGGAGATTGTACTCTGTAGCAGTCTTGAATATAAAACTCTTACAGGCAGTTTAGTTGAAATTATTACCTTTTTATTTACCAATGGCATCAATGTTAACTGTAACATTGATCCCTACAAACCAGGCTTGAGCTAAGGATTTAAAACCATTAGCAGAGTAGAGATGCCAACTCTTACCCCTAAGAGCTCTCTCAGTCTACTCCTTATTGCTGAAAACAAGCTGTCTTTATACATAAATTGGTATTATGTCCTTAATTGGATGAGCAGCAATAAAATGGCAAAAGTTTGCAGAGAAAGAGAAAATCATTGACAGGTTTGAGTATGTTTAACTAATTAAGCTACATGTACAAAGTGGGAAGCCCTGATCAAGCGAGGCCAAATGGCCAATTGCCTTTAGCTAGATAAGCTTCCCTTTTAACAATACATCGTAACAAGAGACTCATCTAAACTGTGTGGAAAAGGTCATGTGGTAACTTTGCTTAGCTAACATGTCCAATATCATTGTCCTACAAAATGGCTTTTTCTTTTAAAATCATCTTAGATTCCCAAAATGCAAATTAAATTAATAACATTCCCAGATCTCAAGCTCCAGGGAACAACACACAAGCATTCTGTCAATGACAAGTAAGTATACACTCAAATTAGACCTTTCCACCAACTTCGATCCTGTGTCTCCCTCCTTCTCTCTGTGTCCCTTGAACCCTTAGGTCAGTGAATGTAATTTATAGAAACATGTTTTCTCTCTCTGTCTCTCACATATAAACATCTTCCAACTTTCTTACTATGTCAGTTTCAGCCTTTGTGTTTTCCTAGCTTGTAAGGGTAATGAGACATTCACATTCCAGAACAGTGAATATTAGGAAACTGAGCTTCATAAATTCAAATCTGCTCAGTGTGGTACACATGAAAATGTATCAGGATTCGTATGTGGCGCTTAGGCGGTTGGCACGGGATTCCCATTTCCTGGCTTGTCTTAGCGTCTCGCCCGTAGGTGTTCAAAGTCTGTGAGAAGATTTGTAGCTCGGGTGCTCGTTGTTGTGGTTCTGTTCGCCGAGCTGGGAATTTGTGTTGCAGACGTTTCGTCCCCTGTCTAGGTGACATCCTCAGTGCTTGGGAGCTTCCTGTGAAGCTTCACAGGAGGCTCCCAAGCACTGAGGATGTCATCTAGACAGGGGACGAAACGTCTGCAACACAAATTCCCAGCTCGGCGAACAGAACCACAACAATGTATCAGGATTGTTCTATTACATGCGTATTACACTCAGCTTATTAAATTACAAGTTCTTTTCCTATTGAGTATGAGTTTTGTGAAGAGTTTTCAATATAAACCAGAAATTTAGTTATCCAACATCCAACTGTGAAATATGTGCAGCTTCTAGCCCTCGGGTCAAAAGAAAATACGGCCAACCATTCCACAAGTGTACAAATGTTATCACCTTATTTACACCGATCTATTGACACTAAGAACAGATGTCCTTAAGTCTTCTGAACAAATGCTCCCCTCTGCCCGTGGTCAAGTGCTTTCCTGCATATCCTGTAGCAGATGTGTAAGGCTACAAGCTCTCTCAACCTTTCATGTGGCACTTTATTGAATGTCTCCTGAAAATTCAAATATATTACATCTATTGGTTCCCCTTTATTTACCCTCCACTGCGAACTTGAATAAATTTGGTCAACATATTGTTCCTTTCTTAAAGCCACATTAACTTTTCTTGATTTTATGATTCTGTAAATGTCCTGACGACCCTCCCCAATATTAGATTATAGCATTTTTCAAATGGCTGGTAAACCAACTGGCCTTTTATTCCTGCTTAATTCAAGGCATGATACAGCAGATGCTGTAAATCTGAAACAAGCACAGACAATGCTGGAGAAACTGACCAGGTCTGGCAGCATCTTTGGAGAGAGAAACTGAGTTACCATTTTGAGTCTTTTTTGATTCATCTAAAGGTTTAAGTCAGATTCTGTCTCCACAGATGCTGCCAGACCTGCTGAGGATTTCCCTAACATTCTCTATTTGTTTCATTCTTGGTTTCTGTCTTTCTCCTTTCTTGCATAGATATGTTATGTTTGCACTTATCAAATCTACTTGGATCTTTCCAAAGCCTAGGAAATTTTGAACTGCGTGCAAAAATGACAATCATTCAGGACTTAGTGGTTCTATATTCTTTCAGCAGCTCCAAAACGTAAAAGAGGAAGACCTCCAGGACCACAAAAAACTAAGACTGAGAAAAATAAGTCTGAGGGAGCAAGCAGCAAACGAGGCAAAACAGGTGGAAATACGGCGGGCAAGCAAGAAAAGATCACTGATGCTTTTAAAGTCACGAAAAGAAAAATCGATCGATTCAATGGAACAACCGAAGCTGAGCTTTTAACAAAAACCTTACCAGATATATTGACCTACGGTTTAGACATTGTGATTGTAAGTTTTATGTTTCCCATTATTTTAATGAATTTGATTTAGTCCAGTTGCAATGAGCAGAATTTTTAAGATCATGACATTTATTTTGAACAAATTAAGTTTCTAAAGAAAAAGATGAAGAATTTTTAGTTGAAAAGCGACACATTCAGGAACAAAAGACTGTTATGTTTTGAAATGAATATAGATTTATGCGTTTTAACAAAGTAGCCAAACTTCAAGGTGGCTTTTGTTATCTTCCTTTTATGGGAGTGATAAAGATTAACTCTAACTCTAAAACAGTGGAGTTTTGCAATTAATCATTCTGCCAGTAATCTACAGCATAAGTGTGATCAAATTGAAAAGAATCCTTGGAACTACAGTTGTCAGCACAAATCAATAATTTAAATCATTTTAGGCTAGAAATGCTTATGCATACATATGTTTTAATTAACAGAATTTCATTGTCGAGAATTGCTTGGTAAGATAAAGTCTCCCTTTTCAAATTTAATGATTTAGATTTTTTTAAACAATTGCTGTATAATTGGTGTGTGGTACACAGATGCAATATAATTTTTAAAAACCCACAAAACATTCATAAATTTGAGATAGAAATGACTAGTCAGAGGAATGGTGAGTTTGATTAGACACCAAAGAGAAGATCATAGAGCTATACTGCATTGAAACAGACCCTTCGGTCCAACTCATCCACGTCGACCAGATATCCTGAATAAATCTAGTTCCATTTGCCAGCACTTGGCCCATATCTCTCTCAACTCTTCCTATTCATATACCCATCCAAATGCCTTTTAAATATTGTAATTGTACCAACTTCCACCACGTCCTCTGACAATTCATTCCATGCACGCACCACTCTCTGCGTGACATAGTTGCACCTTCGATCCTTCTTAAATCTTTCCCTTCACACCTTAACCTATGCTCTCGAGTTTTGGACTGCCCCGCCCCAAGGAAAACACCTTGTCTATTCACCCCAACCATGCCCTTCATGACTTTATAAACATCTGAGGTCATCCCTCAAGCTCCAACACTTCAGGGAAAATAGCCCTGGTCTGTTTTGCCTGTCCCTATAACTCAAAAATTCTCCAACCCTGGCAACATCCTTGTAAATATTTTCTGAGCCCGTTCAAGTTTCATGACATCCTTCCTATAGCAGAGGGACTAGAATTTCACACATTATTCCAAAAGTGGCCTAACCAATGTTCTGTATAGCTGCAACATGACCTCCCAACTCCTGTACTCAATGCACTGAACGATTAAAGGCAAGCATACCAAATGCTGTCTTCACTACCCTATCTATCTGTGACTCTACTTTCAAAGGACCATGAACTGCACTCCAAGGTCTTTTTGTTCAGCAACGCTTCCCAGGACCTTACAGTTAAGTATACAAGTCCTATTCTAATTTGCCTTTTCAAATTGCAGCACCTCACATTTATCAAAATTAAACTCTCATCTGCCACTCCTTGGCCCATCTGATCAAGATCCTATCCTACTCTGAGGTAATTTTCTTCACTGTCCGCTAACCTCCAATTTTGGCATCATCTGAAAACTTATTAATCATATCTCCTATGTTCACATCTAAATCATTTATATAAATGATGCAAAGCAGTGGACCTACCATCAATCCTTGTGGCACAGCGCTGGTCACAGGCCTCCAGTCTGAAAAGCAACCCTCCACCACCATCCTCAGTCTGCTACCTTCAAGCCAGAGCACAGGTACTAAATGTGTATTTTGTTGCAAAAACAAGCTAAGTTCTTCTGTTGGCAGCTAGCATTAATTCTTATTTGTTTATTAATTATAAAATAGCAAGACTGGCCAGACCCAGTTTTTCTAAGGCTACAAATTTAGCTTAAAGGTATTTTGTAATCAACCTGTTCAGAGATTTTATTACACTCTTCTGGAGGAGGTGGTACTTGTAACTGCATTTCCTGGTCAGGAGATGCATACACTACCATGACACCACAACAGCCCTAAAGATATAGCTTAATGTACAGTGAGGGAATGGGGTTCAGATATGAATAGTTTGATTTAAAATTCCTAGATAGAGTGGGAAACCCTTATTGCTTTATTTGTTAATGGTAGAGGTTTAAAAGTAGTTTTGTTTTAAATAAACTAACAACAGAGACCACTATCTAGACTGTTATTCAAACCAGTCCCTTGACATCCTTTGCTATTTTCATGTTTAGATTACTAAAATGTGTCCGTGGTTTAATTCTGCCCAGCAAAGTTTGTGACTTTACCTTGTTACAATTGCATAATAAACATTTAAGATCTACCCTGATACCTTCTTACAAAGATTCAAGTCTTTGTAAGAAGATTTTGGGCGGCATGGTCAATGGTTAGCACTGGTATTTCACATCACCAGGGACCCAAGCTTGATTTCACCCTTGGGCGACTGTCTGTGTGCAGTTTGCACATTTTCCCCATGTCTGTGAGTTTCCTCAAGGTGCTCCAGTTTCCTTCCACAGTCCAAAGATGTGCAGGTTAGGTAGATCAGCCATGATAAACTGCCCATAGTATCCAGGGATGATCAGGCTAGGTGAATTAGCCATAGGAAATGCAAGGTTATAGCGATAGGGTAGGAGTGAGTCTGGTTGGGATGCTCAAGAGTTGGTGTGGTCTCAATGGCCTGCTTCCCCACTGTAGAGACTCTGGAATGTGGCAGTAGATTAAAGATGACAGGAGGTGGCAGGAAAATATTATATTTGGCTTGCTTAATGAAACAGCTAGGTATAAGTTCTTGTAAGGCAAATTCCTTATCTTGCATGTACCAAAGAAAGACAGGTAGGTACCTTCTTGTTCAATGTCATTGTGACACAGGAAACTACTTGGCCCATCAAGTCCATCCTGGTTCTCCAGAACAATCCAGTCAGCCCCATTGCCTCACTCTATTCCCTATTTGGCAGGTTATTTGTCTTTGCTGCCAATTCAGTTCCTTTTCAAAATCATTGTTTGTTTTCACTACCTTCAACAGTAGTAGTGGTAGAGATTAGGAGAGCATGATTGGATTTGATGTGGTTTATTTCATTCATTCATTCATAGATGTGAGCATTTCTGGCAATGCCAGCATTTATTGCCCATTCAAAAGTTTTTTTTTGTGAGCTGTCTTCCTGAACCACTTCACTCCAGTGGGGGGAGTGCTTGGATTTTGAACCAGCAACAGTAAAGGAATGATGCTACAGTTTCAAGTCCAGATGTGAGAGACTTGGAGGGTAACTTGTGGGTGGTATTGTTTCTGTGTATCTACTTCCCTTCTTCTAGATGGTAGAGATTGATGATTTGAAAGATGCTTTAGAAGTCCTGGCAAGTCATTACATTGTGTACAATGATAGTCTGTTGCAACCACCATATCTCTGTGGTTGAGGTGCCAGTCAAGTGAGGCGTTTTGTCCTGTGTGGTGTCAAATTTAGACAAATGGAGAGAATTCCATTATACTCCTGATTTGTGCTATGGATGTTGGGCAGACTTCGCAGGGGCGCAAGGTTTGTCACTCACCACATAATTCCCAGTCTCTGATCTTGTACTTACATGACTAGTGTTGCAGATTTGGAGGGCTAATTAATCCAGAACATTTTTGTGCTTCTCCAAATATCTGGAACTGCCGTGATGGCTAAGCTGCATGGAAGAAGGAGTGAAAGAAGAAAAGGGTATGTAATCATTTTGGAATAGCTGGGCCCTTCTGCAGTTGAAGATGGGACTCTGATACGTTACTTTGCTTCCCTGTTGATGGGATCGATTATGTCATCTAGTGGTTGCAGAGTATCCTTAAAGCCAGGGTGAACAGCCAGTGGTCTTGGTCCAATAATCTATCTAGAGAGAAAATGAGATTCGAGAGCTAGAAAAGAGATGAAAATTCAGGGTTTCAAAGACGGTAAAGTCAGATTACAGTCTGTGCCACATGCTAATGAGAAAAGAAATGGGATGATAGACCAAATGATTATCTATCTAGAGAGAAAGTGCAGAAGGTAAGAATTAAGAGAATGAGGCAGCTGGGGGCTAGTATAAAGAGGTCAGATTATTGAGGGCTAAGATAAAAATCTTTGGAAGTAGATTTTCTACTACTGATCTGGAGGAGGGGGTGCAGTTGAAAATCTCAAGTGGTGCTAAGATTGGAGAGAGCAAAGCTGATAGTGGTAGTAAGCAAAATTGAAAGATGGTGAAACAAAAGCCAGCATCAACTAGGGTTGAAATGCAGGAAATTGTTAAAATGGCAAACTTGAAGGACTCTATGAATGGAAGCAGTGTTCATAGTTAGGTAGATGAATGAACAGCACCAATACATTGGAATTAAACTGGTATGATCTAATTGTCATTACAGAGACATGGCTACTGAGTGACTAATACTGGGACTGAATATTCAAGATATTTGATATTTAGGGAGGAAAGGAAAAGTAGGTGTGACTGCAGTGGTTTAGGAAGACAGCTCTCTCAAAATCTTTCAAAAAGACAATAAGGGCAACAAATGAATGGTAGTATTGCCAGAGATGCTCACATCCCAAGAATGAATTAGACAAAACCACATCAATTCCAATCACATTCTTCTTTCTACCACTGCTACTGTAGAATGTAGTGAAAGCAGAAAGCACTGTTCATCAAAGATAAGACCAGCACATTAGTATGAGAGGGTCTCTGATTGCAAAATAAAGACGTAGAATTAGTTTGATAGAACAAAGCAATACCAAGGGCAACACACATTAGTGAGAGCTGATTATAGGCCACTAAACAGTGGTCATTGGTATAAATCAGGAACTTAGAAGTATGTGTAACATGGTTGTTGCATTAATTGTGGGGGAACATCAATGTGCATAGATGGAGTTAACCTAATTAGCACCAGTGCTATGGAAAATTGATTCTTAGAATATATACAAGGTGGGTTTTTTTCTTCCCAGATTAGAAAATTGAACGACCAACTAGAGATTGGGTTATTTTATATTTAATTCTGTCCATTGAGAAAAAGCTAATTGCAAATGAGCCTTTTGGAAAGAGTGATCATGATATGCTAAAATTGTACATTTGAAAATTATGTAGTTTTCTCTGGAATCAAGGTAAGGAAATTACAGTCGTATGAGGGGAAAGTTGGCTGTGGTAGTTCGGGACTCATTTAAAAGATATGGTAGACAGGCAATAGTTTGCATTTAAACAATTAATGCATGTTTTACAACAATTTATATTCCTTTACCGTGGCCAAGTGTTGGAAAGTAGGGTAGGTGTAGATAGGTCAGTGCAGACTTAATGGGCAGAAGGGCCTGTTCTGTGCTATATGACTCTGACTGTATAATGCACAAACTTTCAGTTGGAAAATAATTCTACTATGGCTAACAAGAACTTAAAGATTATATTAGATCAAAAGAAATGCTTTTAAAGTTGTCCTAGAATTAATAAAGTGTCTTAGAATTAATATGCCTTAGAGTAGTATGCCTCAGAATTCAGCAAAGGAGGACCAAGGAACTGATAAGGGAAGGGAAAATAAACCATGAATGTAAACTGGCGAAAACATATAAAATAAACTGTAAATAGGTATGTAAAAAGAGTGGAAAAACACTGACAAATGTGGGCCCAATATAAGTTGAGACAGAAGAATTTACAATGGTGAATAAGGAAATGGCAGCAAAACTAAACACATACTGTACTTTGTCTTTGAGGAAAAGACAAAAGAACCTCCCAATGGCATGGAGGGAAAATTGGTTAATGGACCGAAAACAGCAAGATAAATCAGCCACTTTCAGGTTGGCAGACAGTGACTGTTTAGGTACTGAAACGTGCTTGGACCCCAGCTATTTTCAATCTATAATCAGTAATTTGGATGTGGGGGCCAAATGTAATCTTTCCAAGTTGCTGGTGACACAAAACTAGGTGGGAATGTAAACTGTATGGATACAAAGGGGTTTAAAGGAGATTTAATCAAATTAAGTGATTAGACAAGTGCATGACAGATGGAATATAACATACAAAAGTATCAAATATTCCACTTTGATAGGAAAACTTGAAATGCAGAGGTTTTTTATAAAAATAAGAGATGAAGAAGTGTAGATGTCCAAACGGACCACCGTATCCTTGCACTTGAGTCACTGGAAGCTAACATGTAGCTGCAGCAAGCAATTAGAAGGCAGCTGTATGTTGGTCCTTATTATTAGAGGTTCTCTGAGTACAGAAATAATAATCTCTTGTTGCACTTGTCTAAATCCTTGGTAAAACTACACCTTGCACATCGAGGGGAGTGCAATTGAAGGTTCGCCAAATTGATCCCTGACTTGGTGGGTTTGTCCTGTGGAAGAGATTAGAGACTGGACCTGTTTTCTGGTGTTTGGAAGAATGAGAAATGATCTCATTGAAACATATAGAACTCTTGCAGGTTTAAACAGGATAGAAGCAAGAAGCATGTTTTCCGTCAATAAGGGGGAAGCTATTTTGGACTGAGGGCAGGCATTTCTTTACTCATAGAATCCTACAGTGCAGAAAGAGGCCATTTGTTCCATTGACTCTGCACAAACCTCCTGAAGAGCATCCACCCAGACCCAGCCCCAATGCTATTTCCGTGACCCCGCATTTACCATGGCTAATCTAGCTAGTATGCACGTCCCTGGACACTATGGATAACTTAGCGTGGCCAATCCACTTAACCTGCATATCTGTTGATTGTGGGAGAAAACCGGAGCACCCAGAGGAAACCATGCAGACAGTTACACAAGGCTGGAATCAAACTCTTCCCTGGCACTGTGAGGCAACGGTGCCAACCACTGAGCTACCATGCCATCTCTCAGGACAATGGATCTTTGGATGTCTTTACCCCAAAACGTATGGAGGATCAGTCATTGAGAATGATCAAGTCAGAGACGGAGATTTCTATCTTAAAAAAATACAGAAGGAATATGGGGTTAGTCTAGGAAATTGGTGTCAAGCAGCATTCTGTATAATTTTTCTTGCTACTGCAAGGTCCTCCAAGGTCTGTATGCAACAGTGGCTTCCAGAAGCTAAATCCATGCAATGACACGCTGATCAACATGTGTGGGACTTCCCAGCAGCTGCACGGCCACACAGCTTAGAGAGGACGTTGGTTTCGAGGTAAAGAAACCATTATTTAGTTGAATGGCAAATATCTTATTCCTAATTTCGATGTTCCAATACTTCAACAATACACTGAGAATTGTTTAGATGCAGGATTTCCCTCTAAAATGAATCATAATGTGGAGGGGAAAATAAGTTTTATAGCATTTGTGTTGAAAGCAGTAGCTCAGTTTGTGAGAAGATTTGTAGCTCGGGTGCTCGATGTTGTGGTTCTGTTCGCCGAGCTGGGAATTTGTGTTGCAGACGTTTCGTCCCCTGTCTAGGTGACATCCTCAGTGCTTGGGAGCCTCCTGTGAAGCACTTCTGTGATCTTTCCTCCGGCATTTGTAGTAGTTTGAATCTGCCGCTTCCGGTTGTTAGTTCCAGCTGTCCGTTGCAGTGGTCGGTATATTGGGACCAGATCGGTGTGCTTATTGATTGAATCTGTGGATGAGTGCCATTCCTCTAGGAATTCCCTGGCTGTTCTTTGTTTGGCTTGTCCTATAATAGTAGTGTTGCCCAGTCGAATTCATGTTGCTTGTCATCTGTGTGTGTGGCTACTAGGGATAGCTGGTCGTGTCGTTTCGTGGCTATTTGGTGTTCATGGATGCGGATCGTTAGCTGTCTTCCTGTTTGTCCTATGTAGTGTTTTGTACAGTCCTTGCATGGGATTTTGTACACTACGTTGGTTTTGCCACATCCGTGAACACCAACTAGCCTCGAAACGACACGACCAGCTATCCTTAGTAGCCACACACACAGATGACAAGCAACATGAATTCGACTGGGACAACACTACTATTATAGGACAAGCCAAACAGAGAACAGCCAGGGAATTCCTAGAGGCATGGCACTCACCCACAGCTTTAATCAATAAGCACATCGATCTGGACCCAATATACCGACCACTGGAACTGACAACTGGAAGCGGCAGATTAAAACCACTACAAATGCCGGAGGAAAGATCACTGAAACACTTCACAGGAGACTCCCAAGCACTGAGGATGTCACCTAGACAGGGGACGAAAAGTCTGCAACACAAATTCCCAGCTCGGCGAACAGAACCACAACAAAGCAGTAGCTGTTAGTTATGCTTCTATTTTGATGGCTTGCTTTAAATCAAAACTGTTCTTCTATACTGGTGACTAGAAAAGAGTGTTTTGAGTTTGTGACTTATTCTACTATCTGAAAGTAGCATTTCTGAACTTGTTGAGTGTCATGTTGGAAAGTTAATTAAATATTTTGGGTCAAAATTCCATTGAGGGCCTTTGGACAAGGCGGCATATTTCCTTAAGCACTGTGATATGCTTCCTGTGCAAGTACATTTCAAAGTGGAAGCAAATGCTTGGCTTCTTTGCTGCTGGAAGTACTTACGGCAAAATTGGGCAAAATTTCCTTGTGGAATATCTTGCTAATCAAGGCTGACCCATGAGTTATTGGTTACTTCTCCAAGGCTGCATATCACGAGTGTAACTGCAGTATTTATCTTGGTGTATGATAAAAAAAGAGATTGTATTCTTCTTGCCTACATTATCCTGAAGAAATTTTGCTGGAGTTGTGAAAGCCGATTACCAAGTTTTTTTGCTTGATGTATTTTTACTTTCTCTTGACCTACTGGTTGTAATTTCCATTCCAACTAAATTGAGTTCTGCTGTTTGTTTTAGATTGGAATTAACCCGGGGCTGATGGCAGCATACAAAGGACATCATTACCCAGGACCAGGAAATCATTTTTGTAAGTTTTTGTATCCACAGAAATACAATTGGTTGTTCTTAAATCTTTTAAATCTTTTGATGTTTATTTGAGTGAATTGCATGATGAGCAAAGCATACTGATTTGTGCTGGTAGATTTTTCAGAAGTGGACTATTTTAGTTTCTTATTTATTATTCTCTAACTAGTTTTATTTTATTATGACTATCTCTTGCTGCACATTCAAACTCTGACCTGTGCCTTTTTTCTGTAGGGAAATGCTTGTTTTTGTCTGGTCTTATTGACAAGCCATTAAATCATTTGGATGATGCTTCTTTACCAGAAAAATATGGAATAGGTTTCACAAACATGGTGGAGAGAACTACTCCAGGAAGCAAGGACCTCAAAAGGTGATTGAGGAAAACAAATATAAAATTAATTTTTTTTTTATTTTGTAGGAAAACATAATGTAAAAATTCTTTGTATTTCAGTAAAGAGATTCGTGAAGGAGGAAAAATACTTTTGCAAAAGCTACAGAAGTTTAAGCCACGGATTGCAGTATTTAATGGGAAATGTAAGTAAATGTGAAAATTTTAAAAAGGAACTCTTGACTATCTGACAATAACTTGATGTATCAAATTTTTTTCATGCTGCAAATGTAAGGTTTCTAGTACTGGGAAACCCAATACCAATATGAAACACTGATTATGTATAGTACTGAGTAAAGCTGCTTCTGACTCAGCATGAGGACAGTCAATCTGGGCTGAATTTAAGACCATGCCTCTGAAGTAAAAGGTCTCTGCACTCTCAGTTCCTCCCAAAATATGAGTTTATTCCTAAAACAGCATAATTTCAGAAATACCTATGTCCTTTCGTTTGGATAATTCTGACTATACTAATTGGTATAATACAGAGGGATTGTGCATGGAAGGCTATTTAAATTTATATTGTCTGACAACAAAAGATGACATTGAAAAGAATTATGCTTTGGGGAATTTAACTAAGTTGGTGAATTTGAAAATTTCATTTACTTACCATTTACAGGCATCTATGAAATATTTAGCAAGGAGGTTTTTGGAGTTAAAGTCAAGAAATTGGAGTTTGGGCAGCAACCACACAAGATCCCTGAAGGAGAAACCGTAAGCATCTTAACATGATTTAATTTCTTTTATACCTATAAAATTTTGAAGTAAATAATGCTGTTTTCCTCTGTTGGAAAATTCTTCATCTCTTTCACAGAGCCTCCCAAATTCATTATTGTCTGATGACACTTAACAGAGAAACGTAGAACATTACAGTGCAGTACAGGCCCTTCAGCCCTTGATGTTGAGCCGACCTGTGGAACCAATCTGAAGCCTATCTATCCTACACCATTCCGTTTTCATCATATATTTATCCAATGACCATTTAAATGCCCTTAAGGTTGGCAAGTCTGCTACAGTTGTAGGCAGGGCATTTCATGCGCCTACTACTCTCTGGGTAAAGAAATCATCTCTGACATCTGTCCTACATCTATCACCCCTCAATTCAAAGCTATGTCCCCTCCTGCTAGCCATCGCCATCCAAAGAAAAAGGCTCTCGCTGTCCGCCCTATCTAACCCTCTGATTATCTTATATATAGGTCAGGTGAATTGGCCATGCTAAATTGTCCATAGTGTTAGGTGCATTAGTCAGAGGGAAATGGGTCTGGGTGCATTACTCTTCGGAGGGTCGGTGTGAACTGGTTTGGCCAAAGGGCCTGTTTCCGCACTGTAGGGAGTCTAAAAATCTCAATTAAGTTACCTTTCAATCATCTTCTCTCTAACGAAACAGCCTCAAGTCTCTTAGCCTTTCCTCGTAAGTCCTTCCCTTCATACAAGGCAACATCCAAGTAAATTGCCTCTGAACTCTCTCCAAAGCTTTCCCATCCTTCCTATAATGCAGTGACCAGAACTGTGCACAGTACTCAATGCGATCACACCAGAGTTTTGTACAGCTGCAACATGACGTTGTGGCTTCGAAATTCAATCCTTTTAATGACCCTATCAACCTGGGTGGCAACTTTCAAGGATCTATGTACACGGACACAGAGATCTCTCTGCTCATCTACACTGCCAAGAATCTTACCATTATCCCAGTACTCCTTATTCCTGTTGCTTCTTCCAAGGTGAATCACCTCACACTTTTTTCCACAATAAATCCATTTGCCACCTCTCAGCCCAGCTCTGCAGCTTATCTATGTCCCTCTGTAACCTGCAAAATCCTTCGGCACTGTCCACAACTCCACGACCTTAGTGTCATTCGCAAATTTCCTAACCCATCCTTCTATGCCCTCATCCACGTCATTTATAAAAATGACAAGCAGTAGTGGACCCAAAATAGATCCTTGTGGTACACCACTAGTAACTGAACTCCAGGATGAACACTTCCCATCAACCAGCTCCCTCAGTCTTTCAGCCAACCAATTTGTGATCCAAATTGGTAAATCACCCTCAATCCTATGCCTCTATATTTTGTACAATCTCCTCCTGTGTGGAACCCTATCAAACGCCTTACTGAAATCCATGTACACCACATCAACCGTTTAGCCTCATCCACCTGTTTGGTCACCTTCTCAAAAAACTCAGTAAGGTTTGTGAGGCATGACCTACCCTTCACAAAACTGTGTTGACTATCCCTAATCAAATTATTCCAAACCAGATGATTATGAATCTTATATCTTATAACCTTTTTCCAACACTTTACCCACCGCCAAAGTGAGGCTCACTGGTCTATAATTACCAGGATTGTCTTCCCTTCTTGAACACTGGGATAACATTTGCCAGCCTCCAGTCTTCTCGCACTATTCCTGTAGACAATGATGACATAAAGATCAATGCAAAAGGCTTCCCAGAGAATCCTAGGATAAATCCCATCTGGCCAGGGGATCTATCTATTTTCGCACTTCCCAGAATTGCTAACACCACCTCCTTGTGAACCTTGATCCCGTCTAGACTAGTAGCCTGTATCTCCGTATTCTCCTCAACAACATTGTTTTTTTTCCAATGTGAATACCGACGAAAAATATTAATCTAGCACTACTCCTATCTTCTCAGACTCCACACACAACTTCCAACTATTGTCCTTGATCAGCCCTAATCTTGCTCTAGTCATTCTTTTATTGTTGATATACCTATAGAAAGCCTGAGGGTTTTCCTTGATTCTATCTGCCAACAACTTTTCATGTCCTCTCCTGGTTCCTTTTAGTTGGTCTTTCCTGGCTAGCTTGTAGCGCTCAAGCACCCTAAGTGAGTCTTCACATCTCATCCTAACATAAGCCACCTTCCTCCTCTTGACAAGAGATTTAGCTTTCTTAGTAAGCAACGGCTCCCTCACTCGACTACTTCCTGCAGTTTCCTTCCCCATCCTATGCATCCTACATTTTGCCTAATCGCATCATAATTGCCTTTTCCCCAGTTATAACTCTTGCCCTGCGGTAAATACCTATCCCTTTACATCGCTAAAGTAAACATAACTAATTTGTGGTCACTATCACCAAAGTGCTCACCTACCTCCAAATCTTGCACCTGGCAGGGTTCATTATCCAGTACCAAATCCAATTTGGCTTCGCCCCTTGTTGACCTGTCTACATACTGTGTCAGGAAACCCTCCTGCACACATTGGAGAAAAACTGGCCCATCTAAGCTACTCGAACTTTAGTATTTCCAGTCAATATTTGGAAAGTTGAAGGCCCCCAAAACAACTATCCTATTACATTCGCTCCTGTCTAGAATCATCTTTGCAATCCTTTCCTTTACATCTCGAACTACTCGAAGGCCTATAGAAAACTCCCAACAGGGTGACATCTCCTTTCCCCTGGTTCTAACCTCAGCCCATACTACCTCAGTTGACAAGTCCTCAAATGTCCTTTTTGCCACTGTAATACTGTCCTTGACTAACAATGCCACATCTTTCCCTCTTTTCCCATCTTCTCTTTTCTTGTGTGTGTCTGTGTCTTGTCTGTCCATCTTGAATCTTTATATTGTAGTGAAAAAAATCTTCATCTTTTGTTTGGTATTTATAGATTAGGTGAATAGGTATTTTTAGAAGTTAGTATTTGTTATTTCAGTAGCATATGCATTTCAATTCAGTGCATGATGTCACAACCCTTAGGGGAAGAGTGTGCTGGTAATCAAGCCTCACTATTCCATGAGCTGTCACAAATGTATAAATGACCAAATGAATTACTAAGGTGGTTGATTTGCCTGATACGACTGCTATCTTGGTTTCACTTGGGTCTCACGCCTTATCTTCACCATATACATCCAGTCCCTGTACACCTCCATCCCCCATCACGAAGGACTTAAAGCCCTCCGCTTCTTCCTTTCCCGCCGTACCAACCAGTACCCTTCTACTGACACCCTCCTTCGACTGACTGAACTGGTCCTCACCCTGAACAACTTCTCTTTCCAATCCTCCCACTTCCTCCAAACCAAAGGAGTAGCCATGGGCACCTGCATGGGCCCCAGCTATGCCTGCCTCTTCGTAGGATATGTGGAACAGTCCATCTTCCGCAGCTACACTGGCACCACCCCCCACCTTTTCCTCCGCTACATCGATGACTGTATCGGCGCTGCCTCGTGCTCCCACGAGGAGGTTGAACAGTTCATCCACTTTACCAACACCTTCCACCCCGACCTCAAATTCACCTGGACCGTCTCAGACTCCTCCCTCCCCTTCCTAGACCTTTCCATTTCTATTTCGGGTGACCGAATCGACACGGACATTTACTCTAAACCGACCGACTCCCACAGCTACCTAGACTACACCTCCTCCCACCCTGCCCCCTGTAAAAACGCCATCCAATATTCCCAATTCCTTCGTCTCCGCCGCATCTGCTCCCAGGAGGACCAGTTCCAAAACTGTACAACCCAGATGGCCTCCTTCTTCAAGGACCGCAATTTCCCGCCAGACGTAGTCGACGATGCCCTCCACCGCATCTCTTCCACTTCCCGCTCCTCCGCCCTTGAGCCCCGCCCCTCCAACTGCCACTGGTCCTCACCTACCACTCCACCAACCTCCATGTACAACGTATCATCCGCCGTCATTTCCGCCACCTCCAAACGGACCCCACCACCAGTGATGTATTTCCCTCCCCTCCCCTATCAGCATTCCGAAAAGACCACTCCCTCAGTGACACCCTCGTCAGGTCCACACCCCCCACCAACCCAACCTCCACTCCCGACACCTTCCCCTGCAACCGCAAGAAATGCAAAACTTGCGCCCACACCTCCCCCCTTACATCCCTCCAAGGCCCCAAGGGACACTTCCATATCCGCCACAAATTCACCTGCGCCTCCACACACATCATCTATTGCATCCGCTGCACCCGATGTGGCCTCCTCTATATTGGGGAGACAGGCCGCCTACTTGCAGAACGTTTCAGAGAACATCTCTGGGACACCCGGACCAACCAACACTTTAACACCAGCCCAACACTTTAACTCCCCCTCCCACTCCACCAAGGACATGCAGGTCCTTGGACTCCTCCATCGCCAGACCATGGCAATACGACGGTTGGAGGAAGAGCGCCTCATCTTCTGCCTGGGAACCCTCCAACCACAAGGGATGAACTCAGATTTCTCCAGTTTTCTCATTTCCCCTCCCCCCACCTTGTCTCAGTCAAATCCCTCGAACTCCGCACCGCCTTCCTAACCTGCAATCATCTTCCTGACCTCTCTGCCCCCACCCCACTCCGGCCTATCACCCTCACCTTGACTTCCCTCCACCTATCGCCTTTCCAAAGCCCCTCCCCCAAGTCCCTCCTCCCTACCTTTTATCTTAGCCTGCTGGACACACTTTCCTCATTCCTGAAGGAGGGTTTATGCCCGAAACATCGATTCTCCTGTTCCTTGGATGCTGCCTGACCTGCTGCGCATTTTCAGCTCTGATCTCCAGCATCTGCAGCCCTCACTTTCTCCCCTCACAGTGAAATACAATTTCACTGGGTTTCATCAACAAACCACTTTTAACACTTGGGAAAACAAATTATTAACTACTACTGAGCATGCTTAAAGTACATTCTCTTTAAAATATTCATTCACAAATAGGAGCAACAAGACAAACAATTCTGCATAAACCACCATGGGTGGGAAACTTGGGGGAGAAAAAAGAAGCCAGTCCTGTGCTTCAAAAGTTCAGAGCACAGAAGTGAAATTAATTTTTCAGTTATAGAAGTCATAGAGTCATACAAGCACAGAAGCAGACCCTTCTGTCCAACTTGTACATGCCAACCAGACATCCCACTCTGACCTAGTTCCATTTGCCAGCATCTGGCCCATACCCCTGTAAACCCTTTCTATTCGTACAACCATTCAGATGCCTTTTAAATGTTGCAATTGTACCCTCCTCCACCACTACCTACAGCAGCTCATTCCATTGACACCACACCCTCTATGTGTTACCCTTCAGATCCTTTTTAAATCTTTCCTCCTGCACTTTAAACCTCTGCCCTCGAATTTTTACTCCCTCACCCTAGGAAAAAGACATTGGCTTTTTACCTTATCCATGCCCGTCATGATTTTATAAGTTTCTAATTCGTTGCTTTTGGTGATGAATCATGTTGTCAGTTGTAGGACATCTGTAGATCCTTAGTTTGGTAGTCAGTCATTTGGACCTATAGCCATTGCTTAAATAAAAAGTTATTTTCAGAATCTGAGTGTTGTACCATAGTGAAAAAGAAAGAGACCTGTCTTTCTTGCAGGCATTTTGGTGGTCTATAACCTAAATATACAAAAGGCTTTTGCAAGGAAAACCAAAGTACTTGGTATCAGTTTGTCTCTCAAATGTTTCAAATCCTCTTCTCTAAAAGTTACATGACCTTGCTTAATCAATAAGTGATCACCACACAATTCTACTTTTGACCTTTTGACTTGTGAAAAATACACCGGTACATTCTCTGCAACACAGTGTCCAAATGTCCATTTTTTTTTTCCCCAGTTTATATACTTATTTAAAATAGAGTCTTTACAATTGCTAGTTTTCATTATTTTAGTTCAAAGAATCTATTCCCTTGAGAAACTTAAATTTTCCTTTCGCTGATCTTCACTTCGCTGAAAATAATCATCTATGGTGTCTCAGCCCAGTGATTTGTTTTGGATTATATTGGTTCCTTTTCACAATAGTTTCCAATATGGTAACCCATAAACTTAGTCTTAATTTATCCTGGCCAGGATATTGAACTTATTCATTATGAAACACAGAATAAGTTTGGTTTACATCCTTTTCAAAGTGTCCTTGCTAAATTTGAGTTAAATTTTGCCTACCCTTACAATTGCCTTTAAGTTTTGTGTTCTCTGATTTTGATTTGCCTTGAATTCTTCATTTTGTTTTATATTTTAATCTCATCATTCTTTCTCAGTTTCTATTCATGCCACCTTCATCCCAGATATGCTGGTTTCCTCTTGTTCTTACACTTTCCTGATGACTAGGTTTCTATAAAGATAAATACATCAATCTAAATTTATTTTCAAGGTGGTCTATGTCATGCCTTCTTCCAGTGCAAGGTGTGCGCAGTTTCCTCGGGCCCAGGACAAGGTACATTATTATATCAAACTAAAGGAACTACGAAATCACTTGAAGGGCATTAAAGCTCCAACAGAGGTCACTGAAGTAGAATACTCATTTGACTTGCAAAAAGCTCAAGGTAAGTAGCTTGTAGTTGCAATTCAAGTATCTCATTCAGACAAAAAGTCTTTCTTGGGAACAACCTAATACGTATATTGTTTTATAAAGTTTACTTCCTTTAGCTAACAGCTATTTGTGAAATTTTGTTGATGGTGCTAACTTGCTTATGATTTGGAGATGCGGGTGTTGGACTGGGGTGTACAAAGTTAAAAATCACACAACACCAGGTTATAGTCCAACAGGTTTAATTGGAAGTACACTAGCTTTTGGAGCGACGCTCCTTCATCAGGTTAAAGCGTCGCTCCAAAAGCTAGTGTGCTTCCAATTAAACCTGTTGGACTATAACCTGATGTTGTGTGATTTCTAACTTTCTTAGATTGATTGCAGTCCTACTTCCAATTGCATGGCAGCTAATAATTATTTAGAATTATACAGCACAGAAACAGATCATCCTACTTTCCATACTGATCAGGTATCCTAAACTGATCTACAGAGGAACCTCAGTTATCCAAACAAGATGGGTGGGCACTATTTCGTTTGGTTAATTGATTCAATGCCTCTCCTCTGGGACTCAGTTTTCTGAAGTTTCTTTTTTCCTCACTCTGCCTGCCTTGCTCCCCCTCTCTGTCTCAGGGTTTGTTTTTGAGCAGACACACACTTCAGTGTAAGGGACCCGCAGCATTGCTGAAGCCTCCCTCCCCCCAGTCAGTTCAACGGGATTGACACAGCGAGCACGTGCTAAGTCCGCTCCCCATTCAGGAGACTAGGCAGCAACACATACCCTGTCCACCCCCGTTCGTCCCCCAAACCCTGTCCAGCCCCACCCCTGTGCGCCCCCCCCTCCCAAACCCTGTCCAACCTCACACCACCTGCGCACCCCTAACCCCATCCAACCCTGCCCCTGTCCAACACCCCCATCCACCATCCGTGCTGCACCCCACCGTCTGCGCCCCCCCCCAGCACAGGTTTGATTAATATTCATGGCCCCCTTGCCCAACTACCACACAGCAGCCAAAGGCTCATTCCAAACCTTCATAAACAAGGCAGTTGTCTCACAGTTCTCATTGTGCCGAAACCACTAGTCTCCAGCTGATTCACATCACTTGTTTTCGCACTGCTCCTGCAAAAAAATGTAGTTCCTCCCACACTTACTGCTCGTAGTCATTCTAGTAAACCTTGAGAATGAGTGAAGAGTAATGTCCTCTGACTGCAGGAGCAGCTCTGTTCAAAATCCAGATAAATGTAACTGGAAGATTTTGAAGATTTTGGCAGGCTATGGAGAACCCCTTGCAGGTTGCATGGCGACATGTGGACCACCTGTTGGGTAAGCCTAACATAGATGCAAGTGGTTATTTCATCAAAGCTGCCTGATTGACAGAAGTAGTTCTTCCCACAGACTATCATTCATAACTCAACAAGGAAAGATGTGCCCAAATAGCCATAATTGCAACACCGGGTTAAATTTAATTTATAACTTAACTGCGACCGTTTTAACTTTATAACTAGTTTCTAGAGGTTAAAGTTCATTTGTCATCAGCTTTCACTATTGGAATGTTGAATTCCAGTTAATTGGGCAAGCTGATTCTTGGTCTTCTGTTTTATTTGTCGAGAATGGTTCAGGTTTTGGTTTGTTCACAAATTGAACATTAAACTGTCTTTAGATTCATAGTCCTTCTTATATTTGTGGGTTTTGAAAAAAATATTTAAAAAAAAACTTTTTACTGAACAATGTTCTAATTTCCCCACAAGCGGAAGCCAAGAAAATGGCAATTAAAGAGGAAAAGTATGACCCTGGATATGAAGCTGCTTATGGTGGTTCATACATTGAAAAATCCACTGAAATCAATGGGCAGTGCAATTTTGCTACAACAGAACCAGGTAAATGGGCAAAATGGTTTGATTGTGAGTAAATCATGGAGTTTTATATTTTGTATTGATATAGCTTGTTTATTGAATGCTAAATTTTATAGTAACCTGCAGGATGCTGCTTTGAGGAAATCCTATAACTCTTCGGCATATAAAAATATTAGTGAAGGAAGCATGCTACCTTTTTCGCAGACTCTCATTTTATTTTATAACAAAAAGATATTCTGTTAAATTATTTTTTGGATTCAATCTTTGTTGTGATTTTGAACTCTGGTTTCAGTCCATGGTTCTAGTTGAACCTTGTATTTGTAGGCTGGTAATCCCTCCCAAGGATCCGTTTGTCCCTTTTTTTAAAAACAAAATTAAGCAAGAGTACCAGAACGATGAAGTACCAGTTCTTGGAAAAAGAAATTGTTAACTCCACGTTTACCGTATGAATGTTGCTACTGTTGCACTAACCAATATTGTGTGATCCAGACAATAACTTGTTAATAAATTAGTTTATAGTTGTGTGCAACAACTAGTGTTATTTAAGGGCATTCAAGAGATCAAATGAAATCATTCCTACATATGACATTTAAAGGGTGAAGATGCATATTAAATATATATCACCTAAAATGGTAGGATATGAAAACCTGAAGTGATGATGTTTTGTACCATATATAATTTGCGTTAAAGTCTGCATTGCTTAAAAATATATAGGCATCGTTTTTAGATTAGATTACTTAGTGTGGAAACAGGCCCTTCGGCCCAACAAGTCCACACCGAACCGCTGAAGCGCAACCCACCCAGACCCATTCCCCTACACTTACCCCTTCACCTAACACTGGGCAATTTAGTATGGCCAATTCACCTAACCTGCACATTTTTGGACTGTGGGAGGAAACCGGAGCACCCGGAGGAAACCCATGCAGACACAGGGAGAATGTGCAAACTCCACACAGTCAGTCGCCTGAGGCGGGAATTGAACTGGCACTGGCACTGTGAGGCAGCAGTGCTAACCACTGTGCCACCCTAATTTTTATGAGATAGGGGTAGAGTGACTAGATATACTTAGCCAATAAGCTATTTTAGATTGTCCGAAATGGAGATCCCAGAAATGCCGCCTGCATTTGAAGGAAGGGTTACATTCAAAACACATCTGCTGAAATTATAATTCAGTGGCTGAGTGGTCAATCTATAGAATAGTGCCTGGGAAGATTGTGTCATTTAATTTTAAAGTAAACAGATCTCTTGTGGCAAACATCACTTGGAATACAGGTGGTGAGAAATTCAATACATGACATTGTAAATGGCAGAGGGTGAGGTTGACCTATAACTTTAGACCTTATGGCTTCCAAACCTGCGACAGGTTGTTTTATCTGTTACTTTTGTGTTTGTTGTAAACTAGTTGAAAGGATTGCTAACTAATTTTTGATTAATCTCTATCATTGCTGTATCATGGAAACAGCAGTAATCAGGCTGGGAAAGTCTTTGGTCTCTTTTCACCTAGTAGTTATTTTAGTAATTTATAGTTTAAAAATATAATGCAGAATGTAATGAATTCCATGATGACTCCAGTTGGTTTCCTATTGTTTTACAGCTGTGACCAGCAACTCTGAGTTCAACACGGGATCAACATTTTGCCAAGTTCCTGATGGCCAGTGGATGACCCAATCATTTGCTGATCAGATTCCTTCAATCAATAATTACTGCACAGAGTCTCAAGAAGGAAATAACACATAATGAATTGATTGGTTTGCATAACTTGATGTTACTGCAGTTTTAATGCAGTCTTAAAAGTACTGTACCTCAGTTTTTGAACTGAAGAGGTTTTATCTTTTTACCTATTGCTTTCTAGAATTATGTGTAATCTTACTGATGTAGTAAAGATCAGAAAGTTGAATTCTTAAACTTTTAGAGTGAAACTTTGCCCAAAATATTTATAGATGAAAGGAGAAACCATATATGGTTTGTTTTGTTTTTAACGTAATATGATCAGGTGCTCAGTTTATTCCAAGAATTAAGTTGGGGTTTCTTACTAGTACAGATTCGCTTTTGCTCAAGTATTACAATTATGAGGCTGTTGAGCCATCCAGAAATTTCTTCTGTTAGTGTTAGCAGCAAGTCAGAATGCAGTGAAGCCTTCATCAATTTTGGTCACAATAGTGGTGGGAGTTCTACTTAAATCATAATGTCCTCCATTTAAACTGGATTGTAACAGTGCTGCTTAACGTCTTGCTTATTTGAAATTCTTATAATATTTGCATTTCTCAGGATGTGTGCACATCAAGTACTATTAATAGCAGTTTCACTTTCAGGTCAGTTCAGACTACCTTAATTTTATGTTTATTTGACCAAAGGGGTGCATTTGTTTTAAAAAAGAAGCATACGTTAAATACGGGTCCAGGTGTCCATTTGCTTATGCAAATTTAACAATAAAATCAGAGCAGTTTCAATTCATTATTTTAAGTTCATTTTAAAACGTTAGTGTTCGGGGCATGTTGCTTCTCCTTAGAAAATTGAAACTCTTGAGCAAGATGAATTTTTCATGGACTCAGCTTTTGTGTCTTTAAGGATGAGAAGGTGCTATGGATTTGCAAAAATAATGAGCTTAACAAATCATGTTTTACATTTGAGCAGATGTTCTTTAATACTTTAAATCTTCTTTGTAACTCAATGTTGCTAATTTAATTTATATTTTAGCAATAAATTCCCCTTGTGTTTTTATCAATATTGCTTATTAAAAATTGATTCTTTCTTCTTTTGCACAAATCCATTTTGAATTATTAGGAGTAGACTATAGTTTGTCAAGTTGACAGTAGTGCACAAGAAAAGCCAGAGGATAAGTTCCCTGCCAAATGTTTTTGTTAAAAATTGGAGCAATGCTGTAGTTGCCTTTAGTGTTTGAGGTTTTAATGTTTTTTCTAGTATGAACTGTGGGGGTGGGGCAGGACAGGGGGTTTGAAAAAAAGGCTTTCAATTGAAAATTGTCTGACAATTAAATGGAGCATTCACAATTCTGGTATTTCAAAGCAATTTTCCCTTCAAGCTAAACTTGTGTAATCATTTTCTTTTGACTTGATTCAAATTTCAATAAAGAAAAAGCAACTGAAGTCCTTCGCTGGGCATTTGCACTTAAGTCTAGAGCAATATAACTCACTCAACCTGTTTTTAATCCTTACTCTCAACAGAAATTGCAAGTGCAAGAGTTTAAATCCTGACAGTAGTGTAGACTGAAGCAGATTGACAGATAGTGACATGGCCAGTTAATAATATTCTTGCGCCAACAAGATGAGGGCTTTGCTGAAATCCACAATTCGTGGTGTGGTCTTTTAAACCCAGCCACTTTTTTGCTGTTGCCAACTGCTTTCAATGCCCAGTATGGGGTTCACTCAGCACATTGGCTATGGATGAGTAGGAAAGCTGAATGAAACTTTTTTTGCAGATTCTATCAGGTGACTACAGGCAGCAGCAAAAGCCTCCAGAAGAAACCTATGGTTTGCTTCTGATTGCGTCATCAATCACCATCCCCTCTCACTCCACTATCTGGCTATGACACCTGTTAGGCTTGCATTACCCTCTTCCGCTGGTATGAAGTATTGCCAGATTTGTTCAGGGGTCTCGTCTGACTTGGGGGGGGTGGTGGCGGGGGGCAGAAAATAAACAAGTCCCAGCTCATATGCCAGTTCCATAGTTACTTTTCTCCTTGTATTAAAATTTAGCTACTAAGTTTGAAATAAAAATTCACTCAACTGTGAGACTATGTAAATGCCTTAAAGGTTCATTAAGGAAATTATTGTAACTAACCTGCATGATTGTTTTCAACAAATAATTTGTAATACTGTCTCTAGTGACTTAAAGCTGTTTTACCAGAAATTTTAAAGTTAACCATGTCATATTATCTAGTTTGTAAAATGTGCCTGTGGGATTATATACAAGTAAATGTATTCTCATTTGAAGTGAATGGGCAGCGACTGGAAACTTTTAAAAATGTCAAAATGATAATGTTTACAACTTGTAAATTTGGTGCTCAATCCTCTTGCAAGAGAGTGATAGTTTTAAAATCTGGAGAAAACAATAAAAATTACAATGAATTTTTTTGCTTATTTTTTTGAATTTTACACTACAAATATTACGTGTTCATTTACCTGCGTCGAACTTTGAATGCATATGAGCAATGTCTGATCTCTCAACAGTGTCACTAGTGTTTATTATTCGCTCAGGATGTGGGTGTTGCTGGCTGGGCCAGCGTTTATAGCCCATCTCTAGTTGCCCTTGAGAAGATTGTGTTGAGCTACCTTCTTGAGCTGCTATAGTCCATTTTATGTAGTTGCACCCACAATGCTGTTAGCAAGGTAGTTCCAGGGTTTTGACCAGTATTGTTGAAAGAACGTCAACATATTTCCAAGTCAGGATGATGAATGGCTTAAAAGCGAACTTGCAGGTGGTGGTGTTCGTGTGTATCTGTTGCTGTTGTTTTCAGATTGTAGGGTTCATACATTTGGAAGGTGTGTCTTAAGCCTGCCAATCTTGAAGCTAAGCAAGGTGGTTCACACTTTCTACACAGGAATTGATGGCTAGTTTTTAACACTAAAACTGCTAGCAAAATCGATTTTATTTTGCCACACCAATGAGATGACTTTAACTTTTATTTTCAAATTCATACGTCAGAGAGAAAAAGTAACAATTGTGATCTTTTAACATGAGACTTACATAGTTTCTTTGCAGTTTGGAAGTGTTAGGGAGTACCAAGCTTAATGCAGTAACATCAGAGGAATGTCTTAATCTTGTATTGTGTACCTAGCTGCCCTTTTGTTTTATGAACACTTTGATATCTTCATACTTAGTACAATTTTCCACAAACCTATTCAAAACAAATCTAAAGGATTCTGTGAAGCTGTTGTTGCATCTTTACTATTGATTGCAGTTGGGTTTTGGATTGAGGTTATGCTGCAATGTTTGGAGTAAGTTATTCAGTTTTTTTTAGAAAATATCACTGCAGTGGCACTTTTAAAACAAGTTCTTACACTTTATTCTGGAATAGAAGATTTATCCTGGCCTTAAACTATTAGTTTGCTTGTAAATGTGTTCATGATGCTGCTACACTGAGAAGAATGCTGATTTGTTTATGTTGTTCATTGGTAGATTTCTTGAATTCTCTTCCCTGAAGTGCTTTTGTGGACTAGTTGCCTGTTAGTGACAAAAGCAGGGAACAGCTTTAATGGTCATTAATTTGTGGATTTGCAACAAAGAATTGTTTTAAAATTCTGTTCCACAAGTTGCTACAATAATAGTAGAATACTGCGTTTCCACTTTGCTAATCTGATGCCACACTCTTGGAGGAGGAGGTGACCATTTGGCTTTTCAAATCTGTTCCGTCATTCGTTTAGGCTGATTAACTCTATTTGCCCATTTTTCTTTTGATATCCTTTAATAACTACAAACATTTATCAATACCCAGCTTTGTAATTTTCAGTCGTTTCCCAGATTTCTGGAGAACAGAGTTCCAGATTTCCTTTAAATAAAAAACATGCTTTCTAATATCATCCCTGAAAGTTCCTGCTGTAACAATAAGGTTATTGCTCTTTATTCCGGATGTATACTATTATAAAGGTTACATTTCTAAATTATAAAAAACTTAGTGAAAATGAGGCGAGGCCTGTTCACATTTCATACTGTACATCACTAATCTTACTTAAAGTATACAAAAGCAAATATGAAGCTGTTTTTGCAGTCCTTCAAAAAGGTTATGGTCATCTAAAATATTTCTGCCACTTACAGTTCAATTTGGCAAAATATCAAAATAATGCATCTCCTTCTGAAAGTACTGTTATTGTGCAAGATTATATTTTCTGAAGTGAAAACAGTTTTGCTAAATAATACTGAATAACTATCTTTTTAAACTGATATCTTAATTCTGTTGCAGTAAGTTCTGCTATCATTTAATTCACAGAAACATATCAGACATTTGGAGACTTAATAGCTTAAACCACAGCATTCCTTTGGACAAAGGAATGAGATAAAATTCTATACATGATAGAGCTCCTAATTGTTAGGTCGTACCAATCTAAAATGTCCTGTTGGATCAGGAAGATACCATCTTTCCCAAAATTCCACATGAGCCGTGGGATAATCCCAGGGTTTATACCTTCCATTCCAATGTAGTAATTTAGCTTCAGAAAGGAAGTGTTCTGAATATCTGGCATCAGGACTCCAGCCTATAGAAAAACAATAAAGTGCAGAAATTACACTCAAGATGCTCCATGTCTGGAAATTTAAAGCTGTGTCCATGTGATAATTTACTACATGTATCATATGGACACCTCTTGGAGTTACTTTTTTGCACTAAGTACTTTACAATCTTTCAATCCCATCATAAGTTTTGTTTTAATCAAACTGATCTATCATCTTGAGCTTTTTCTAGCAGTTACATTTTTGCCAAGATTTTATTCTGCTGTGATATGACATAATAAACTCCTGATAATTGTTCAATTTTTTTCTCTTGACATTAATTTTTCACCATATTTTCAAGGCTTGCGTAGTAAATGAATGCAGACTTTAATATTTGAGTATTTGGTCAGTAAAAGTTGAATGATTGGAACACCAATTTTTAATATCAGGCTAAGATTAGATGCAGACTTTTTGTTTTGTCAGTTTTAAACGTGTAATATCTAAAATGCTAACATTTTCAACATTATCATTTAGCCAGAATTGCCTCCCATTCTACATAATGTTTTCCTCTCTCCAGCTACCAATCTTGCTTTAGAGATATGGATAGTGTTTGTTAGTGTTATATGCATCCAATTTGCTAGATTCTTTCAAAAAAGTTGTTCTTTGTCTACTTTATCTGTTTACCAATGATATTTTATACAGCATCAGACTTTATAAATTGCAAGTTCTTATCACATATCAAATAACTTTCAGATTCAAACTGTCCCTTCCTGATCCAGATCAATAGAGTTGTCTTGGTCTCAGTTTGGAAAGATGATCTGCCCAAAATATCTTTATTTTTTGCCTCGGTGCTTTTCTAGGTTGCTTTGCTGATAACCCAGCACTTACCTCATTTTGTCTGAATTGGTGTGATAGAGCTTTCCAGGATTCTCAGCTTTATTATCATGGCTAACTTTATGCTGATTTTTTTTTTCATTATTTGAAATGTATTTTTGACCAATCCAATCTTTTGTTTTGTCATTTATTGTGTCCGATGTTAACATTATTCCTAGATAACAAAATCTGTCTGATCTTTTCATTTTTTTTTACTGTGATATAATGCATTTGGATATCAAGAGGCATTTGGTTTTCTTACAATTTACATTCAGCTGTTTCTCCTCACTTTCTTTCATTGCTCTATCACCAACTTTAACCTTTGCTCAGTTGGTTTCTGTAAAGCATCGTTGAGTTCTGGCACTTGGCATCTACATCAAAATTGAAACTTTATTGCTGGAACAGCACAGCAGGTCAGGCAGCATGCAGGGAACAGGAGATTCGACGTTTCGGGCACAGGCCCTTCTTCAGGAATAGAGCAATGAAAGAAAGTGAGGAGAAACAGCTGAATGTAAATTGTAAGAAAACCAAATGCCTCTTGATATCCAAAAGCATTATATCACAGTAAAAAAAAATGAAAAGATCAGACAGATTTTGTTATCTAGGAATAATGTTAACATCGGACACAATAAATGACATCAAAATGGCTTCCAAAGGAAGCTGAAGCAAGACAATGGTCCTGCATCTCCCAACTGCTTTCACTTCAGTGTTGCACACTGGCCTGCATCTAAAATGTTCCAGGTTTCTTAAAGAAGTTAAACAATTGGGACAGTTGTTGAAACACTCCTTCACAACAAAAGGTTTAGAGACCGCCTTGCACAAGGAGTACATGGAACAGACTGGCCAACAGATTACCACCGAACTCCCCAAACCTGTTTCAACTCGTATACAAATAACCTGCCAACCATCAAGTATCATATGTTCTTCTATGCTGGTGTCATCTGTTGTCTTCTAAGCACCTTAGCACAGTTACTTAAACACGTTACAAAGATGATAGACTACTTCAGTACATTGTGTGTAACATTGATCTCTCTAAAGCCGTGCCTCCATTTCTTGATTACCTTTTAATAACTTGTGCTTGTCCATATGTTCATCAAGCGGATCACTTCAAAATTCTTATAACTTTCTGACTCAGGCAAGAATGCTATCAGTGCATACCCCAATACCCAAACCTTCCCAGATTTCAGCACGTAGTTGAGGCTGACTGTTGAGTGTGGTATGAGGGAATTCTATACTTTTTTTTAGATAATCTGTGCAGTAGCGTTCTATGCCTTTTTAGGTAGATCTAAAATATGCTGTCCCATTATGTGTAAGAAAAGCAGGGAGTTACACTCACCAAAACTAAAATCAAAATGAATTAACTGATCAAAGTTTGTGCGAAGATCTGCACAAAACACTATATAGGACAAACAGGAAGACAGCTAACAATCCGCATACATGAACATCAACTAGCCACAAAACGACACGACCAGCTATCCTTAGTAGCCACACATGCAGACAACAAGCAACATGAATTTGACTGGGACAACACTACTATCATAGGGCAAGCCAGACAGAGAACAGCCAGGGAATTCCTAAAGGCATGGCATTCATCCACAAACTCCATCAAAAAACACATCGACCTGGACCCAATATACCAACCACTACAGCGGACAGCTGAAACTGACAACCGGAAGCAGCAGGGACAGACCACTATAAACACCGGAGGATACATCAAAGAAGCGCTTCGCAGGAGGCTCCCAAGCACTGATGATGTCGCCTAGCCAGGGGACGAAACGTTTGCAACAATAACTTCCAGCTCGGCGAACAGAACCACAACAACGAATTAACTGATGTTTGTAGAACCTTGGGTCCACCAAAACTGGCTGCTGCTTTAGTTTGCAAAATAATACTCCATATACTACCAAGTTAATTCATTGGCTGTGCAGCACTGGGATGCACAAAGGATTTGAAAGATGCGATGTAGCAGGAAGGTTTTTTTTCCCCAATGTTTCTAGTTTGAATTTACTGAAAACCTCTGGAGAATGTTTGGCACAAGGAAAACTTTTTTAAAACTGTGGGAGAAATCTGGTGAACTATTTAAAACTAATGTACATTCCTGGCTGCATCCCTTGCACGTAGAATGATGGAGATGTGTACAGCACAGAAACACCCTTCGGTCCAACTTGTCCATGCCGACCAGATATCCCAACCCAATCTAGTCCCACCTGCCAGCACCCGACCCATATCCCTCCCAACCCTTCCTTTTCATATACCCATCCAGATGCCTTTTAAATGTTGCAATTGTACCAGCCTCCACCACTTCCTCTGGGAGCTCATTCCATACACATTCCACCCTCAACGTGAAAAAGTTAGATTCCTTTTTCAATTTTTCCCCCTCTCACCCTAAACCTATGCCCTCTTGTTCTGGACTCCCTCACCGCAGGAAAAAGACTTTGTCCATTTATCCTATCCATGCCCCTCAGTTTTAAGATATGGCAGACTATCAGCTAACTATTATTAGCAACTTTTGCATTGTTTGCTTGGATTATAAAGAGTGAGATTGAGTGGAAAATGATTCCAGGAATATGATTTTAAACAGAACTGCGCTGAGATAGAAAATAGTCTTTGCTATTTAATCAATGATCAATTTGTATTCCATTAATTAGTGAGTTACGAAAGGAGTTAGAGAATGCACTCCTCCAGCAAAGGTAGTGTTGCCAAACCTCAACCCTATTTCTCTTAAAAACTGCATGACTCAAGTCTTTTCATTGCAATTTCAGTTTAAATAGTTACAGTTTCCAAATGAAGTCCAGTGAGTAAAATTTAATTCAAATGTGTTGCAAAATATCATTTCTTTTAACCTCCATTCAAAACACAAAACTACTGACCAGAACAATATTAGTAATCTAATCTAATCTAATCTAAGTAATCCAACAAGAACTGAGTCTTACCGAGGTGTCGAATATGCCATAAAGGGTTCAATAAGGAATGTTGGTTGTGAAATACTATTAACATAGGAGGGGTCACTACTCCTTCGGCTAGTGCACTGCTGTATAGATTCTCCCTAGAAAAGAAGGGAAACTGAATAAATGAGAAAATCAGACATGCAATATTTTCATATACTGAAACAAGAACCCCATTTCTGGTAATATCAGTTAATAAGTACACTAGAAAATATTGCAAACATTATTTGCAAAATAGATATTATTTCACGCATTGTTAGATACAAAAATCTTCATCCTAGGATTAAAATCCACCTGTGTCTCATCTGTCTCTTTTGCTGTAACCTCCTCCAGCCCTCCTGCACATCCCAATATTCCTGTTTTCCACCAACAGTGCCCATGCCTTCTGTTGCCTTTACCTTTATGCCATAAAATTTCTTTTTTTTTAATTTCTGCATTTCTACTCCTGCCTTTAAGATGCTCTTCAAAACCTAACTCCTTGTTTATCTTAATACCTCCATGTGGGGCTCAGTGTCAAATATTGTCTGGTGGAAACCCCCATAGCATACTGAGATATATTAGGTTAAAAGACTATAGGAAGTATTGTAAACTTTAGAAGATATTTACGCATGCTTCCTGATTTCCTTTTGTTTCCTTTTTTTTAAGAAGTACATATTATTTCAACTATTGTGGACAAAATCAATTTGAGGGTTGCAGGATTCAGAATTTTCAGACAGTGGGAATTTGAGTTGAAAGCAATAATTATTGCTGGGTCAATAATCCTCAATGACACTGCACTGCTGTGCTGGCCCCAGTGTTTCAGGGCAAGTACAGTGGGCCAAATGGTCTCCTTTGCTATACAATTCCATACAAATGGAAAATAAATGGGGCTTAGTCCTTCAACTTTCTATTACCACTAAACTGACTTAACTTTATAGTGGCATTGTGGTAGTGTCACTGGCTAGTGAGCCAAAGATGCAGCTCTGGTGATGTGGGTTCAGGTCCCTCCACAGCACCTTTATCTGGTCTGAAAATTGTACCTCCACATCCTCAGTGGTTGGCTCTTAACTGCCCTCTGAAATGGACTAGCAATCCATTCAGTTCAAAGGGAATTAGGAATGGGCAACAAATACCAGTGAGGATCACATCCCAAGTATGCAGAAAAGAATTAACGATAGGTTTGGTCTGTTGGCTTTATAGTATTCTCTTTGCTATAATAGAGAGATGTGGATAAGTGATTGACAATTCCTGGGTAAATTGTTAGCTTTAATGTGAGAAACACATTGCACAAATGATGATCAAGAGAAGAAGACAATCCTTGGTTTTGAGCAAAATTAAGAAGTCCTGACAAAGAGTAAAGGAGTAGCACACAAATATTTCAGTTTTGGCATTGCCATTTCTGGATAGTTCAGATTAGTTGAAAGCAAACTAAACTAAACTTAATAAAGATTAAAATGAAAACTCTTAACACTTGCTTGAGCAGCATACAATATTGGAGCAGTGTTATGGATCAGACCAGACCAGACCCCCCTAAAAATATTTTAAGAAGGTAGCCTAGACCCTAACTTTTCTTATTTTAAAAGATGTGAGGTGTTGTGTTTCCGATGCAATGTGACCGGTCAAACTACTCAACATTAAACAAAACAACTTCTTTTATCACTCTAGTTAAAATACAAACAAAAGAAATAGGAATTTAGAATAACAACAATTGGAAAACTTAAACAAATAATAAATACACTACCTATTTGTAATTAAGTGCTCCAATATAGTAAAATCCCATAAACATGCCCCTTGGTAAAAAGGCAAATTCAGATACAGATTCTTACATATAGTTGTCCAATCCAGGAGGAAAATACATCAAGGTTTAGAAAGAAAAGTAGCTGGAAATTCACTGAAGCTTTCAGCTCTTTCGAGACTCCAAGTTTCTGTTGCTACTGAAAAAAAACAAAACCTAGAGAGCTGGACACCCATTCAGGCTGCTTCTATTGTTCCAACGTTTGAAAAAAACTGAAGGCCTCACAAGGTGTTTACTTGAGTTGTCTTCAGCACCGCTGCCTTACAACCATACTTTTTTTTAAAAAAAGGACAAAATAACTGTTTAAAGTGACAGCATCATCACAGCAGGAGTAAGCCACTTGGCCCTGCAAGCCTATCCACCAATCAACATGATCATGAAAAATCTCCCAGCTCACTATTCTGCTCCTGCTTTCTCCCCATGCTGTTTGATCCCTAACAACTGTATGTAACTGTATGTAAACATTCAATGTTTTGGCTCCAACCACTTTTTGTGGTAGAGAATTGCACAGGCTCACTACACAGTGGATGAAGAAATTGTTCCTCATCTCGGTGTGAAATGGCCTTCCCTGAGCCCTCACCCTGTTACCCTTGTTATCTGGAACATACTACATTTACGCTGTCCAGTCTGTTAGGATTTTATAGATTTCTATGAGATTCTCATTCTTCTAAACTCAAGTGAATAGAATCCCTACAGTGGAGAAGTAGACCCTCTAAAGACCATCTCATCCAGACTCACCCCATCTCTGTAAATACACATTTCCCATGGCTGATCCACCTCACCTGCACATCCCTGGACACTATGAGCAATTTAGCATGGCCAATCCATTTAACCTGCACATCTTTGGACTGTGGAAGGAAACCCATGCAGAGAATGTGCAAACTCTGCACAGACAGTCACCCAAGTGTGGAATCGAATCTGTCCCTGTACTGTGAGGTAGTAATGCTAACACTGAGCCATCATATCACCACAATCTAATCTCTCTTCATAGTCTCCTCTGAAAGACAAAACAAGTTTTTCTATATGCTACAGCATGAAAAGTGTACAAAAGAAACTGTGGCAGAAACTTGATGTACAGCCAGAAATGTGCTCATCAAAGACATCTAACAGCCCTGCCACAAAATTTCAACTAGAATTTTCATTTTTTTTTCAAATGTAGCAACAAATCCCTGCATGTCTTAAGCAGCAGAGGGAAAGTGTTAAGAAAATAAACTGCCTACAGCTAACTGGCTGTATTATCAAGCTTACAATCAATGAAGCATGACTGAAAGCGGAGCACCTGAAAGGGATCCCAGCTATGGGCTAAGGTTTTTTTTACTGGGATTTATCTTGAGCTCTAGGTTGGCTAAGTATTCAAATCTACTAATATATTTAAAATAATGCATCTGTACTCTCCAATGTCTTACCCTCATTGCAGCACTGTCTCTAATTTCCGTAATGGGAAATGTCTGTGTAAAACTAGTCATGTTGTAATTACATTCTTTTCCCAAGGGCATTACAATACTACCACTGTTAGGATAGTGCACTGAAGCAGGACAAGTTTAAACATCATTCCTCAAAATAAATATGTATGTAAGTATATCACAGGTACACCCATTAGGAGAGAATCTATAATTCTAAAATGGGAATCAATTATATTTGTATACCTTGGTCCAATTAACACCATAACCACAAACCGACATAATGCAAATGTCTCAGAAAAGAGGATTGTGACTCTGCTGATATTGTAGGCTTCCATTAAAGAATTCACTGGCCCATACAAAGTGAAATATTAACCCATTGTAGTGTACCAAGATATAAATACATGCGAAAAGGACAGAGCTTACTCTACATTGGCCACCAGCCATTTTTCCAATTGCTTAGTAATCCGCTGTCGTTTCCATTCTGTAACATTTGCAACAAACACACCAACATTAAAGGAACAGGTCGTGGGATTTATCCCTAGATCTCGGACAGTTGGCTTCCGATAATCCAAATGTCCCATATACGTGGTCTGAAAAGATAAAGAGACAAAGTTATAATTGCAGTGACCAAAAGATAATGCAAACTAAAGGAAGCCATTTTGTAAATAAAGATCCACTTTCAATATTGGTTTATGCTTTATTGTTACCGACATCGGTTCAGGTCACCTGCATTCCCATACTCCTGACCATCTCGTGAGTTGAGGTCAGATCACAGTCTGTTGAGAAGGCAGCAGCATGGCCAGGCTTCAGCACAGTGTTGTACAAATCCTGGATATCACCTGCAGTGAAAACCAGTTCAAATTCAAATACCAAGGTATAGTTACAGAGAGACAGTCGGCGGTTTAGCCAAAACATATCAATTACTGTAATAACACTTATGTGGATGGTCACACGTGACTATTTTACATAGCAGAGCAGGCTTGATAAGCTGAATGGCCTACTCCTGCTCCTAAGTTCCTTTAAGAGCTGGGGAACTGGATATAGGGAGAGGCTGAATAGGCTGGGGCTATATAATCAAATACTTGAGATGTATGCAGAAACTGTTGGGCATCAAAGTGTACAAACATAGTCAGCATTTCAGAATTCATTAAACTGGAATGGAAATAACCTCGTGAAGCCACAATACAGGACTATTCACATGCAAAATAACAGAAGCAAGAAGTGATAGACACAGCTAAGTGATCCCACAAGCAATGGATCAAATCTTAGCTCTGCAATCCTGCCACATCCAGTTCATGAATGGTGGTGGATGATTAAACAACTCACTGGAGGAAGAGGCTGTGTAATGAGGTCAGGAGCTGAGTGGCCCTGGTGGAAACCAAATTGGGCTTCACTGAGCAGGTTATTGCTGAGCAGGTGCTGCTTGATAGCACTATTGATGACAACCTCCATTTTTTTTTCTTTACTTTTTCTTTTTTTTTCTACCCGGGTGGCCAGTGACAAACACTGCCCTTCACATCAAAGGGCAGTGCTGTGTGATCAAAACAGTGAAACAACCTCCATTATGAGAACCTGGACATTACCTGATTGGCATAAATGATTACGAGACAGTGAGGTCTGCAGGTGCTGGAGATTAGAGTTGAGAGTGTGTTGCTGGAAAAGCACAGCAAGTCAGGCAGCATCCAAGGAGCAAGAGAGTCAATGTTTCAGGCCGGAGCCCTTCATCAGGAATGAGGCTGGGAGCCTTGGGCGTGGAGAGATAATTAGGAGGGGGGGGCGAGGCTGGGGAGAAGATAGTTGAGAGTGCAATAGGTGAATGGAGGAGGGGGTAAAGGTGATAGGTCAGAGAGGAGGGTGGAGCAGATAAGTGGGAAGGAGGATTGACAGGTGGGACAGGTCATGAAGGGGGTGCTGAGCTGGAAGGTTGGAACTGGCGTAAGGTGGGGGGAGGGGAAATGAGGAAACAGGTGAAGTCCACATTGATGCCCTGGGGTTGAAGGGTCCCGAGGCAGAAGATGAGGCATTCTTCTTCCAGGCATTGGGTGGTGAGAGAGTGGCGATGGAGGAGGCCCAGGACCTGCATGTCCTCGGCAGAGTGGGAGGGGAGGTGAAATGTTCAGCCACGGGGCGGAGGAGTTGGTTGGTGCGGGTGTCCCGGAGACGTTCTCAAAAGCGCTCTGCGAGAAGGCGTCCAGTCTCCCCAATGTAGAGGAGACTGCATCGGGAGCAACGGATACAATAAATGACATGTAAGGTCCTGGAGAGAGTTGCAGAACAAAGACCTTGGAGTGCAGGTTCATAGCTCTTTGAACGTAGAGTCACAGGTGGATAGGATAGAGAAGAAGACGTTTGGTATGCTTTCTTTATTGGTCAGAGTATTGAGTACAAAAGTTGGGAGGTCATGTTACGACTGTACAGTACATTGGTTTGGCCACTTTCGAAAATTGTGTGCAATTCTGGTCTCCTGCCTATCGGAAGGAAGTTGTGAAAATTGAAAGGGTTCAGAAAAAAATTCCAAGGATGTTGCCAGGGTTGGAGGATTTCAGCTACAGGGACAGGCTGAACAGGCTGTGGCTGTTTTCCCTGGAGGGTGAGAGACTGAGGGGTGACCTTATAGAGGTTTAGTAAATCATGAGGGGCATGGATAGGATAAATAGACAAAGTCTTTTCCCAGGGTGGGGGAGTCCAGAACTAGAGGGCATAGGTTTAGGGTGAGAAAGGAAAGCAACCAAAGGGGCAACTTTTTCATGCAGAGGATGGTACGTGTATGGAATAAGCTGCCAGAGGAAGTGGTGGAGGCTGGTACAATGACAACATTTAAAAGGTATCTGGGTGGATATATGAATAGGAAGGGTTTGGAAGGATATGGGCCGGGTGCTGGCAGGTGGGACTAGATTGGGTTGGGATATCTGGTCAGCATGGCTGAGTAGGACCGAAGGGTCTGTTTCCGTGCTGTGCATCTCTATGACTGTAATTGTCTCCAGGAAACGTTTTTATATGACAGAACACATCGGCATGGTATAGAATAAGCTTTCTTTTCTTCACTCTTACCTGGGATGTCACTGGAAAAATCAACATTCATTTCTTATCCCTAATTGCCCTTGAAAATTGAGGCCATTTCAGGGGGCAGTTATAAGTCCCCATTGCTGCAGATCTGGGGTAGATAAGGGTGGCAGGTTTGATTTCCTCCTCTAAAGGACATGAGTGAACCAGGTCAGTTTTTAAAAGTCATCATTTGTTCAATTGAATTTCAATTTTAGTCGACACGTAGGATTTGAACCCACGACTCCAGAGTAACCTCTCTGAACTACTAGTTGAAGGACATTATCACCACCTCGCCCACGGTCTCAGTGGATGGGTGAAGCAGGCTCAAAAGACGATTGCACACATTTTTGAAAGGAAAACAATTACAAAGTTATTAGATTCCCTACAGTATGGAAACTGGCCCTTCGGCCTAACAAGTCCACATTGACCCTCCGAAGTGTAACACACCCAGACCCATTCCCCTGCCCTGTTTTTACCCTGACTAATGCACCTAACACTATGGGCAATTTTAGCATGGCCAATTCACCTGACCTTCACATCTTTGGATTGTGGGAGGAAACCAGAGCACCCGGAGGAAACTGACGCAGATACGGGGAGAATGTGCAAACTCCACACAGTCGCACGAGGCTGGAATCAAACCTGGATCCCTGGCGCTGTGAGGCAGCAGTGCTAACCACTGAGCAACCGTGCCCCCATCATTATAGGGAGAGATCAGAGAAGCCACCTGTCATTTTTATCTTTCTTGAACTGAAAGTAGCTCGATTCTGCCACCTTGTTCTATATTCTCCACCAGAGGAAACAGATTCTTTGTCTGCACCCTATCAAACCCTATAATTGTCTGAAATGCCATTGCAATTCCATTCCCCTTTATAGCCTCGATGAGCTTCAAGCCCAAACCAAGCAGCAGGCCTCATGTTTTTAACTATTCATTTAAAGCAGAGACGGCCAACTCAATGCTCCCTTCAGGTTCTCCTTCAATGCTACTACAGAAATCCCCTCATACCCGCGGGGGATACATTCCAAGACCTAACACGGAAGGCTGAAATCGCACATAGTAGCCAACCCATTCACTTTAATGGGAAATTTACCTTCCCGCCGTCTCCTGGTCACTGGTTCTGGAAGGTTCCCTATAATACGTTCGGGCCACGGTAAAATGTGGGTAACTGAAACCGCGGAAAAAGATTCCACAGATGTAGGGGCTCGCCCTGTATTTTTAAGTAGTGGCACTAGCTCACCTTTCCCAGTTAAGACAATGTGCTGCTCAGTAGAGGCATGGCAATGCTAGCTGAGATCCAGCCACTGACCACTCATACTGCACAATGCCTGCACAGACTGAGTACCAGGGTATCGGATTTAGCTCTGATCATGGGGAAGCAGGAGGACTGCATGCAGTGCAGATTCACCAGAATGCTACTGCCACACAAAAAAAACTTTAAAAATCAGTTGTAGCTCATCGAGGCTATAATGGGGAATGGGACTGCATTGTTTCAGACAATTATAGGGTTTGGTAGGTGCCGAGAGAGAATCTACTTCCTCTGGTGGAGAATAAAGAGAAAGGTGGCAGAACATTAAAATTAGAACAATGGTTGACACCAGGAGAGACCTCCTCACACGGAAGGCAATAGAAAATTGGAACTCTCTCTGTCCGAAAGGTCGTTGAGCTGGGGAGAAATCAAAAATGTCAAAACTGAAATTGATAGAATTCGTTAATGAAGGGAACCAAGATTCTAGAGCCAAAGCAGGGAAATGGAGTTAGGAGACAGACCAGACATGGTCATTGAATGTTAGAACAGGTTCAAGGTTACTGAATGGTCTTATTCCTTTCCCTTTGAGTGTATAGTGATGCTCTGGTTTTCAAAGGCCAGCACACTAAAGGCACTGAATGATTCACTTCTGATGTGTGATCCCACTTTGACCCGTTACATTATAATAGAGCTGGTATGAAAATATTCACCATCCAGAAAGTACCTTGTATAATAACATCATCGTCCAGGTATATCACCTTTTCATGATCACGAATAAGATATGGAATAAAGTATCGGACAAAGTTGAGCTGAAATAGAAAGACATTCTGTCAAATGACAACACTACATGAAAGTAACTGAAAAAAGATCACCTGGAAAAACATGAAGCAAGTCAGGATTACTGTGAAACAGATCAGGAGAAGCAGGAAGCAAACTGGGATCACCGTGAACCAGATTGGGATCACAGTGACACAGATTGGGATCACCGTGAACCAGACTGGGATCACCGTGAAGCAGACTGGGATCATCGTGAACCAGATTGGGATCACCGTGAACCAGACTGGGATCACCGTGAAGCAGACTGGGATCACCGTGAACCAGATTGGGATCACCGTGAACCAGACTGGTATCACCGTGAAGCAGATTGGGATCACCGTGACACATATTGGGATCATCGTGAACCAGACTGGGATCACTGTGAAGCAGATTGGGATCACCGTGAACCAGAATGGGATCACCGTGACATATATTGGGATCATCGTGAACCAGACTGGGATCACCGTGACACAGATTGGGATCATTGTGAACCAGAATGGGATCACCGTGATACATATTGGGAACATCGTGAACCAGATTGGGATCACCGTGAACCAGAATGGGATCACTGTGAACCAGACTGGGATCACCGTGAACCAGATTGGGATCATCGTGAACCAGACTGGGATCACTGTGAACCAGATTGGGATCACCGTAAACCAGATTGGGATCACTGTGAAACAGATTGGGATCACCGTGAACCAGATTGGGATCACCGTGAAGCAGATTGGGATCATCGTGAACCAGATTGGGATAACCGTGAAGCAGATTGGGATCACCGTGAACCAGACTGGGATCACCGTGAACCAGACTGGGATCAATGTGACACAGATTGGGATCACCATGAAGCAGATTGGGATCACCGTGAAGCAGACTGGGATCACCGTGAACCAGACTGGGATCACCGTGAACCAGATTGGGATCACCGTGAACCAGACTGTGATCACCGTGAAGCAGACTGGGATCACCGTGAACCAGATTGGGATCACCGTGAACCAGACTGGGATCACCGTGAACCAGATTGGGATCACCGTGAAGCAGACTGGGATCACCGTGAACCAGATTGGGATCACCGTGAACCAGACTGGGATCACCGTGAACCAGATAGGGATCACATTGAAGCAGACTGGGACCACCGTGAACCAGACTGGGATCACCGTGACACAGATTGGGATCACCGTGAAGCAGATTGGGATCACCGTGAACCAGACTGGGATCACCGTGAACCAGATTGGGATCACTGTGACACAGACTGGGATCACCGTGAACCAGACTGGGATCAACGTAAACCAGACTGGGATCACCGTGAAGCAGATTGGGATCACCATGAACCAGACTGGGATCACCGTGAACCAGATTGGGATCACCGTGAACCAGACTGGGATCACCGTGAACCAGACTGGGATCACCGTGAATCAGACTGGGATCACCGTGAACCAGACTGGGATCACTGTGAACCAGACTGGGATCACCGTGAAGCAGATTGGGATCACTGTGAAGCAGATTGGGATCACCGTGAACCAGACTGGGATCACCGTGAACCAGACTGGGATCACCGTGAAGCAGATTGGAATCACCGTGAACCAGCCTGGAATCACCGTGAAGCAGACTGTGATCACCGTGAAGCAGATTGGGATCACCGTGAACCAGACTGGGATCACCGTGAAGCAGACTGGGATCACCGTGAACCAGACTGGGATCACCGTGAACCAGGCTGGGATCATCGTGAAGCAGACTGGGATCACCGTGAAGCAGATTGGGATCATCGTGAACCAGCCTGGAATCACCGTGAAGCAGATTGGGATCACCGTGAACCAGACTGGGATCACCGTGAAGCAGATTGGGATCACCGTGAACCAGACTGGGATCACCGTGAAGCAGACTGGGATCACCGTGAACCAGACTGGGATCACTGTGAACCAGACTGGGATCACCGTGAAGCAGATTGGGATCACTGTGAAGCAGATTGGGATCACCGTGAAACAGTCTGGGATCACCGTGAAGCAGATTGGGATCACCGTGAACCAGCCTGGAATCACCGTGAAGCAGACTGTGATCACCGTGAAGCAGACTGGGATCACCGTGAACCAGGCTGGGATCATCGTGAACCAGCCTGGAATCACCGTGAAGCAGATTGGGATCACCGTGAAGCAGACTGGGATCACCGTGAACCAGACTGGGATCACTGTGAACCAGACTGGGATCACCGTGAAGCAGACTGGGATCACCGTGAAGCAGATTGGGATCACCGTGAACCAGGCTGGGATCACCGTGAAGCAGACTGGGATCACCGTGAAGCAGATTGGGATCATCGTGAACCAGCCTGGAATCACCGTGAAGCAGATTGGGATCACCGTGAACCAGACTGGGATCACCGTGAAGCAGACTGGGATCACCGTGAAGCAGATTGGGATCACCGTGAACCAGACTGGGATCACCGTGAACCAGACTGGGATCACCGTGACACAGATTGGGATCACCGTGAACCAGCCTGGAATCACCGTGAAGCAGACTGGGATCACCGTGAAGCAGATTGGGATCACCGTGAACCAGACTGGGATCACCGTGAAGCAGATTGGGATCATCGTGAACCAGCCTGGAATCACCGTGAAGCAGACTGTGATCACCGTGAAGCAGATTGGGATCACCGTGAACCAGACTGGGATCACCGTGAAGCAGACTGGGATCACCGTGAAGCAGATTGGGATCACCGTGAACCAGGCTGGGATCACCGTGAAGCAGACTGGGATCACCGTGAAGCAGATTGGGATCATCGTGAACCAGCCTGGAATCACCGTGAAGCAGATTGGGATCACCGTGAAGCAGATTGGGATCACCGTGAACCAGACTGGGATCACCGTGAACCAGACTGGGATCACCGTGACACAGATTGGGATCACCGTGAACCAGCCTGGAATCACCGTGAAGCAGACTGGGATCACCGTGAAGCAGATTGGGATCACCGTGAACCAAACTGGGATCACCGTGAACCAGACTGGGTTCACCGTGAACCAGACTGGGATCACCGTGAAGCAGACTGAGATCACCGTGAAGCAGATTGGGATCACCGTGAACCAGCCTGGAATCACCGTGAAGCAGATTGGGATCACCGTGATCCAGATTGGGATCACCGTGAAGCAGATTGGGATCACCGTGAACCAGACTGGGATCACCGTGAAACTGATTGGGATCACCGTGAAACTGATTGGGATCACTGAGAAGCAGACTGGAATCAAGGTTAGATCTCATGGAATACAGGGAGAACTAGCCATTTGGATACAGAACTGGCTCGAAGGTAGAAGACAGAGGTTGGTGGTGGAAGAGTGCTTTTCAGACTGGAGGCCTGTGACCAGTGGTGTGCCACAAGGATCAGTGCAGAGTCCACTACTTTTCATCACATAAATAATTTGGATGTGAACATAGGAGGTATGGTTAATAAGTTTGCAGAGGACTAAAATTAGGGGATTATCTGACAGTGAAGAAACTTACCTCAGAGTACATTAGGAACTCAATCAGATAGTCAGATAGTCTGGACTCCCCCATTCCAGGGCAAAGACTTTGTCTATTTATCTTTAAAGGGACCTTAGGCACAACGTTTTCATACTAAGGGTGGGGCGTGTATGGAATAAGCTGCCAGAGGAAGTGGTGGAAGCTGGTACAATTACATTTAAAAGAAATCTGGATGGGTATATGAATAGGAAGGGTTTAGAGGGATATGGGCCAAGTGCTGGCAAATGGGACTAGATCAGGTTAGGATATCTGATGGGCATGGGCAAGTTAGACCAAAGGATCTGTTTCTGTGCTGTACGTCTCTATGATTCTGTCACTATGACACTGTGAACTAGACTGGGATCACTCAGGTAGATTGGAATCACTGTGAAATAGATTGGGATCAGTGTGAAGCAGATCTAAAACACTGTTCATGTGCTGTATATTGTATTGAATTGTATAATGTATTTCAATCAACCTTCCTGTATCTAAGTTAATGACAGAAGATGAGAATGGAATGCTTGTTAAGAACACTGGAAAGATGGAGGCTGGGCGGTGACCTTATAGAGATCTACAAAATTATGAGAGACATAGATATGGTGGATAGTCAGAGGCTTTTACCCAGGATGGAAAGGTCAACTACAAGAGGGCACAAGTTAAGGGTGAGAGGAGGAAAGTTTAGGGGAGGTGTGTGGGGAAATGTTTTCATACAGAAGCTGTGGGTGCCTGGGTTGCACTGCCAGTGGAGGTAGTGGAAGCAGGCATGTTAGCAACATTGAAGGCATATTTTGATATATACATAAATGGGAGGTGAACAGAGGGACAGAAGCTGTTCATGGACAATAAGTAGCAAGTCTAAATAAGGATTAGGAATCATTGCAGGCTTGGTTCCTGTGCTGTATTGTATTGTATTGTATCTTATATTGTACTGTATAATGCATTTCAATCAACCTTCCTTGTTAATTCTGTATTCTTTTCAAGTAATAGGTTTTATTATCTAAGACATAGAGGAATGGTAGGGCAGCTTCAACTCTCAGGGTGTTTAAGACAAACTTTCTCTCTTTGATGGTTGTGTACATTTGAATCTCTCTATCTCAGAGGACAGTAGAGGTGCAATCATTACATTGTTTTAAGCCAGAGGTAGACAAATTCTTCCTAACCAATGGAATCATGGGTTATTGTGGGTCAATGGGAATGTGGAACTCAAACAACAAACAGATCAGCCATTATCTTATTGAATAGCAGGAGAGGCTTGATGGACTGAATGGCCTATTCTTAATTTGTGTCTTTTGAGGAACATGTTAAATAAATCTGTAACAACGCTGTAGGCACTGCAGGGTGTCCCAGGGATTCATCCCCATCCTGTTAATCTGAGCTCGAATCATGCATACTTACAGGTTGTAGTAACTCGGGTCTTGCTGAGTCTGGTCTTACTTTCCCCTGCAGCACAGCAGCATTGAATTCCATCACTCTGTAGTGGATGCCTTTCAGCTTTGTGTTTTCAATCCACTTGCTAATGCAAAGTAGGGGGATAGTGGAGAAAACATAATTAACCTGTTTATCTATCTAAAGAAATGATGATGAGTGGAGGGGAGCACACAAAAGTCAAAGCCATAAGAAGGTGGGGAATTCTTGTTCCTTCATATCATGGTATCAAGTTTCTTCACATCAGCTCTTCATTAGAACGTAGCTCCATTCATCCCACTAAATTTAAACAGCAGGCTCACATTTTGTGTTACATTCAGAATCATATTGAAAGTCTATGTATTATTATAATGTTTTTGGACCAGCAGAGTGAAATGTTTCCTCAAATTTATCAGGATTCCAACTTGTCAAGGCCATTTGACTCAGTCATTTGATTTCCATCTCATTTCAACCTACCACAGAATCCATTTCTTGCTTAGTGTGGTCTGACCATCGGGATTTAAGGGGCTGTAACTGGGTGCATGATGTGACAGGATGGGGGGGGTCATTCCTAGGTGGCATTGTGGCAGAGTGGACTGCCCACCTAGTATAAAACCTGTCTGATTTTCAGAGATCAAAATAAGATTACATCAAATTCACTGGGCAGAAACAGGCCATTCAGCCCATCAATCCATGCACACACTTTTCTTTACTCTTTCGTGAGATATGGGCATCATTGGCAAGGCCAGGATTTATTTACCATCTTTAATTGCCCTTTGAACAAAGTGCATAGTTAAAAGTCAACTGCAGAGCTTGAGTCAGGAGTTACATGTAGGCCAGACCACAAAAGGATGGCTGGTTTCCTTCCCTAAAAGCCTTAATGAATCAGATATGTTTCCTTTTTGGCAATTGGCAGTGGCGACATGGTAGACATTAAACTAACTTTTAATTCCAGATTTTTATTGATTTCGAATTTCACCATCTGCCATGGTGTGGTTAGAACTAACCTCCCCACAGCACGAGCTCAGGGTTCGGGATTACCACTGCAGTGCCATTTCCACAATGCCACTGTCTCCGCGTGTCTCTGAATCCACTCTGTCTTCATCCCTTGGGGTTTGAATACTTCTATCAAGTCTGCTCGCAACTGTCTATGCTGTAAGGAGAACAATCCCATCTTCTCCAATCTCTCTATGTCACTGACATCGTAATTCTTGGACCAATCAATCTGTCTTCTCTAAAACTTTCAGAGCCTCCCTGAAATGTTGTGTTCAGTTCTGGGCACCATACTCCAGGTGAGACTGAACAGGTTTAGCTTAGCTTCCTTGCTTTTGCTTTATCTAGGGCTGTAAATGGAGAAGTCCAGGATCCCAAATGCCTCCTACATTTTGACGATTTGAGAATCTAAACCCCAAAGCCTCTGCTCTTGTTTGCCTTTTGCAATTGCATCCTTAACTTACATCATTTTTCTTTGCTCTGCCTAGCAAAATGTAAGGTGGCTATGGGTTTTAATTTAACAAGAACGTCCAACAAATAATTGTGCCTTCTTGCCACTATCTAAAGGCTTTACAGGTTGTTCCCCTATAAAACACTTTTCCTCAATTGGCTGTAACACGATTGATGAATTGGGGAATTTTTTTTAAAACTCCCGTTGGCTATTATGCGATTCTGTGAGATCACGAACAAAGGAACCTGAGAAGATGGAATGGCTTCTATGTGAGTGGATACAAGATCAATCGAAAAAGGCATCTGGGACCACAATTCTCCCCATGAAACAGAAAGCCTTATCTATTTATGAGGACCTCAGGAAAATAAGCTGAAAATCCTGCAATGTGCCTTCCTTCAGTGCCAGTGGTGGCTGGTTTGCTGGATTTAAGAAATGCTAGCTTTTCTTAACATGAAGTTATGTGGCAAAGCTGCCAATGCAGACAAGGAATGTGCATCAACATTTCCTCCCGTGGTGAAAATAACTGATTGAGGAAGAATCAAATCTGCACCCAGAACTGCGCTTGAAAGTAATGATGCTGCTGATAATGACCCTCAGCCCCTATCTCACTACAGTTCTGTACTATAACTCAGAAACCCCTTGATGTGTTAAATTTACTGTATTATTATATGGTTTTAAAAATTACTGAGACTGTGTTATCATTTGTGTTGAACTAACTACCATTTTTGTTTCAATTTTTGCTGACATATTTGGCGGTCTGCCCCCAACCCTGTTTTTCACATAGCCCCTGTTATTTCTGTTCCACAATTTTCTATAACACAAGGTCGTACATGAATGCAATTATCACGTTATAGCAGAACAGACTGTATTTTCCTTATAACCTCTGTAAAGGATTTATGGTTATCTTAAATTTGTTCTCTCCCACACAGCAGTCTCATCACCAATAGGCAAAACCATCAATCCTTCAATTTTAAAACAAGACTGAATTAATATGTCTTAACAACTATCTTACCTAATATGAACGAGAGAGTCTCTCAGTGTAATTATGTAGAAAATGATATCAGCATTAGTGTTGCTATAGATGCTGTTGATTGTTGCAATTGTTCCACCCAATCGGTCTTCAGCAGCACAGATTATAATTGGGATCACATCATCGGGAGCGGAAACATCATCAGTAGCAGGAACATTGCTCTGTTTCATGGTATGGCCTGTACTGTGGACAGTTGGAGACTCAGGTTCTTCAGCTGAACAGTGAATGTAGAAAATTAGGTTATTGAAAAGCAAGAGAGGGCAACGTTCATTGAACAATTACCACAAGACAGCAGAGAAATATTCATTTCAGAACATCCAAGCCAGGATCTTACATCAACTAACCTTGTAAGAATATTCTTTCTCCCTCATGCATTTATCCAACTTCCCCTTAAATACATCTTGAGATTTATCGGAAAAAGATCACATTTTGTCAAAGCTTTATTCCTTTCGCACTCACCAGGACAATTCACAAGAATATAAAAGTAAAGGGGAAAACATGTTTAGGGTGGATGAGAAAAGAATGCTGATTGATTGGCAATAAACTTCTTTTTTATTGCTAAACTCAAATGCGCAGCATTTCATTTTTGTGATTTAGCAAAAGACTACCTCACTAAAAACCAAAAAAAAACTAATCACGATCTATCAAGCCAGATTCCAGTCTGGGATCGGAGTTATCTAGTAATAACACAGCTGGATCATAGCAGGAACAGTTATGGTGAGGGGGATTGGCACCTTTCCCTGCAGCAAACACCGGTTGTGATTTCTGCCTGGGGCCAGGATTTGGGACATTCGCTTTAGACTAGAAAGGAATGTGCAATGGTAACACAGGGGTCAATGGTTATGGTCCAGGTAGGTACTTACAATGTAGATCGAACTGGGAAAGAGATTTTATGTAGAGAGTAAGAGAAGATAGGCATTAAATTAAGAATAATCTGGATTATTATCTGAACTGTGTGCAAATTGGCATCAGTACAAAATATTAGAGAGATGAATATATTGCTTGAAGACTGGTGTGGAAGAGTGGGTTCTAATTCATGGGCCATTGACACCAATACTGGGAAAAGTGGAAGCTGTACCATTGCGATGGTCTATATGCTGGGGCTAGTGTTCTTGTGAACTGCACAAATAGGGAAGTAGAGGGGTTTCAGATGAAATAGTGGGGCAAGAAATCAGATGCAAAAACAGCTTGTCTATCAAAGAGTAAAGACAACGTAAGAGAGGAAAATAGTGATATGGAGAATTAGGAGCAGACACTGGCAGTAAGAGGGCAGAGCGAAAACACCTAGAATACACCTACAAGACCAAATGTTACAAAGAAAAGGACAGACCAAAACTCTGTATCTGAATATGTGTAGCATTCATAACAATGTACATGAACTGATGTCACAGATTTAAATAAATCAGTAACAATCTGATAGCCAATATAGAGACTAGCTTCAGGATGACAAAGATTGGGTGTTCAATATTAAGAGATATATGACAATCAGCTTAAACAAAAGACTAGCTGAAGGTGGAGAGGTAGCATTGTTAATCAAAATGACATTCATGCAATAATTAGAGCGTTGGATATAGAATTGGGTTGCAGGGAGACAAGGAATATTCAGGGAAAGAATTCACTTGGGGGGGGTTGACAATGCTCCCTACCAGTAACCACAAGATGGGACAAATTAGACAAGAAGAAATATCGTGTGCTTGTGATAATGGGACAGTAATAATCATGGGTAACTTTAATCTAAATGTAAACTGGAAAACCCAAATGAGCAATAGTAACCTGAATGAAGAGTTCATTGAATGCTTTTAAGATAATTCGGAGAGTTCCCATCTTCTGGTACCAACCAAAGAACAGGATACGCTCGACTTGATATTGTGTAATGTGACAAGATTAATTTTTCTTATTGATTCACAGGATGAAGGCATCGCTGGATAGATCAACTTTTATTGTCTGTCCCTAACTGCCCAGACTCAACCACATTGCTGTGGGTCTGGAGTTACATGTTGGCCAGAGGATGGCAGATTAATTCCCTAAAGGAAATTAGTGAACCAGATGGATTTTTCCCACAATCAACAATGGATTCATGGTCTTTATTAGACTCTTAATTTATTGATTGAATTCAAATCCCACAGTCTGGGAGTTGAACCTAAGTCACTGGAACATTACCTGGTTTCATAGTCCACTTTCCCTAATTACCACAGAGTAAAGGCACCCCCAGTTAGCAGCAACCACAGCACACATTTTACATCCAGCTAGAAAGGAAGAATATTGGGACTAAAACTAATATTTTAAACACCAAATAAGGCAATTATGTGGATTTCCAAAGATATTAGATAAGAGTCATAGAATCACAATTTTATGGTGCAGAAGGAGGTGACTCAGCACATCATATCTACTCCAGCTTTTTAAATGAGCATTATGACCTGGTTTTTCTTCCTTTTTCCCTGCATGTTGTTTTTATTTAAGTAATCACCCAATGTCCTCTTGAATGCCTGAATTGAACCCGCCCCCACCACATTTCCAAGCAGAGCACTCCTACTCGCTGTGTGTAAAAAGATTTCTCCCATCACCCTTGCTTTGTTTGCAAATCACATTTAATCTATACCCTCTTGTACTTGTCCTTTTTATGAGCAGGAACAGCTCTTGTCCAGCACACCCAAAATTTGAAAACTTTTATCAAAGCTCCTCTCAGGCTTCTCTCCCTGGAGAAAAGTCCCTACTTCTTCAATAAATCCGAATAACCAAAGGTACTCATCCCTGGAACCATTCTTGAAAATCAGTTCTGCATTCTCTCCAGTACGTTCACATCCTTCATAAAATGTGGCTCCCACAAATCTATGCAAAACTCTCAGCTTAGGTGATGGGAGGAAAGGCACAGTAGCTAAATACACAGGTAACACCGACACAGGTAGGCAATTATATTGTGAAGACATAAGGAAGTTGTAGGTGTTTGTAGATAGGTTGAGTACACGACAAAAATCTGGTAGATGGAGTACAATGTAGAAAAAATGTGAAAGTTCCCAAGCAAGAGGTGAGAATTATTTTATGCTTCAAGTTGTTGTGATCTAAATGTGCTGTCTGAACGAATGGTGAAGGCAGATTCAATAGCATCTTTCAAAAGGGAATTAGTTAAATTCTTGAAGGGAAAAACGATAAAAGGCTATGGAAAAATACCTTGGTAGCGAGAGTAATTGGATAGGAATTTCATTGGGCTGAATGACATTTTTTGTGTTTTGTGTGATTGTGTGAACCCTTAATGATTGACTTGATGGCCCTGTACATTTATTCTAGTTATTCTTCCAGTTGCAATAACAAAACACAGCTACTTCAACTGAGATTCCAAGATCTCTTGGCAATCTCTTCAACTTCCTTTCTTTTCACCCAGGTCCTTCCTGTCTGAGAGGGCCATCCCTTTGGATACTGCATGTCTAAATCCCTTACAGCATACAAACAACAAGGTGATAACGACCAGACAACCTGCATTTTATTTTTGATGGTTTGAGGGAGAAATATTGGTCGGGACACCAGAGGAAGCTCCCCTGCTCCTTCTCCCAAATATTGCTGCAGGTCTTTCGGAGCATCCAGAAGTTTATCATCTGATCCAAAATGTGACACTGTGGACAGATAGCACTCTTCCAGTAGGAAATTCAGAATTGATTATGCACTCAAGTGTCTGGAGTGGGATTTGACTCAGAAGGAATATGACTTTACTCTGTATTTTGACCACTTGTCTCAATCCCAAGAAGTGTTTGATGGGAACAGAGTTGAGGGAATGTTATTTTTATAATGTTATAGAGTCATAAAGACATGCAGCATGGAAACAGACCATTCAGTCCAAATCGTTCATGCCAACCAGATATCCTAAACTAATCTAGTCCCATTTGCCAGCATTTGGCCCATAATCCCTCAAAACCATTTCTATTCATATACCCAATCAGATGCCTTTTAAATGTTGGAATTGTACCAGCCTCCACCACTTCCTCTGGCAGCTCATTCTATCATAGTCATACAGCACAGAAACAGACCCTTCAGTCCAACCAGTCCATGCCAACCATAATCCTAAACTAAACTAGTCCCACCTACCTAAGCTTGGCCCATATCCCATCAAACACTTCTTATTCATGTACTTATCCAAATGTTTTTTAAATGTTGTAACTGAATCCACATCCAAAAGTTCTTGTGGAACTTTCCATACACAGACCACTCACGCTGTTGAGGGGACTTGATTTTTCCATTTATATCTTGTTTTAAAAGGGTAGGTTGGAAAGAAGAACAAAAAACTGTGGCAGAGCTGACATTAACTCATAAAACCCATCTGAATATTGTTACGACACGGGGTAAACCCCTCTGCTAATTTAAATCCAACACACAGAAAAAAATTCTCCCAGTGATGTAATCTGTGAAAATTCAAGTGGCAAAGTACTATCCCAAAAGTCACTATTTAAAGTAAAAATTAACAACTTTAATTTTGTAAAGTCTAACAGAGAATAATTAACTAACAACTATTTAGAACTCATTTATCTAAACCTATCTTTTACGTTCCCCTCTACAATACTAGTCCGATAAAACCCCCGATTAAGATTTACAGAAAAATTCAAATTTCAACACCAGCCAGCTGTCGAATCTGCTTTTCGTATCTTCCTCTGTAGATTTACTCTCCGGGTCGTGTCGATTTTTTTTCCTCTGTGCAAACTCCTTCTCTAAACAGATACCTCTCAAAGATTTCTGACTAGCAGCCTACATCTGTTGATCTTTTGGCAGCTCTCGTTAATAGCTATGGCTTATATTTTAAGTTTAATCAAGAGACTTATCTCCAAAATCATATAATCAAGAAAGAATCCACTATACTCACTACTGCAGCCTCTCTGTCTGTCTAAGAGAGAGGCTGCAGTAGTGAGTATAGGGGATTCTTTCTTGATTATGTTTTTGGAGATAAGTCTCTTGAGTAAACTTAAAATATAAGCCATAGCTATTAATTTAACCTGGGGCAGTGTTTGTAGAGGAATAAGACGGTGTTATTTTCTGGGTCTGTAGATTGTGAAGGAGCAAAAATAGCCTTTGCAGTGATATGTACTTTTTGTCAGATGTGGGAGTTTAAAGAGAGTTTAAGGCTTACTGTGGATTATATCTGCCATAAATGCTGTTGGATGCGAATCTTATCAGGTCAAGTGGATTGGTTGGAGAGACAGTTAGAAGTGATGAGGAATTTGCAACAGCAACAGTGTGTGATGGATGGCAGTTATAGGAAGGGGGGGAAGTCACCGATACAGTCACATAGATGGGTTAACTCCAGGAAGGGAAAGAGAGGTAGGCAGCTAGTGCAGGAGGGTTAAATATCATTTATTGTATCCGTTGCTCCCGATGTGGTCTCCTCTACTTTGGGGAGACTGGGCGCCTCCTAGCAGAGCGCTTTAGGGAACATCTCCGGGACACCCGCACCAGTCAACCACTCCGCCCTGTGGCCCAACATTTCAACTCCCCCTCCCATTCTGCCGAGGACATGGAGGTCCTGGGCCTCCTTCACCGCCACTCCCTCACCACCAGATGCCTGGAGGAAGAATGCCTCATCTTCCACCTCGGAACACTTCAACCCCAGGGCATCAATGTGGACTTCAACAGTTTCCTCATTTCCCCTTCCCCCACCTCACCGCAGTCCCAAACGTCCAGCTCAGCACTGTCCCTATGACTTGTCCTACCTGCTTATCTTCTTTTCCACCTATCCACTCCACCGCCCCCCCCGACCTATCAACTTCATCCCCTCCCCCACTCACCTATTATACTCTATGCTACTTTCTCCCCACCCCCACCCTCCTCTCACTTACCTCTCCACGCTTCAGGCTCTCTGCCTGTATTCCTGATGAAGTGCTTTTCCCCGAAATGTTGATTTTACTGCTCCTCGGATGCTGCCTGAACTGTTGTGCTCTTCCAGCGCCACTAATCCAGAAGCTAGCGCAGGAGTCTTTTGTGGATATACCCAGGTATAGACAGGATGGATCGAGTGAATCCTTAGAAGAGTGTAAAGGAAGTAGGAGTGTACTTAAGAGGGAAATCAGGAGGGCAAAATGGAGACATGAGATAGCTTTGACAAATAGAATTAAGGAGAATCCAAAAGATTTTTACAAATATATTAAGGACAAAAGGGTAACTAGGGAGAGAATAGGGCCCCTCAAAGATCAGCAAGGCTGCCTTTGCGTGGAGCCACAGAAAATGGGGGAGATACTTTATGAATATTTTGCAATGCTATTTACTGTGGAAAAGGATATGGAAGATGTAGACTGTAGGGAAATAGATGGTGACATCTTGCAAAATATCCAGATTACAGAGGAGGAAGTGCTGGATGTCTTGAAATAATTAAAGGTGGATAAATCCCCAGGACCTGATCAGGTGTACCCGAGAACTCTGTGGGAAGCTACAGAAGTGATTGCTGGGCCTCTCGCTGAGATATTTGAATCATCGATAGTCACAGGTGAGGTGCCAGAAGACTGGCAGTTGGCAAACGTGGTGCCACTGTTTAAGAAGGGCGGTAAAGACAAGCCAGGGAACTATAGACCCAGTGAGCCTGACCTCGATGATGGGCAAGTTGTTGGAGGGAATCCTGAGGGACAGGATGTACATGTATTTGGAAAGGCAAGGGATAGTCAACATGGCTTTGTGCGTGGGAAATCATGTCTCACAAACTTGATTGAGTTTTTTGAAGAAGTAACAAAGAGGATTGATGATGGCAGAGCAATAGATGTGATCTACATGGACTTCAGTAAGGCGTTCAACAAGGTTCCCCATGGGAGATTGGTTAGCAAGGTTAGATCTCATTGAATACAGAGAAAACTAGCCATTTGGATACAGAACTGGCTCAAAGTTACAAGACAGAGGGTGGTGGTGGAGGGTTGTTTTTCAGATTGGAGGCCTGTGACCAGTGGAGTGCCACAAAGAATGGTGCTAGGCCCTCTACTTTTTGTCATTTTCATAAATGATTTGGATGCGAGCATAAGAGGTACAGTTAGTAAGTTTGCAGATGACACCAAAATTGGAGGTGTAGTGGACAGCGAAGAGGGTTACCTCAGATTACAACAGGATCTGGACCAGATGGGCCAATGGGCTGAGAAGTGGCAGATGGAGTTTAATTCAGATAAATGCGAGGTGCTGCATTTTGGGAAAGCAAATCTTAGCAGGACTTATACACTTAATGGTAAGGTCCTAGGGAGTGTTGCTGAACAAAGAGACCTTGGAGTGCAGGTTCATAGCTCCTTGAAAGTGGAGTCGCAGGTAGATAGGATAGTGAAGAAGGCGTTTGGTATGCTTTCCTTTATTGGTCAGAGTATTGAGTACAGGAGTTGGGAGGTCATGTTGCGGCTGTACAGGACATTGGTTAGGCCACTGTTGGAATATTGCGGGCAATTCTGGTCTCCTTCCTATCGGAAAGATGTGAAACTTGAAAGGGTTCAGAAAAGATTTACAAGGATGTTGCCAGGGTTGGAGGATCTGAGCTACAGGGAGAGGCTGAATAGGTTGGGGCTGTTTTCCCTGAAGCTTCGGAGGCTGAGGGGTGACCTTATAGAGGTTTACAAAATTATGAGGGGCATGAATAGACAAAGTCTTTTCCCTGGGGTCGGGGAGTCCAGAACTAGAGGACATAGGTTTAGGGTGAGAAGGGATAGATATAAAAGAGACCGAAAGGGCAACGTTTTCACGCAGAGGGTGGTACATGTATGGAATGAGCTGCCAGAGGAAGTGGTGGAGGCTGGTACAATTGCAACATTTAAGAGGCATTTGGATGGGTATATGAATAGGAAGGGTTTGGAGGGATATGGGCCAAGTGCTGGCAGATGGGACTAGGTTGGGTTGGGATATCTGGTCGGCATGGATGGTTGGACCGAAGGGTCTGTTTCTGTGCTGTACATCTCTATGACTCTATGACTCTCCTTTGCCACTCTTAGTCCGAGCTAGCTTTCAACTCTCTTAAAGGTACAGTACCCCTTACACCTTCATAACAATGTCAAATGACTTCAGATCAAAATCATTGTGTAATCTAGATTTCCACCAGTTCCTAATGAACCTCTCCTGTAAATGACAGAGGAACACTCACCTGCTTCCTGTTTGTACGGTGACATTTTGTGAAATTTGTTGTAAAGGACCAGGCAAAACATTAGAATGACTAGGAACAGCAAGCCCTGATTAACTGGACAAAAGAAAAACACAAAAATAAAACACTCAAAGGTAAGTATTTATCCAAGAAAGAACAAATCCAAACAGATTAATCAGCACTTCACAAGTAAATAAAGCTCATTACGCAAAACCATGAATTTCTTCTCAAAATACTTAAAACATATTAAAACAATTTATGTGTTTCATGAATATGTTATTTTATTGATTCGGAGATGCCGGTGTTGGACTGGGATGGACAAAGTTAAAAATCAAACAACACCAGGTTATAGTCCAACAGGTTTACTTGGAAGCACTAGCTTTCGGAGCGCTGCTCCCTCATCCGACAACCACCTGATGAAGGGGCGTCGCTCCGAAAGCTAGTGCTTCCAAATAAACCTGTTGGACTATAACCTGGTGTTGTGTGATTCTTAACTTTATTTTATTGATGTTGTTAAGTTTAAATGCATTTTTAAATGATGAGAGTACACACCAGAAAATTGACCCTAGAGTTTGGGATGACTATTGGCTCCATACCAGTAGTATCTGAGATTTCGGAATTAAAATAAATACAAATTGGAAACAAAATCAGGCGAGATAGTTTATTATAGCAACAAATACAACAATAACGGGAATTTGTTCGGCACCTTTAATATCATAAACAGACCCAAGTCAATTTTGTTAGGGTGTTATCAGATGAAGTTGTGACACCAAGTCACACTTGGAGATATTGGGGGAAATGGTCAAACATTTGATCAAGAGGAGAACTTTAAGGAGTGTCTTAAAATAGGAAAGTGAGGCAGAGAGGTTGGGGGACTCGCTAGATAGAGAGATGGCCATGAATGTTGAAGCAGTCGAAATTGGCGATCCGCGAAGGGGCCAGAATTGGAGGAGCACAGAGATCTAACAAGGCTGTCAGGCTGCACAGTAGTGCAGTGGATTGGGACAGTGACATGGAATTGGTAAATGAGGATTTAAACATTTGTGTCTACAGCCCAGCTCATATTGGAATTATTGAGATCGGCCCAGGCACCTCATTACACAAATCTATTGAGTGCAGTAAGTCATTACAGGGGAGGCTCAATCAGAGTTTATGCAGCTCTTTCACATATAATGGCTACTACAGAACAGATCGCTTGGTCCTGTTGGAACATCTGGAATTTGTCCACCACATCAGCAGTCATTCCTAAACTCAAGTGTCTACCTTGCTCCAATACTCCTTTAAGCCTCTTCCACCTTTCTAACCCCTTCTTTAATGCTGATAAGACTCCTGAGGGGTCTTGAAAGGGTGGATGCTGACAGGATGGGGGAGGTTAGAACTGGGAGACACAGTTTTAGCAAAAGGGATCTCCTATTTAAGACAGAGATGACGAGCCTTTTCATTTCACTACGAGGCTTATGAGTTCAAGGAATTTACAGAATCACTATAGTGTAGAAATAGGCCCAACAAATCCACACCAACTCTAAGGACAGCATCCCACTCAGATTCACCTTTCTACCCTATCCCTGTAACCCTACATTTCCCACTGCTAATCCAACTAACCTACACATCCCTGGGCAATTTAACATGGCCAACCCACCTAACCTACACATCCCTGGGTAATTTAACATGGCCAAACCATCTAACCTGCACATCCCTGGACAGTTTAACATGGCCATACCATCTAACCTAAACATCCCTGGACAATTTAACATGGCCAAACCATCTAACCTAAACATCCCTGGGCAATTCAACATGGAGAAAGTGAGGACTGCACATGCTGGAGATCAGAGCTGAAAAATGTGTTGCTGGAAAAGCGCAGCAGGTCAGGCAGCATCCAAGGAGCAGGAGAATCGACGTTTCGGGCATAAGCCCTTCTTCAGGAATGGGGAGGGTGTGCCAAGCTGGCTAAGATAAAAGGTAGGGAGGAGGGACTTGAGGGAGGGGTGTTGGGAATGCAGTAGGTGGAAGGAGGTTAAGGTGAGGGTGATAGGCCGGAAAGGGGGCGGAGGCGGAGAGGTCAGGAAGAAGATTGCAGGTCAAGAAGGCGGTGCTGAGTCTGAGGGTTGGGACTGAGATAAGGTGGGGGGAGGGGGGGAAATGAGGAAGCTGGAGAAATCTGCATTCATCCCTTGTGTTTGGAGGGTTCCTAGGCGGAAGATGAGGCGCTCTTCCTCCAGGCGTCGTGTTGCCATGGTCTGGCGATGGAGGAGGCCAAGGACTTGCATGTCCTTGGCGGAGAGGGAGGGGGAGTTAAAGTGTTCAGTCACGGGGCGGTTGGGTTGGTTGGTGCGGGTGTCCCAGAGGTGTTCTCTGAAACGTTCCGCAAGTAGGCGGCCTGTCTCCCCAATGTAGAGGAGGCCACATCGGGTGCAGCAGATGCAGTAAATGATGTGTGTGGAGGTGCAGGTGAATTTGTGATGGATATGGAAGGATCCCTTGGGGCCTTGGAGGGATGTGAAGGGGGAGGTGTGGGCGCAAGTTTTGCATTTCTTGCGGTTGCAGGGGAAGGTGCCGGGAGTGGAGGTTGGGTTGGTGGGGGTTGTGGACCTGACGAGGGAGTCACGGAGGGATTAGTCTTTCCGGAACGCTGATAGGGGAGGGGAGGGAAATATATCCTTGGTGGTGGGGTCTGTTTGGAGGTGGCGGAAATGACGAAGGATGATACAATGTATCTGGAGGTTGGTGGAGTTGTAGATGAGGACCAATGGGGTTCTGTCCTGGTGGCGATTGGAGGGGTGGGGTTCAAGGGAGGAAGAGCGGGAAGTGGAGGAGATGCGGTGGAGAGCATCATCAACCCGTCTGAGGGGAAATTGCGGTCTTTGAAGAAGGAGGCCATCTGGGTTGTTCGGTATTGGAATTGGTCCTCCTGGGAGCAGATGCAGCGGAGGCGAAGGAATTGGGAATATGGGATGGCGTTTTTACAGGGGGCAGTGTGGGAGGAGGTGTAGTCTAGGTAGCTGTGGGAGTTGGTCGGTTTATAGTAAATGTCCGTGTTGAGTCGGTCACCCGAGATAGAAATGGAGAGGTCTAGGAAGGGGAGGGAGGAGTCCGAGATGGTCCAGGTAAATTTGAGGTCGGGATGGAAGGTGTTAGTAAAGTGGATGAACTGTTCAACCTCCTCGTGGGAGCACGAGGTTGCGCCGATACAGTCGTCGATGTAGCGGAGGAAAAGGTGGGGGGTGGTGCCAGTGTAGCTGCGGAAGATGGATTGTTTCACATATCCGACAAAGAGGCAGGCATAGCTGGGGCCCATGCAGGGGCCCATGGCTACTCCTTTGGTTTGGAAGAAGTCGGAGCATTGGAAAGAGAAGTTGTTCAGAGTGAGGGCTAGTTCAGTCAGTCGAAGGAGGGTGTCAGTGGAAGGATACTGGTTGGTTCGGCGGGAAAGGAAGAAGTGGAGGGCTTTGAGGCCTTCGTGATGGTGGATGGAGGTGTATAGGGACTGGATGTCCATGGTGAAGATAAGGCGTTGGGGCCAGGGAAGCGAAAATCATGGAGGAGGTGGAGGGAGTGGATGGTGTCCCGAATGTAGGTGAGGAGTTTTTGGACTAAGGGGAACAGGACCATGTCGAGGTATGCAGAGATGAGTTCGGTGGGGGAGGAGCAAGCTGAGACGATGGGCAGTCAGGTTTGTGGATTTTGGGCAGGAGGTAGAAACGGGCGGTGCGGGCTTGTGGGACTATAAGGTTGCAGGCGGTGGATGGAAGATCCCCTGAGGTCTGGGAGATGATGGTTTGGTAGTGGGAGGTGGGGTCAGGGTCAAGGGGGCAGTAGGAGTAGGTGTCCGCGAGTTGGCAGTTAGCCAATTCAACATGGCCAGTCCATCTAACCTGCACATCCCTGGGCAATTTAACATGGCCAATCCATCTAACCTACCCATCCCTGGGCAATTTAACATGGCTAAACCATCTAACCTGCACATCCCTGGGCAATTTAACATGGCCAATCCATCTAACCTACCCATTCCTGGGCAATTTAACATGGTCAATCCATCTAACCTACCCATCCCTGGGCAATTTAACATGGCCATACCATCTAACCTGCACATCCCTGGGCAATTTAACATGGCCAAACCATCTAACCTGCACTTCCCTGGGCAATTTAGCATGGCTATACCATCTAACCTGCACATCCCTGGGCAATTTAACATGGCCAAACCATCTAACCTGCACATCCCTGGGCAATTTAACATGGCCAATCCATCCTACCTACCCATCCCTGGGCAATTTAACATGGCCATACCATCTAACCTGCACATCCCTGGGCAATTTAACATGGCCAATCCATCCTACCTACCCATCCCTGGGCAATTTAACATGGCCAAACCTTCTAACCTGCACATCCCTGGGCAATTTAACATGGCCAATCCATCCTACCTACCCATCCCTGGGCAATTTAACATGGCCATACCATCTAACCTGCACATCCCTGGGCAATTTAACATGGCCAAACCATCTAACCTGCACTTCCCTGGGCAATTTAGCATGGCTATACCATCTAACCTGCACATCCCTGGGCAATTTAACATGGCCAAACCATCTAACCTGCACATCCCTGGGCAATTTAACATGGCCAATCCATCCTACCTACCCATCCCTGGGCAATTTAACATGGCCATACCATCTAACCTGCACATCCCTGGGCAATTTAACATGGCCAAACCATCTAACCTGCACTTCCCTGGGCAATTTAGCATGGCTATACCATCTAACCTGCACATCCCTGGGCAATTTAACATGGCCAAACCATCTAACCTGCACATCCCTGGGCAATTTAACATGGTCAATCCATCTAACCTACCCATCCCTGGGCAATTTAACATGGCCATACCATCTAACCTGCACATCCCTGGGCAATTTAACATGGCCAAACCATCTAACCTGCACTTCCCTGGGCAATTTAGCATGGCTATACCATCTAACCTGCACATCCCTGGGCAATTTAACATGGCCAAACCATCTAACCTGCACATCCCTGGGCAATTTAACATGGCCAATCCATCCTACCTACCCATCCCTGGGCAATTTAACATGGCCATACCATCTAACCTGCACATCCCTGGGCAATTTAACATGGCCAATCCATCCTACCTACCCATCCCTGGGCAATTTAACATGGCCAAACCTTCTAACCTGCACATCCCTGGGCAATTTAACATGGCCAATCCATCCTACCTACCCATCCCTGGGCAATTTAACATGGCCATACCATCTAACCTGCACATCTGTGGGCAATTTCACATGGCCATACCATCTAACCTGCACTTCCCTGGGCAATTTAACATGGCCATACCATCTAACCTACCAATCCCCGGGCAATTTAACATGGCCATACCATCTAACCTGCACATCCCTGGGCAATTTAACATGGCCATACCATCTAACCTACCAATCCCCGGGCAATTTAACATGGCCATACCATCTAACCTGCACATCCCTGGACTGCTGGAAAATTGGTTGGAGAAGTACAAATGGCAAACAAAGAATTAGCAGAGGAACTGAGTAGGTATTTTGCATCAGTTTTCAGGATGGAAGGCATCAGCAGCATACCAATAGAATCAGGGGGCAGAGGTGAGTGTAATGACCATCACTAAAGAGAAAGTGCTGGGGAAGCTGAGAGGCCTGAAGGTGGATAAATCACCCAGACTGGAAGGACTAAACTCCAGAACTCTGAAGGAGATAGCTGAGGAAAGTGTACAGGTATTGGTGATGATCTTGCAGGAATCACTGGAGTCAGGGAGGGGTCCTAGAGGATTAAAAAATGACCAATCTAATACTTCTGTTTAAGAAGGGATGGAGGCAGAAGACAGGAAACTACAGGCCGGTAAGATTTTGGAGTTCATTACTAAGGATGAGATTGCATCATACTTGGTGAGATAGGGCTGAGTCAGCACAGCTTAGTCATCAGGAAATCTTGTCTGACAAATCTGTTGGAATTTTTTGCAGAGGTAACGAGCAAGTTAGACAAAGGAGAGTCAGTGGACATCATCCATTTGGAATTCCAGAAGACCAATGGCTGGTGCCACACAGGAGGCTGCTCAATAAGATTTCCTGATGCCCACCTGTGTGGACAATGGAAGGCAGGCTGCTCATGGAAAGTTCCCTGAGATGCTGGGCAATTTAACATGGCCAATCCATCTACCCTACCTGGTGTTTTCATATCAAGTAAAACGTCAACTTATTAATGTTCATGATACAATGGAATACAAATGGGAGTTTCTCATCATATACACAGTGTTTCATTTTGCCTATTGTGGAATAAAGCAGTTTATAAACATTAACTGCAGATTGTCTTAGCTAGTATAAATACAACCTCCCTTCGAAATCAGGAAAATTCGATGCATATTAGAGAGTTTCATTGTGTCATTGCTATGTACCTATGTCAATAGATACAGGGCAGGGGGAGTCACCTACTAATAAGAAGCAAGCCATCAAGCCACATAAGTATGAACTTGAGTAAATCAACACCACACTCTCAAAGTCATAACATTTTCCAAAACCAGCTTCTGAGATTAGAGCTCCTATCATCCCAGCCCGATTCTTTCCCAACTATGGCCAATTTTGCCTCTGTGAAATGCTTTTGGACATTGTGGGAGTTATTAAGTGGGAGTAGGTTTGGAAAAGCTAAGCGCAGGGTAAGCACCACATTGCTGTGACAACAGCATCTTGAGCTTGGGCCATTTTAACATCTGGGCCTTGTATTCACCCATCGACTGATTAAAACCATGTGTCCCACGGCAGCCTGGTAAATGACAATTAGGGAGTTCCAGTAGGATCCCTTAAAGTGTAAAGAGGGGAAAATTTCAGATGTGACATGGAGTCTGGCCGGCAAATACCAAGGTCTTACTTAAAAGCATGGAGGGAACATTTCACTCAGCAAGGTACTCTCCTCAAAACACATGGTAAAAAAAGCACTGAATTTTTAATGGTCCAGTAGGACACTCTTTCACATTCATGTGAGAAGCTACATCCTACAATAAATGGAATTCTCAACCACTTCCAAAACAACAATGCAACATAATCCCCAGGGAATGGGTAACAGTCTGTCTTAGTCTGTTCAAAAACCTGCTTGCCACCCTTCTGTCCCAATATCTGTTGAAAGTCAACAAGTGTGAGAATCGTTCCTTTCCAGTGTACTTACTTTTTCTAATGAATGCCATTCTTTTCCTGTTACTTAGCAAATGGTCTGTTGGGATAATAAGATGAAGAGAAGCATTAATTAACAAAAGGCTTGAAAAACTAAATAAGCCCCAATAAAATCACACTGGACTCTTAAGAGGATTGTGTTTACGGTGAATATTGGCCACAACTTCTGCCACCATCAAATGATGCCAGCTTGTGAGTTGAGCCACATTCCTTGCATTGGGCCTTCATTCACATGCTACTGGCTCCTGTGGGAGACAATCAGGTAACAAGAAAACACAAATGCAGAGACAAATGGTATCTTGCAGACTGAGCACAGAGGAAAGCTAGAGCAGGAGTAGCCCATATTTGAGCTGGACCCCATTCATTACAATCATGGCTTATCTATAGGCTCAACTCCAGCTTCCTGAGTTATCCCGAAACCTCTGACTTCCCTCAGATTCCAAAATCTATTGATCTGACTCCTGAATATATTCAACAACTGAGCATCCATTGATGGTTAGAGAATACTAAACATTCACATCCATCAGAGCGTATAATCTTTTTTCAGTTCATTTCCATATCCTTTTCCCAGTTCTAAATGATGGCCTCTTAACCTGAAACCCCTGAATCTCCATCCAGGGCAGGAGGTCTCACAGCATTTGGGCTTTTGAACCTAAGAAGAATGTTATTTTTAAAAACTCACTCATGGGATGAGGGCATCACTGGCTAGGCCAGTATTTATTGCCCATCTCAATTGCTCAGAAGGCAGTCAATAGTCAGCCACTTTGCTGTGGGTCTGGAGTCACACATAGGCCAGATCAGGGAGGGATGGCATTTTCCTGTCCTAAAGGCCATTAGAATTGCAACATACATTTCAATGAGATTGTCACCTCTCATTCTTTTACTGTTAAGCAAGTATAGGTCACTCTACATTAGTTCTCTTGATAGGCCTGTGCTCGAAGTTCAGATAACAGTCTGGTCAACGTTTGTTGCCCCCTCCCCCCAACTTCTAATGCAAATGTACGGTACCTTGGAGAAGGAGACCAAAGTGAGGACAGTCCTCAAGTTATAGTTCCAACGAAAGTCCTATAACGTTTACCTTGATCATCAAAGTGCTTCCATTGTATGTCCATTTTCCACCCTAATTATTTCTTAACCAGTAATTGAGTGAAGGGGGCTTCAGTGACACTGACAGAAGGCCAGAGTATTTCTGAAGCTTACTGAGAGAATCCCTGACCCTCCTGGGATGTATCCCAAAAGCAAAATCTTGTGTGGTGGGAAAACCCCCTGCATACCTCGCGGTCCAACCCCCCCCCCCCCCCCCCCCCCCCCACCCACCCACCCACACACACACCCACACACACACACACACAAAACAAGCCCCACCACAACCATTTTTCAACCCTGCCAATAAGTTTCAACCTGCAATGTTTCTAATGGTATGGCCCAGCCTGGGACAATGGGATACATCAGGGTCCAATAACTGAGGGCAAATGGCTCTAGGTAGCCCACTGTCTTCAGGTCAAGGGGCAAGGCTTCTCTGCTTGAGTAGGGGACCAGGCCCTAGGCCAAGAGTAGCACTGGGTAATGTCATTCCTGCCCCTGACCTGGACCCAACTATAAATCCAACGATGGTTATTCTAACTGTTTTATCACCAGCAGGAATGCCTTCTACCTTCACTCCCAAGTGGGCTTATGAGTTGCCAATATGCTGTACCCCCAATGAGGAGCATTTTTTTACATGTAGCTGTAATGGAAAATGTGGCAGCAAGTTTTAGTACAGCAAGCTCCAATAAATAGCAGCACCAGTTGGTCGAAGGACAAAAATTGGCCAGAAGACCAAGGAGAACTTCACATTAAAGTTACAAGACATTTTATATCCACCTGAGAGGGACACCGTGTGAAAGACAGTCCCCCAGCAGTTCAATGTTTAAGGGGAAAATGGTGGCATTATGGTATTGTGATTGGAGCAGTAATTAAGAGGTCCAGAGTAATACTGTGGGGAATGCAGGCCCAATCCCATGACAGTACTAGGCAGAATTTAAACTGAATTAATAATTCTGAAATTGAAAGTTAGTCTTTGTTATGGTAACCATGAAATAATCATGAAATGTTATGAAAACCCATGTGGCCCAAGAAACTGCAGAGATTTGTGAACACATCACGCAAGCCAGCCTTCCATCCATTGACTCCATCTATACTTCCCGCTGCCTCAGGAAGGCAGCCAATGTAATCAAAGACCCCTCCCACCCCAGTTATAATCTCTTCCAACTTTTCCGTGGGGCAGAAGATACAAAAGCTTAAACACACAAACCAACAGATTCAAGAACAGCTTCTTCCCTGCTGTTAACGACCTCTCAAACTTTAAATTGAATGTTGATCTTCCTATTTGTGCCTCTTCTCTGCAGCTGTAAGACTGTATTCCTCACTCTGTTCTATTACTCTTGTGCACTTTGTATATGATCTGCCTGCACTGCACACAAAACAAAACTTTTCACTGTATCCAGTTACATGTGACAATCATAAATCATATGAAATCAAAAAGAATCAAATAATCTCTTTCAGGGAAGGAAATCTCCTGTGATCTCCAGAATCCAGATCCACTACAATGTGCCTGCATCCGCGGGACAAATGAAAAACAATACCTTCCTCAGCCCTGCATTAAGAGTGTCAGCTCATCTTTTTGCACTCAAGTCTTCTGATATGGGTGTTGAACCCTTTGATTGCACTCAGAGGGAAATGGTTTGGAAGAAGGGAAAGAATGATCAAACCATCGATGGTGCAGTGAAGCCTTCACTCTCTGCCCATCTTTAAAAACTCTGTACACTGTACCTGAAATTATTAGTGACTGCTTGTACAGTTCACATTATTTTGTGAAACCGTTGCAACCAATAAACGGCTAAACAAGTTTCAAATGTATTTTAAAATAGTTAGGTTTCCAATTAGAAAAGCTAATGATAAAGAATGCAAGAAATGAGAGGCCCCACAAGCAGGTTTCAGCCCCACAAGCAGGCTCAACTCTACTTTCCCACCTGTTGTCAAGAGTCTTCACACCTCCACAGAACAAGAATCTGGCTGTCTCAGTCTTAAATGCATTCAAGTAGGCAGCCTCTCGCTGCTCTCTCGGTAAGATCATTGCAAATATTCAAGATCCTCTCTAAGAGAAGACATTCCTTTTTATCTCCATCTTAAGTGAGGCAACTCCTTATTCTGAAATTCTCAATTGATATTTCCCCACCAAGGGAAATGTCAGCTCGGTGCTTAACTTAATAAAGTCCCGTCAGAAACTTACATGTTACAGTAAGATCATATCTCATTTTTGTAAACTCCATTGAAAGTAGGACTACTTGTTCTAACTGCAAAGACAACTAGGAAATCCTGTAATGTAATACAAATCCTTGCCAAGGTTTGACCTAATTTCAGGCCATCGGACACATTACAGTTGAATAAAATGCATATCCACCCTGTGATGGAATCTTGGCAGATATAGAGAACCCAAGCCTTTGCTTAGACTTAGTAGTTACGAAAAAAAAAGTTAGTAAAGGAAGTTATGCAGATGAACAGGCTTACTGACCTACTGGAATATACTATCTCCAGCTGTATAGATCATATATTTGCATTTTCAAGAAAATGAATAGCATCACACCACAAAATTTATTAACCTTTAAATCCAGACCACTACCTTGGTAGCCATCATGTGGAGCTGCTGGTGTTGGACTGGGGTAGACAAAATCAGAAGTCAAACAACACCAGGCTATTGTCCAACAGGTTTATTTGAAATCACAAGCTTTCAGAGCACCTCTCCTTCATCAGGTGAAGTCAACCTGGTGCTGTGTGACTTCTGACTTTCTTTTAACAGAAGCAGAACTGCTGTAGACATAAATCCACCTTCAGTATCAATCCAAACACTAAGAATTAACATAGTAATTATTTGGCAGCATCTGTGGTGAGAAAACAGAGTAAATATTTCGAGACCGGTCTGCAGACTGTTGTTTGAAATATTAACTCTTGTCTTCTCACCATCAATGCTGCTAGATCTGCTGGGTCTCTCCAGAAATGTTTGTTTTTGTTTGTTTCAGAACTCCAGCATCTGCAATTCATTGTTTTGCAACGTATTAATGGTACCATTCACTGGTAGAGATTTCATCTTTGATGAAAGATAATGGGTTCAAATTCTGCTCCAGGGCAATGCTGAAGGATTAGTGCACTGTTGAAGGTGCTATCTTTCAGATGAGATAAACAAAGATTTTGTTTGCCTTTCAAAAACCAAAATATTCCTTGGCTTGATAAAACGACAGGGAGTTTTTTTTTAATTTTTCGTTAAATACCCTGAAACAGATTATCTGATCATTACCAGTGTTGACTGTGGAGGTTTGCTGTCCAAAAATTGACCACCATTTTTTTAGCCTGTCAACAGATACATAACTGTGTCTAGGGAGGTTTTGTGATGCAGTGGGTATTGTCCCTGCCACTGGGCAGAAGCTCTGGGTTCACGTCCCACCTCAGGATCTGATATCTCCAGAAGGTGGGACATATTACAGCCAAACAATTATCAACTGGCAGATCTTTCTGATATGCCTCCAGCAGTTGATATGAGTGGGAACATTTCCTGGTCAAGCAGACTAGCTGTAGTGCTTGAGTAGGGGTTCTTACTGTGAGGGTCACCTCACTCTGCGCAACTATGACACACACTGTCTTTAATGGACTTGAAGACTGTGAAAGGCAAAAGCTGGTTATAACTCAGCTGATGAACTTCAGTGGATTTCAAGGTCTAGCACTACGTGCTGAGGGACACACTAAAACTTGGGGTGGCTGCCGCCAAAGCACAGTGAGGAAAGACCACTGTCTGAGGTCTTTCTGCCAAAGTTAAATGGGGGTCCATTCAGATATCGGACCGTCCTAGTGCCTCAAATATATGTAACTATTAGTATTGAATGTATAACAGAGGTTTTTGGTTTGTTGGGATAGAGTCAATATGAATGGTCTTTTTGTTTACTTAACATGCAACAACTGTACTTGTGACAATGTATATATACAGGGAGAAAGTGAGGACTGCAGATGCTGGAGACCAGAGTTGAAAAATGTGGTGCTGGAAAAACATACCAGGCTAGGCAGCATCCGAGGAGCAGGAGAATCGATGTTTCGGGCATAGGCATGAAGAAGGGCTTATGCCCGAAATGTCGATTCTCCTGCTCCTCGGATGCTGCCTGGCCTGCTGTGTTTTTCCAGCACCACATTTTTTAACAATGTATGTATACAGACAGATTTTTATGAATAAGGTTTATGAATAAGTATTTTTATGAATATTTTTAAAATTAAAAATAGTATGAAACAGGGCTGAAGATTAACATCTCAACCAAGATGACACTTACAGCAGTGCAACACTTCATCAGAACTGTAATGGATATATGAACCTATAATCTTCTAACCTAGAAACAAGAGTACAGAGCCGCAATGGTGCTGTTGATACTCCAGGTATGGTCTTTGAATGCAAAGGAGAAAGTGAGGACTGCAGATGCTGGAAGATCAGAGTCGAGAGTGTGGTACTGGAAAAGCACAGCAGTTCAGGCAACATCCGAGGAGCAGGAGAATCAACGTTTCAGGCAAGAGCCCTTCATCAGGAATGAGTGTTGATATATGAGTGTCTTCCTGTTCCTTTTCTTGCCTATGAAGTTTCTTCTCAACATACAGCTTTGGCTAGCACCCAGAACAACACCAAAACACCATAAGATGCAGGGGGAGATAACAGGCCATTCAATCCATCAATTAAATGTTCCACCATTTGATGAGATCATGGCCAATCTGATAATCCTTAACTCTACTTTCTTGTCTTTTCCTCATAAACTTTGATTCTCTTACTGATCAAAAATCTGTTTCGTTTACCTTTGAATATACTTAGTGACCCAAGCTCAACAGCATTCCACAGTAAAGAATTCCAGATTCAGGTCCCTCTGACAGAAGAAATTCTTCCTTATCTGTGACTAAAATGTGCAAATCTTTATTCTGAGATTATGCCCTCTGGTCCTCAACTCTGCAACAAAGAGAAACAGCCTTAAAGTTCAAAAGCAGAGTCAGTCAGCACTTGCATTAGGTGACTTGTAATTTCCACTGGGTCCCTGTGTGAACATTTCCTAGTCAACTCACAAAAGCCGAATGGACTTCCAGCTTCCAGCTTTCACCATATACTTCCGGCACTATCAGGTAAAAAGCTCTGAGACAATAGCTCCACCCACCATCCTGGGCTATATGCTATTCTACAAATGTTTAGTTTAGAATTTTGGTTAAACTTCAGGTATACCACACTAACAAGACTTGTGATCATGTATTTGTTTTTTAATAAAACATCGTAATGTGTTACATAGGAGCGTTAGCAAACAATATAACAGCTAATCTGAGCCATCTTTTTTTAAAAGGGAAAAAAGGTTATTCTATTATTTTTCCTGACCTTCAAAAAACCTTAAGAAGCTGTTCAGATGTCAAAGAGCATCCAAGGTGGGTGGCATGGTGGCTCAGTGTTTAGCACTGCTGTCTCACAGCACCAGGGACCCAGGTTCAATCCTAGCCTCGGGTGACTGTCTGTGTAGAGTTTGTACATTCTTTTTGTGTCTGCGTGGGTTTCCTCCAGGTGCTCCATTTCCTCCCACAGTCCAAAGATGTGCAGGTCAGGTGAATTGGCCATGCTAAATTGCTCATAGTGTCAGGGGAGAATATAGGGTAGGGGAATAGGTCTGGGTGGGTTACTCTTCAGAGGTTTGGTGTGGACTTGTTGGGCCAAAAGGGCCTGTTTCCATACTGTAGGGAACCTAATCTAAGTAGGGCATAACACTGAGGTACAGCTGGCACAATTACAAAGGGCTTAATGGGCCTCTTTCTATGTTGAAACTATTCTATTATTCAATGATCTCAGGGCAACAGGCTGAATATCTAGAAGTTGTCTCGAGGGGCCAAATAGCCACTTTTTTTTGTTCATTCATGGGATGTGGGTGTCGCAGGCAAGGCCAGCATTTATTGCCCGTTTCTAATTGCCCAGGGGGCTGTTGAGAGTCAACCACGTTGCTGTGGGTCTGGAGTCAAATATACGCCAGATCAGGTAAAGATGACAGTTTCCTTCCTTAAAGTGACCCATGGGTTTTTGCAACAAACGACAACTGATTCGTGGTCATCATTAGACTTTTAATTCTATATTTGTTTGTTGAATTCCACCACCTGCTGTAACAGAAATGTCACCTGGATTAACAGTTCAGCAATAATACCAGTTCTTCCCATGAACTGTTGCAGCTCTAGCAACAGTAATAAATAATCCAGCCTCTTTTTAAAAAGTCATGATCCAATTGGACCAATCCCCTCCAGGGACAAACAAAACACAGAACTGGTCTCAAAGGAACAGATAAAGTCAGCAGGCAACTAAACTTTACCAGGATGCAAGAGGCTCTGCAGATTTACAAGTAGCAAAATATCAGCTTGTAAATATTGACAAGATTTTTTTTCCCCATTTAGCGATGGGTTGTTGATGTCACTGATGGAGCCGGTGTCCATTACCCATCCCTAGTTGCCCTTCCTGAGGTGATGGTGAGCTGCCCTTTTGAACCACTGCAGTCCAGGAATGGTGGAGTCTCGACAGAGGGTCAGAACAAATTATTTCAAGAAGTGAAGAGTTTTTTTTATAAAATACTGTACAGGAGTGTCTGTTTTAAACAACAGTATGACGACGAATGGCGAATCAAACGTTTGCCAGCGTCACACTGCTAATGGGTTTTCTCGTCCACAGCTCAATGGGAACAGAGTTGTTGCATGTTATTTTACTCTTTATTAATACAGCCACTTCTGTTTTTGGTGCATTTATTTTTATTTTAAAATGTCGATTCCAAAATACTGGAGTTGCCTTCACCGCTCCGCCCTCACTCCAGAAATATGTTTTGATTCTATATAATTGTCCACAGAGTGAAACTTTGTGCTGACGTTGTGCAGTTCCGGGCAATAAATCGGATTGCATCAAGGGTAAACATTTAATTTTATTGCACAAAGGCTAAAGACTTAATTTGAACACATTCAAACCTGGAGCGGGCTACTGGGGAACCGATCGAGATTATAAGAAAGAAAAGCTTCCGTATTTGTAAACTGTATAAAACTTTAATTTACCTCGTCACTTCCAGACTCCAGCTCAGTATGTCGGTGTCAATAATTTTTTTCCCCTCAATAAAGAACAATCGATTCTCTGACCCCCTTCTTGCAATGTACTCCTTTAGGTAAACAAAACAAAAAATGTTTCCCCTCCCCCGCCCTCAAACTTTGAAAAGTCGAAAGTGGGACAGATGTGGCGAGATATCCTTGCTTCTTTTCCACGCGAGCAGTCGGGGAGGGAGAGATAGAGACAGTGTAAATGAGGACCAGATGGTATTTCAATTCCCCATGCAGGCAGTCAAATCCTGATATTCCATTGTACTTCCCTCTCCTTCTTTACCCTGTCCCTCCCTCTGCAAATTACAAATTCCATCTGTGGCTTGCACATCAACTCTGACCACGAGACAGGACTGAGTGGGAACGCGACTGTGAAACAGACGCCCACCCAAGCACTCAAACCACTTGTTGTTAAAATCTCGCTTTTCACATTTTCCCAAATAGTGACAGCTCGGTGGACACAACTTGGCATGAATTGATCTTGCGCTCTGAAGGAGGTCTTCCATTTATAGAGCGCCATTCCGTTATTTCATGACTCCAAGGTTCTTTTACAGTCAATGAAGTATTTTGCCAAGTGTAGCCTTAGACATGTAGAAGGTACATGGCATTTTCACTGGATTGTTAAACCAGAGACCTGGGTAATGTTCTGAGGACCCAGGTTTGAATCCTGCTACAGCAGATGGTAGAATTTGACCTCCATAAAAATTTGGAATTAAGAGTCTAATGATGATCATGAAATCACTTCCAATTTTTGGGAAAACCCATCTGGTTCACTAATGCCCATTAGGGTCTGGAGATAATGAGGACTGCAGATGCTGGAGAGTCAGAGTGGAGCTGGAAAAAGCACAGCAGGTCAAGCAGCATCAGAGGAGAAGGGGGATCAATGTTTTAGGTCTGGCCTATATGTGACTGCAGACCCGCAGCAATGTGGTTGACTCTTACATGCCCTTTGGACAATTAGGGATGAGCAATAAATGCTGGCCTAGCCAGCGATGCCTTTATCCCATGAGTGAATAAAAAAGAACACAACAGCCAATTTGTGTGTGGAAAGCTCTGTGTGAAAAAGTTGCCCCTTAGATCCCTTTTAAATCTTTCCCCTCTCACCCTAAACCTATGCCTTCTAGTTCTGGACTCCCCCACCCCAGGGAAAACACCTTGTCTATTTATCATATCCATGTGCCTCTTGGTTTTATAAACCTCCATAAGGTCACCCCCCCTCAGCCTCTGACACTCCAGGGAAAACAGCCCCAGCCTGATCTGCGTCTCCCTATAGCTCAAATCCTCTGGCAACATCCTTGTAAATATTTTCTGACCCTTTCAAGTTTCATAACATCTTTCCAATAGGAAGGAGACCAGAATTGCACACTGTATTAAAAAATATTTTTGAGGAAGGAGATTCCAAAGACTCATAACCCTCTCAGGATAGCTTTAGAGGGTTATAGACCCAAACACAGGCAAATGGGACTGACTCAGTTTAGGAAATTTGGTCGGCATAGCCAAATTGGGCCAAAGGGCCTGTTGTATGACTCCATGACTGAAAGAAAGCTCCCGATTCTTCTTTGAAATAGTGACAGGTGGGATGTTTTACAACCACCTGAAGGGGCAGCTGGAGCTGTAGTTCAATGTCATCTGGAAGACAGTACCTCCAGGAGAACAACCAACACACACTCTATATTCCACTGGAGCAAGAAACTCAATTTTGTGCTCAGGTCCTTAGAGTGGGACAAGAAGCCACACACTTCAGGGTCAAATGAGAGGTTGAGCCAGTGAACCACAACAGGGGAGATGCTGGCATAATGGTAATGTTATTGGACTTGTAGTGTAGGAGTTCCATGGTTTCCAATCTCACAATTGGAATTGGTGGTATTTCAATAATGATTAATTAAAGCTGGGGCTTGATAATAGCAGCCATGAATCTATCATCGATAATTATATTCTTTATTTCACTGGCATCAGGTCTATACAAATTTGAGGGAAAGTTAAATTTAAAAGCAGGAAAACAGAATATTTGCAAGGAGTTACATTTATAATTCACAGTGGGTTGGAGAAAATATTTCCCCTCTCCATGAGGTCTTTTCTTTGAGAAAGACACCCATTCCTGGACTTCGGGGCTGCTTATACCTCTCTGCTTGACACCCTTCCTTACCGATGCCGAGTGCTGTGGTAGGCCCCGTTATACCTGCATTTTTCTAGGAAGTTGCGTTTGAAAGACCACCACCACAATTTAAACCACTGATGAAGGACTTCAGGTTAGGATTATACTTAGGTCAGTTTGACAAGGCTAGGACTCACATCTGGTGGAATTGACAGAGTTTGACCAACAGTATTCTTTACACCTGACATGGTTTGTTTTCTTGGTGACAATGGGGTTCCCCTTTCACAGCTTCACATTCTATCCAACAGTCCTGACTAACAGCAACAAAAATGTCCTAAACCAGAGGAGAAACTCCTTAGGGACATCAAGTCAAAAATTGCCATTTGAATTTACAAACAAAAGTAGGCTATTCAGCCCTATGAGCATGTTCTACCACCAATACGGTCATGGCTGATCTGATTTTATCCCAACACAACATTCCTTCATGCCCTCAATGATGATTTTAGTCCCCTGGTAATTAAAAATCTATCTACCTTTGCCTCAAAAGTAGAACATAGAAGAATACAGCGCAGTACAGGCCCTTTGGCCCTCGATGTTGCGCTGATCCAAGCCCACCTAACCTATACTAACCCACTATCCTCCATATACCTATCCAATGCCCGCTTAAATGCCCATAAAGAGGGAGAGTCCACCACTGCTACTGGCAGGGCATTCCATGAACTTACGACTCGCTGAGTGAAGAACCTACCCCTAACTTCAGTCCTATATCTACCCCCCCTTAATTTAAAGCTATGCCCCCTTGTAATACCCGACTCCATACGCGGGAAAAGGTTCACACTGTCAACCCTATCTAACCCCCTAATCATCTTGTACACCTCAATCAAGTCACCTCTAAACCTTCTTTTCTCTAGTGAAAACAGCCCCAAGTGTCTCAGTCTTTCCTCATACGATCTTCCTTCCATACCAGGCAACATCCTGGTAAACCTCCTCTGCACCCATTCCAGTGCCTCCACATCCTTCCTATAGTATGGCGACCAAAACTGCACACAATATTCCAGATGCGGCCGCACCAGAGTCTTATACAACTGCATCATGACCTCAGGACTCCGGAACTCAATTCCTCTACCAATAAAAGCCAGTACGCCATATGCCTTCCTCACCGCACTATTTACCTGGGTGGCAACTTTCAGAGATCTGTGTACATGGACACCAAGATCCCTCTGCTCATCCACACTACCAAGTATCCGACCATTAGCCCAGTACCCCATCTTTTTGTTATTCTTCCCAAAGTGAATCACCTCACACTTAGCTACATTGAATTCCATTTGCCACCTTTCTGCCCAGCTCTGCAGCTTCTCTATATCCTGCTGTAACCTGCCACATCCTTCCTCACTGTCAACAACTCCTCCGACTTTCGTATCATCCGCAAACTTGCTCACCCAACCTTCTAACCCCTCTTCCAGGTCATTTATAAAAATGACAAACAGCAATGGTCCCAAAACAGATCCTTGCGGAACACCGCTAGTGACGGCACTCCATGAAGAAACTTTGCCATCAACTACTACCCTCTGTCTTCTTCCAGCCAGCCAATTCCTAATCCAAACCTCCAACTCACCCTCAATGCCATATCTCCGTATTTTCTGCAGTAGCCTACCATGGGGAACCTTATCAAACGCCTTACTAAAATCCATATATACCACATCTACCGCTTTCCCCTCATCAACCTCCTTCGTCACCTTTTCAAAGAATTCAATAAGGTTTGTGAGGCACGACCTGCCCTTCACAAAACCATGCTGACTATCCTTGATCACATTATTCCTATCCAGATGTGCATAAATCCTATCCCTTACAATTCTCTCTAAGACTTTGCCCACAACAGAAGTGAGACTCACCGGCCTATAGTTACTAGGGTTATCCCTACTCCCCTTTTTGAACAAGGGAACCACATTTGCTATCCTCCAGTCTTCTGGCACTACTCCTGTAAACAAAGAGGACATAAAAATCAAGGCCAATGGCTCTGCAATCTCCTCCCTTGCTTCCCAGAGAATCCTAGGATAAATGCCATCAGGCCCAGGGGACTTATCTATTTTCACCTTTTCCAGGATTTCCAACACCTCTTCTCTACATACCTCAAAGCCATCCATTCTACTTAATTGTGACTCAGTATTCACATCGACGACAATGCCCTGTTCCTGAGTAAATACTGAAGAAAAGTATTCATTCAGTGTCTCCCCAATCTCTTCAGCCTCCACACGCAACTTCCCACTACTATCCTTGACTGGACCTATTCCTACCCTAGTCATTCTTTTATTCCTAACATATCTATAGAAAGCCTTAGGGTTTTCCCTAATCCTACCGACTAAGGACCTTTCATGTCCCCTCCTTGCTGCTCTTAGCTCTCTCTTCAGGTCCTTCCTGGCTACCCTATAACTCTCAATCGCCCCAATTGAACCTTCACGTCTCATCTTGAGATAGGCCGCCCTCTTCCATTTAACAAGGGATTCCAATTCCTTATTAAACCACGGCTCCCTCGCACGACCCTTTCCTCCCTGCCTGACAGGTACATAATTATCAAGGACACTCAATAGTTGCTCCTTGAACAAGCTCCACATATCATTTACACTCTTGCCTTGGAGTCTACTTTTCCAAGCCACACATCCTAAGTCATGCCTCACCGCATCATAATTTCCCTGACCCCAGCTATAACTCTTGCCCTGTAGTACACACTTATCCCTCTCCATCACGAGAGTAAAAATCACCGAATTATGGTCACTATCCCCAAAGTGCTCACCTACCTCTAATTCTAACACCTGGCCTGGTTCGTTACCCAGAACCAAATCCAGTATGGCCTCACCTCTTGTTGGCCTGTCTACATATTGTGTCAGGAAACTCTCCTGCACACATTGAACAAACACTGACCCATCTAACGAACTTGAGCTATAGCTTTCCCAATCAATATCAGGAAAGTTAAAGTCCCCCATAACAACCACCCTATTACTGTCACTCATCTCCTGAATCACCTTCCCTATCCTTTCTTCAATGATTCTAGGACTATTAGGAGGCCTGTAAAAGACTCCTAACAGGGTGACCTCACCTTTCCTATTCCTAACCTCAGCCCAAACTACCTCAGATGGCAAGTCCTCATCCATCGTCCTTTCCACCACTGTAATACTATCTTTGACAAGCAATGCCACACCTCCCCCTCTTTTACCCCCACCTCTGACCCTACTAAAACATTTAAATCCAGGAACCTGCAACAGCCAATCCTGTCCCTGTTCTAGCCATGTCTCCGTAATAGCCACAATATCGAAGTCCCAGGTACCAACCCACGCTGCAAGTTCACCTACCTTATTTCGTATACTTCTTGCATTGAAGTATACACACTTCAAGCCACTTTCCTGTTTACAGACACCCTCCTTGGAAATTGATGCCATGTTCCTAACCTCCCTACACTCCAGGCCCTGCACCCTGAAGCTACAATCTGGGTTCCCATGCCCCTGCAGAGTTAGTTTAAACCCCCCCCAAGGGCACTAGCAAACCTCCCCCCAAGGATACTGGTAGTTAAAGATTCTGCATCCGCTGTCTTTTACTAAAAGGAATTCCAAAGATTCATGACCCTCTCAAAATGTTTCCTCATCTATATTTTAAATGGAAGCTCCTTAATTTTAAACTGTGACCACATAAGCTGTGACACTGAGCCACATAAGGAAATATTAAGACAGATAACCAAAAGCATCGTCAAAAGATTGAAAGAGCATGCTAAAAGAGGGGGAAGAGCTAGAGATTTAGCAAAATTTGGAGAGGGTTATAAAGATTGACAGCTGGAAATTTCAAATGTGGGCTGGCTTTGACAGCAAGTGTATTGGTTGTGTAAGTTTCTTGGGTTTAACATAAATAATCATTCTTGAATACAAATGAGTTTTGTCAAGGGATGTGAGACAAAAAGAAAGATAGCTATAGGCTGTTTAACATCTGTAATTGGTAAAATGTCAAACTAGTAAAGTCACCATTGTCCTGTACTTACATTAGAGAGAGAGACAACTTGTGGTGGTTTAACCTAATAGTCACCACACCCCAGGCAAGGAATGGTTGAGAAGGAGGGACCTTTGTAGTAACCTCAGCTGACATGGGACCTGAACCTGTACTATTGTCAACACTCTGTATCACAAACCAGCCATCCAGCCAACTGAACTAACTGATTGCCATGGGAATTAGAGTCTATAATATGGATGTAATAGTTGGTCATTTATAAATATAATGAAGCAGATTTAGCATGATTTCATGAAGAAGCACCAAGACTACAACTTTATTAGAATTCTTTGAGGAGGTCACAAACAGGATAAATAAAGGGGAACCAATAGATCTAATATATTTGGATTTCCAAAAGGCATTCAATAAGATACTGCATATAAGACTGTTTAATGAGAACCAATGGTTTTGAGATTGGTACATTGGCATGGGTAGAGGGTTGACAAACTAATTGAAGACACATAGTTGGGATAAGAGGGTGCATTTTTAGGAAGGCAACCAATAATTAATGGATTGCCACAGGGATCAGTGCTAGAGCCACAATTATTTACAATATTTATGTATGGCTTGGATGAGGGATGTGAATGTACTATTGCCAACTTTGTAGATAACACAAAAATTTGTAGGAAGTCAAGTGGTGGGGATGACACAAAGATCCTGCAGAGGGATATAGATAGGTTAAATGAGTGGACAAGAGCTTGGTAGATGAATTATAATGTTGGGAAATGTAAGGTAATGAACCTTGGCAGGAAGAATACAAGTGAATAAAAAAAGAGGAACTGAATATTATTTATGTGGAAAAAAATGCAGAGATCTGCAGCTCAGAGGGATTTGGATATCCTTATACGTGAATCAAACATTAACATACAAGTTCAGCGGGTAATAGGGAAGGCAAATTGAATATTATTTCAAAGTGAATTGAATCTAAAAATAGAAAAATGTTGCTAAATCTATACAAGGCACTAGTTGCACTGAGAATAGTTTTGGTCCTCTTTTCTAAGGAGACATATACAACATTGGAATCAGTCCAAGAATGTTAATTGTATTGATCCCAGATATGAAAAAAAATCTTTCTGAGGAGGGATTGAGTTTGAGTTCATTTGAGTTTACAAGAATATTTAGAAGAAACTTCTTATGAGCTTGACAGAGTAGATGTGAAGAGGTCGTTTTCTCTTGTGGGAGAAGCTAGGAGCAGAGGGCATGAACTCAGAGTAAGGAGTTGGCTCTATAAGATAGAAAGGAGGAATTTATTCTCTCAGAGGTTGGGAAATCTGTGGAACTCTTTACCACAGAGAGCTGACGAGTTTGGGTCATTAAAAATATTCAAGGCTGAGATAGATTTTTAATCAGTTAGGTAATTAAGGGTATGGGGATGAGGCACGAAAGTGGAGTTGAGCATTATCAGATCATCTTATGGTTGACACACAAAATGTCTCAAGCCATGGTAATACAGTAAAATGAATTATAATACCCACTTTCAGTCAGAGTCAAGAATGTAACCTCCTTTAATTTTTTCATTATTGTTCCTCTTTGTGAGTTATGACACATTACAGAATTGTAGACACACAGATGATTTGTTAAAATGAACTATTTTTCAAATTTATAACTGATTTATTGATCATTGTCTTGTTTGTCTGTAAAATAGACTCATGGAGATCATGTATTCATACAAAAACAATGCAAAATAGTGCAGATTTTGAAGATCGGAAATAACACTAGGAAGTGCTAGTTGGCTTGCTGGTGAATCTTTTTCTTGCTAAATGTTATCCATACTCTGAAGACTTTCAGGATGAATAAATTGACCATTTTATTGGCTTTACTTACAATGCAGGTGGGAACTCTTGTGGTGCAGTGGGTTACATCCTGGCATCTGAGTTCAACACTCACTCCAAGACTTGCCAGCCAAGAAAGGTGCATTGTAGCACAGGGGAAAGGTATCACTACCTGCAGAGGTGTTATTGTCACAGGCCTTCTCTCCACAAATTTACAGCTTAAAAAACAACAATCTGAACTATCTGAGTTTAATGGTATCACTTTGCAGAAAAAACCATTGATGAAATGAACAAACTGTATCTTGACTAATCATTATGTTTTGGATCCCTGCATTTTGTAAAATTGCATTAAGGTTTATTCCTCAGTAAATAATTCTTCTGTCTTAATTCTATTTTACCAGGCAGTGGGCGAATCAGCAGCAAAGTGGATTGTCCACTATTAAATTAGTTCAAGGGCTACCCTATAGTGGGCGGCACGGTGGCACAGTGGTTAGCACTGCTGCCTCAGAGCGCCGGAGACCTGGGTTCAATTCCCGCCTCAGGCGACTGACTGTGTGGAGTTTGCACGTTCTCCCCGTGTCTGCGTGGGTTTCCTCCGGGTGCTCCGGTTTCCTCCCACAGTCCAAAGATGTGCAGGTCAGGTGAATTGGCCATGCTAAATTGCCCGTAGTGTTGGGTAAATGTAGGGGTAGGGGTATGGGTGGGTTGCGCTTCGGCGGGTCGATGTGGACTTGTTGGGCCGAAGGGCCTGTTTCCACACTGTAATGTAATGTAATCTAAAATCATTTCTTCGGGTAACGAACAATTGATAAAACTAACTGCAGCTGCAAAGAAACATGTAAGACAGTTTCCATGCTCACTGTCTTTTTCTATCCAACCTGTTTGCATCGAACTATTTACTGATCTAGGCGCTAAACACCAGTAAACAACCAGGTGTTTGTCACAGGGTTTGCTTCATCCCAGTCTTATCTTGTATGATAGTTTTATGATAGTTTTGTTTATAACATTATGGAGTCCGATTGCACTGCCAATTAATGTATTGTGTTTTATTCACTCATGGGATGTGAGACTGGCCCATCTCTAGGTGGTCTTGAGAGGATGATGGTGAACTGCCTTCTTCAACTGGTGCAGTCCATATGCAGTAGGTAGACCCACAATGCCTTTAGCAAGGAAATTCTAGGATTTTGACCCAATAACACTGAAGGAACAGTAATTAGATTAGATTACTTACAGTGTGGAAACAGGCCCTTCAGACCAACAAGTCCACACCGCCCCGCCGAAGCGCAACCCACCCATACCCCTACATGTACCCCTTACCTAACACTATGGGCAATTTAGCATGGCCAATTCACCTGGACTGTGGGAGGAAACCGGAGCACCCGGAGGAAATCCCCTCCCCTATCAGCATTCCGAAAAGACCACTCCCTCCGTGACTCCCTCATCAGGTCCACACCCCCCACCAACCCGACCTCCACTCCCGGCACCTTCCCCTGCAACCGCAAGAAATGCAAAACTTGCGCCCACACCTCCCCCCTTACTTCTCTCCAAGGCCCCAAGGGATCCTTCCATATCCGCCACAAATTCACCTGCACCTCCACACACATCATTTACTGCATCCGCTGCACCCGATGTGGCCTCCTCTATATTGGGGAGACAGGCCGTCTACTTGCGGAACATTTCAGAGAACACCTCTGGGACACCCGGACCAATCAACCCAACCACCCCGTGGCTCAACACTTCAACTCCTCCTCCCACTCCATCAAGGACATGCAGGTCCTTGGACTCCTCCATCGCCAGACCATAGCAACACGATGGCTGGAGGAAGAGCGCCTCATCTTCCTCCTAGGAACCCTCCAACCACAAGGGATGAATTCAGATTCCTCCAGTTTCCTCATTTACCCTCCCCCCACCTTGTCTCAGTCCCAACCCTCGAACTCAGCACCACCTTCCTAACCTGCAATCTTCTTCCTGACCTCCCCGCCCCCCACCCCTACTCCAGCCTATCACCCTCACCTTAACCTCCTTCCACCTATCGCATTTCCAACGTCCCTCCCCCAAGTCCCTCCTCCCTACCTTTTATCTTAGCCTGCTGGACACACTTTCCTCATTCCTGAAGAAGGGCTCGAAACGTCAATTCTCCTGCTCCTTGGATGCTGCCTGACCTGCTGCGCTTTTCCAGCAACACATTTTCAGCTCTGATCTCCAACATCTGCAGTCCTCACTTTCTCCTCAATATATAGATAGGCCAGCTAGAGGGGAGGCTATATTGGATTTGGTGGTTGGCAACAAACCAGGCTAGGTGTCGGATCTCCCGGTGGGAGCACACTTCAGTGATAGTGATCACAACTCTCTGACATTGACTATAGTCATGGTGAGGGATAGGAGCAGACAGTATGCGAAAGTGATTTAATTGGGGGCATGGGAATTATGATGCTATTAGGCAGGAATTGTGGAGCATAAATTGGGAACAGATATTGTCAGGGAATTGCACAACAGAAATGTTGTTTAGGGAGCACTTGCTGATAGTGCTGGATAGGTTTGTCCCACTGAGGCAAGGAAGGGAAGGTAGAGTGAAGGAACCTTGGATGACAAGAGATGTGGAACATCTAGTCAAGGGGAAGAAGGAAGCTTACTTAAGGTTGATGAAGCAAGGACCAGACAGGGCTCTAGAGGGTTACAAGATAGTCAGGAAAGAAGTGAAGAATGGACTTAGAAGAGCTAGAAGCAGGCATGAAAAAGCTTTAGTGGGTAGGATTAAGGAAAACCCCATGGCATTCTATATGTATGTGAGGAACACAAGGATGGCCAGAGTGAGGGTAGGGCCGATCAGGGATAGTGGAGGGAACTTGTGTCTGGAGTCGGAGGAGGTGGGGAGGTCCTTAATAAATGCCATGCTTCAGTATTAGGCTCGAACCAAGGTTACTACAGGAAGCCCAAGGTTACTACAGGAAGTGAGAGAAGAGATTGCTGCACTTTTGGTGATGATCTTTGCTTCCTTACTGTCAACTGGAGTAGTACCAGATAATTGGAGGGTGGCAAATGTTATTCCCTTGTTCAAGAAAAGAAATAGGGATAACCTTGGGAATTACAGACCAGTCAGTCTTACGTTGGTGGCGGGCAAGTTATTGGAGTGGATTCTGAGATACAGGATTTATGATCATTAGAAAAGCATAGCTTGATTAAAGGTAGTCAGCATGGCTTTGTGAGGAACAGATCATGCCTCACAAGCCTTCTTGAATTCTTGGAGGATGTGACAAAGCACATTGATGAAGGTGGAGCAGTGGCTGTGGTGTACATGGATTTTAGCAAGGCGTTTGATAAGGTTCTCCATGCTAGGCTCATTCAGAAAGTAAGAAGGCAAAGGGAAATTTGGCTGTCTGGATACAGAATTTACAGGCCCATAAAAGACAGAGGGTGGTAGTTGATGGAAAGTATTCAGCCTAGAGCTCGGTGCCCAGTGGGATCTGTTCTGGGTTAGTAAGTTTGCTGATGACACGAAGGGTGGTGGAGTTGTGGATAGTTTGGAGAACAGTTGTAGGTTGCAATCTACCATCGGGGAGAAAGTACGGAAGTTGAACACACACACACACACCAGCCGGTTTCGTTACAGTTTCTACCTTACCATTGTTAAAATACTGAATGGACTCACAAGTTCTTAACATTCGCCTGTACCTGTGTTTTTTGTTTTTGTCGCTGTTTACCTATTATTTACTTATCTATGCTATTTAACTCCGTGATCTGCCTGTATTGCTCATAAGACAAAGCTTTTCACTGTGTTCGGTACACATGACAATAAATTCAATTCAATTCAATGGGACATTGACAGGATGCAGAGCTAGGCTGAGAAGTGGCAGATGGAGTTCAACCTGGAAAAGTGTGAACTGATTCATTTTGGAAGGTCAAATTTGAATGCAGATTACGGGGTTAAAGGCAGGATTTTTGGCAGTGTGAAGGAACAGAGAGATCTTGGGGTCCACGTCTAAAATCTCTCAAAGTTGCCACCCAAGTTGATAGGGTTGTTAAGAAGGCGTTTGGTATAATAGAGTAATAGAGTCATACAGCTTGGAAACAGACTCTTCGGTCCAGCTAGTCCATGCCAAACATAATCCCAAACTAAACTAGTCCCACCTGCCTATTCCTGGTTCATATTCCTCCAACCTTTCCTATACATGTCCAAAAACTCTTTTAAACATTATAATTGTACCCATATCCACCACTTCCTCAGAATGTTCATTCCACATGTGAACCAACCTCTGTGTAAAACATTTTTTTTGAGACTTTTTAAATTTCTCTCTTTTCACCTTAAAAATGTGCCCAATAGTCATTCTTGAAATCCCCCATCCTAGGGAAAAGACAACTACCATTAATTCTATCCTTACCCCTCATTATTTTATAAACTTCCATAAGGTCGCCACTCAACTTCCTATGCTGCTGCCCTGTGAAAAAAGTCCCAGCCTTTCTTTATAACCCAAACCTTCCATACCCAGCAACATCCTGGTAAATCTTTTTTGAACCCTCTCCAGCTCAGTGATATCCTTCCTATTTCAATTTTGCTACCTGAGGAATAGGAAAACATTCATTCTCATCTCTAACTTAAATAGCAGGCCAAATGTGTTGTTTTTTCAAACTTTACTCTTAGTTCTAATCTCTCCAAAAAAGGGAAACATCCTTTTATCATCCTGCCTGTCACTCCATGCTAGGATCATACGTGTATCAATAAAAGTAGTAAACTCTCATGTTAAAAGTTACAAAATGGTAATAAAACTCATCAAGTGTAACAACAATTCAAGTTATGTAATGTGTTGGCATGGATGCATTGCAATGTTTAGAAAATGCCCAGTCATGACAACAGGGTGGCACAGTGGTTAGCACTGCTGCCCTGCAGCCCCAGGGACCCAGCGTTTACTCCACCCTCAGGAGGCTGTCTCTGTGGAGTTTGCACAATCTCCCCGTGCCTGCGCAGGTCAACCCCCCCGCCTGTGTTCCAGTCTCCTCCTACAATCCAAACCTGTACAGGCCATGTGGCCTGGCCATGCCAAACCACCCACAGTGTCCAGGAATGTTCAGGCCAGGTGGACTAGCCATGGGAAATGCAGGGCTACAGGAATTGATTGGGGGCATGCTTATGGTGTATTGGCTTTCATTAGCAGGGAGATTGAATTTAAGAGCTGCGAGATCATGCTGCAGCACTTTAAAACCCTAATTAGACCACTCTTGGAATATTGTGTTCAGTTTTCATTGCCTTGTTATTGGAAGGATGTGGAATCTTGAGAAAGCATGCAGAGGAGGATGCTGCCTGGACTAGAGGGTATATCTTATGAAGAAAGGATAAGGGAGCTAGGGCTTTTCTCCTTGGAGCAAAGAAGGATGAGAGGTGATTTGATAGAGGTATATAAGATAATGAGAGGCATAGATAGAGTGGATAGCCAGAGACTTTTTCCCAGGGCAGAAATGGCTATCACAAGGGGTCATAATTTTAAGATGATTGGAGGAAGGTTTAGGGGAGATGTCAGAGGTAGATTCTTTACACAGAGAGTGGTGGGTGCATGGAATGCACTGCCAGCAGTGGTAGTAAAGTCAGATACATCAGGGACATTTAAGCAACTCTTGAATAGGCACATGAATGATAGTAAAATGTAGGGTATATAGGTTAGTTTGATCATAGAGTAGGATAAAAATCAGCACAACATTGAGGGCCAAAGGGCCTGTACTGTGCTGTACTGTTCCACATTCTACGTTCTATGCTTGGCATTATTGGTAAATGGTAACTTCCTTTTAGCTTCCAGAGTGATAGATCTGCAAAGGTATTAGTTATGGCACAAACAGAACTGGCAAGTAAAAATATCAAAGATGGCATTTATAAACACAAGGATAACTTCGTTTGTAAGTTGAGTCACGTTTGTGTGCAAATTGGAACTTCTAAATGATTTAATACATGTACATTTGAATTGCTGAGAAAATACACAGATGTATTTGATCTTTGCCACATCAGAAATTACTTATGACCTTGTAAAGCCTCAGAGAGGTTTGCTTGATTTGGTATTTATGTTGGTTGACTTTCATAACTTATCAGTTAAGATTTCTGTTTGTACTGTAAATACAAAATTAGTTCCATATCAGGTGGAAGTATAAAACAGAGCCCTTAGATAGAACACAAAATTGCAAATGCACAGCATATAGGTCACAGATAGACATTGAATGCCTAAAGTACAAAGATTAGGAGACAGATACGCAATTGGATGCCTGAAAATGAACTGACAGGACATAATGTATGACTCAGTGGCATACAATGTGAAATTTGACATGTTGCAAACAGGAAATGTATGCAGTGCAGTAGATAGAAATAGATAAATTGATGCATTACATTTACTATATTGCTAGCAAATCCCCATAGCACAGTTCCCGTAAGCTAGATCATGCATTACTTTACAGGAATAGGAACATTATAGGGTGGCACGGTGGCTCAGTGGTTAGCACTGCTGCGTCACAGCACCAGGGTCCCAGGTTCAATTCCAGTCTTGGGCAACTGTCCGTGTGGAGTTAGACACATTCTCCCTGTGTCTGCGTGGGTTTGCTCCTGTTTCCTCCCACAGTCACAAAGATGTGCAGGTCAGGTGAATTGGCCATGTTAAATTGCCCATAGTGCTAGGTGCATTAGTCAGAAGAAAATGGGTCTGGGTGGGTTGCTCTTCGGAGGGTCAGTGTGGACTGGTTGGGCCGAAGGGCCTGTTTCCACACTGTAGGGAGTCTAATCTATACCATTTTGTATATTGCTCCTAAGGTGTAAGTAGAGTCATAGAGATGTACAGCACAGAATTAGACACTTCGGTCCAACTTATCCATGCCGACCAGATATCCTAAATTAATCTAGTCCCATTTGACAGCACTTGGCCAATATCCCTCTAAAGCCTTCCTATACATATACCTATCCAAATGCCTTTTAAATATTATAATTGTACCAGCCTCCACCACTTTGTCTAGCAGATCATTCCATACATGCACCACCTTCTGTGTGAAAAAGTTGTCCCTTCAATTTTTTTCCCCTTTTACCCTAAACCTATGGCCTCTGGTTCTGGACTCCCCACCCCAGGGGAAAAAAAACCTTGTCTATTTACCCTCTCCATGCCCCTCATGATTTTATAATCTTTTATAAGGTCACCCCTCAGCCTCAGATGCTCCAGGGAAAATAGCCCCAGCCTATTTAGTCTCTCCCTCTAGCTCAAACCACCCTCCCCCCTCAAACCTGGCAACATCATTGAAAATCTTTTCTGAACCCATTCAAGTTTCACATGATGTGGAGGAGCCGTTGGGAGTATACTTCACAACCACCTGATGAAGGAGCAGTGCTTCAAAAGCTTTAAATAAATCTTTTGGATGTAGGTTTGCTCGCTGAGCTGAAAGGTTTATTTCCAGATGTTTCATTACCCTACTAGGTAACATCTTCAGTGGGCCTCAGGCGAAGCAATGCTGAAAATTCCTGCTTTCTATTTATATGTTTGGGTTTCTTTGGGTTGGTGATGTCATTTCCGGTGGTGATGTTATTTCCTGTGGTGAAGTCACTTCCTGTTCCTTTTCTCAGGGGATGGTAGATGGGATCTAACTCGATATGTTTGTTGATAGAGTTCCAGTTGGAATACCATGCTTCTATGAATTCTCATGTGGTCTTTGTTTGGCTTATCCTAGGATGGATGTGTTTTCCCAGTCAAAGTGGTGTCCTTCCTTAACTGTATGTAGAGATGTACAGAGGTGCTCCAGTTTCCTCCCACAATCCAAAGATGTGCATGTTAGATGAATTGGCCATGCTAAATTGCCCATAGTGTTCAGGGATGTGTAGGTTGGGTGCATTAGTCAGGGGTAAATATAGGGTAGGAGAATGGATCTGGCTGGGTTACTCTTCAGAGGGCTGGTGTGGACTTGTTGGGCTGAAGGGCCTGTGTCCACACTGTAGGAATTCTAATTCTAAAAGTGTGACACTCCCTTTTCACAGCATTAAAGTGTCAGTTTTGATTTTGTGCTGAAATCGTAAAGCAGAATTAGGACATGGATCCTTCTGATTTAGTGCAATAATGCTATCAGCAGAGTTAAGGCTAATGTCCAATGTCCATTTACTAAATAGCAACCAAAACTACTGTCTTGATAATATACAGGGTGGTCTGCATCGATGTTTTCCTTTGACTTCTTGAAATGTGGAATTTAGAAGGTTAAATAAATGGTCAGACAATCCTAGTTGTCATGTCGGGAAAGACAACGTGAAAACAATTTTGCTATGATGTCACAAGTTGCACATCACCTGGGTATAAATACTACAGTGTGGGTAGAGTTAGAACACTCTTGAAGGAAACACTATAGGATATAGTGACTACCTGAAAGAGACATAGAGCACAAGAACATGAATACTCGAAGAAAGATAGCTCAGTCTTTACGTAATGTAATTATGTCAGAGCTTCATATAAGATTAGCATTTACAGCAGTATTTAGTATAAAGTAAAACAAAGTGTTACTTTGAAGGTAAGCCTGAAGGCAGTAACAAAGAGAGATTGCTGGAGAAACTCAGTAGGTCTGGAAGCATCTATGGACAGAAACCAGAGTTAATGTTTTGGGTTCTTCTTCAGTTTCGCCTTTTTTTGTTTCAGATCTTCAGCATCTGCAGTTCGTTGTTTTATTTTAGAATGAAGATAGCCCTTGATTGCCTTCCCTTCCATCAGTCTGTTTCAAACTGAAGACGTGTAGTTTGGTAATAAAAAAAACACAGGCCAAAGGACTAATATGATGTGGAGGAGCCGGTGTTGGACTCGTTGGACACAGTTAAAAACCACACAACACCAGGTTATAGTCCAACAGGTTTATTTGGAAGCAATAGCTTTTGGAGCGCTGCTCCTTCTTCAGGTAGTTGTGGAGCAGGACCATATGATCTTAAAATGAACATTAAAATGAGCATGGTCTTCTGGTCCTGTTCCACAATCACCTGATGAAGGAGCAGCGCTTTGTAAGCTAGTGCTTCCAAATAAACCTGTTCGACTATAACATGGTGTTGTGTGATTTTTAACAGAAGACTAATAGTTATTTTAGAAAGCAACATTCAGCTCCTCAAAAGCCTACATGAAGATAAAATACCCTGTGGTTGAGTATAATGGAATGTCTCTCCTTTCGATGTGGGATGGAGGGTGTAATTCATATATTGGCCAGAGGGGGCGCGGTTGGGGGTGGTCGAGGTGCACTCTGGGGCGGAGGAGGTCTAGCCGCGGTGGCCCCTGGTCAGGGGAAGGTCTGGGCCGCGGTGCACTCTGGGCAGGGTGCAGTAAGATGGCGGCTCCCTCTCCCAAATGGAGACGGGTAACCGGAGCCACCGGACCGGTCCCGCGGCCCCGACACGGTCACCGGGTGGTGGCGATCAAAGAGTTGATGATCATATTCGGCGGTGGCAACGAGGGGATCGTGGACGAGCTGCACGTCTACAACACCGGTGGGTGAGAGGACGGTGTTGTGTGGTGAGACAAAAAAAAAGACCCTCCTCGGAGCGGGAGGGAAGGCGCCATTGGTGCCAGTGTCCAAGATGGCGGCGGCTGGCGCCGAGCGGCCCCCTGTTTGAAACAGAACCCCGGCTGTCCCCCGGCGGCCGAAGGGTCCCCGGGAGGGTGGGAGCGCAGAGGCTTAGAGCTCGGGCCGTGCCTCGCCCTTTATTGCGGTCCCCGGCCGGTGACAGCGCGGAGGGCGGCTGGTTTACCGCCTGGGAAGTGATGGTGGATAGATCCGGGGAGGAGCGGGGTTGGGGGGGAAAGCGGTCTCGGTGAGGGGAGGGGTGAGGATACAAGAGATTGAGGGGTGAGAGGGTGTCGACCCTATTCTTGGGTGAGGTGACCCCCCCCCCCCGTTAACTGTCACAGGCACCCCAGGGTGGGGGTGTAGGGAGGGAGGCGGTACAGGACAAGGCGGAGGAGCCAGCGCCACTATGGCCGCCCAAATCTCTTTCCTTTATTGTTGTCATTTTAATAACATGCTGTTACCCACAGCAGCCCGGCTGTGTCTTTTATATATATATACTGGGGGGGGGGGATTTTTTTTGTTGTTGACAGTGGGAGGGACTTTGTTCCGGGGTTCGGTTCATTTAGAGGCGGAGCTCCGACTCCACTCGAGACCGAGCGCCTGTCTTTGTTTACACCGGGGCTGGGCTGAGCCCTGGATCTCTCACCCTCACCATTCCAGCGCCCCGGAGAGCTGAATGCACCCACCGCTAGATTAGAAACACAACGGGAGGTTGCCACTTCTCCCACCCACCGCCCCGCAATTCAATGCCCTCTTACAAGCTTTGAGACATGAAAGGCGAACATTGAAAATCCCTGATGAAGGAGCGTCGCTCCGAAAGCTAGTGTGCTTCCAATTAAACCTGTTGGACTATAACCTGGTGTTGTGTGATTTTTAACGTTGGTCCTGGTCCTTTAAGTTGCTCCTTTAAAACCTCCAGCCTTTTTGGTCACCCGAGAATGTGTTTACCTGTACGTGACTCCATGTCAAATTTTGTGTGATTGTCGTTCATGTGAAACGGCTTTGAGATGTTATCTTGTTCAGGGCAGTATGGGAATGCAAGTAGGAACAAATTACTGCAGATACTGGAATCCATTCTGACAGCAACAAATGCTGGGGATCACAGCGGGTCAGAAAGTATCCACGGCGAGAAAGCAAGTTAACGTTTCGAGTCTAGTTGAAGAGGCTCGAAACGTTAGCTTACTATCACTCCGTGGATGCTTTCTGACCCGCTGTGATCTCCAACATTTGTTTTCAATCGCAATGCAATTATTTAAAAATTATGCAAGCTTCTGTTGTAGCAATTTGATTATGTTTGGGCAAGAAGTGAGACATTTTAAAGACTGAATACCTTAGTATTAGTGTAATGGAGGATGCACCATATTGTTCATCCTTTTCACTCGTTCCTTGTTTACATTTTTTGACGTGTCTTCAGATTTGCTGCTGGAAGCTAGCCCAGGAGCTGACATTTTGTGCAGGGCTCCCCCTGCTGTGAATCTCTCCATGAATGAGAATTGCTGTTCATGACCCGCTCCAATCCCGACGTTACTGAGGTTGAAATTTCTTATTATCGCACCAAGATGGGTTCTTGCTGAAGCCCTCTACTTTGTCACTTAACCTACTGCGAATACTCTTGCAAGGATGCCTTCCTTGAAGCAGCTCTCTTCCTTCCTCTACATCTCCTGCTCCTTGGATGCTGCCTGACCTTTGCCTGACCAGCAACACATTTTTCAGCTCTGACCTCCATCTGCAGTTCTCACTTTCTCCTAGTTGATTTTAACCGACTGCGAATCCTCTTGCAAGGATGCCTTCCTCGAAGAAGCTCTCTTCCTCTCTCTGCATCTGCTCCTTGGATGCTGCCTGACCTGCTGCACTTTTCCAGCAACACATTTTTCAGCTCTGATCTCCAGCATCTGCAGTCCTCACTTTCTCCTAGTTGATTATAACCTACTGCGAACCCTCTTGCAAGGATGCCTTCCTTGAAGCTCTCTTCCTCCCTCTACACCTCCTTACCTTTTACCTTAGCCTGCTTGGCACACCTTCCTCATTCCTGAAGAAGGGCTTATGCCCGATACGTCGATTCTCCTGCTCCTTGGATGCTGCCTGACCTGCTGCGCTTTTCCAGCAACACATTTTTCAGCTTTGTCACTTAACTGCCAGTTTCAAAGCAGAACACGCATTGAAAAATGGCAATACGGCAGCATTAGGGTTATAAAAACTGAAGATCCTGCAATAGTAGATCAGTATTGAGATTAAAAGTTAATACTGACTGATCTGTGGCGCGAATTGTCGTCGTTTGAGTTGCAGGATCTTTTTTTCAAAGTACTGACGTAATTTTTTAACATTTAATTTGAACATACTCCCTTTTACGTCCTGGATTGCCACCTCATACAAATTTAGTATCAGCCTAAGCATGTCGAGATAAATTATAACATTTAATAGTATGTTGATTGTTTACAAATACAGTTAATATTAAACTTAAATGAAGTACTCCGTACTGAATTTTTGTGTCTTATGAATACTTGATTGCTTTTGAAACATTTCATTTGGAGATTTTAAAAAAATGTATACATACATTAGAATTTGCACTATTTTCTCAGTTTGTTATAGTTAAGAAAAAAGTTTATAGTCCAATAAGTTTATTTGGAAGTACAAGTTTTCGGATTGCTGCTCCTTTGTCAAGTCACTAGCTGTGATTTTTAACTTTATCCACCCCAGTCCAACATGGACACCTTCACATCTTGATCTGGTTGGGGGGGATGGGGTAGGGCATTTAACCATTTGAGCTTGTCCATTCAGTGAGCTGATTTGTTGCACAACTTGACATACCTGTTTTTTGCTTCATACCTTTAGGTGATAAAGAATCTGTGGATGTTACATTTAAATATTTTTTTAAAAACCTAATGTTAATTGCCATTTTCAGAAGACAGTCCCAGCTTGCTGTCACCTTTTGCATTAATTCCTAAAGGCCTTGTCACTGATATTTAGACTGCTCCCAGGTTCAGGACTCTAAGTCAATGGAAGTAGTTTCATGCAATCTGCTCTATCTGTTCAATTTAATACCTTTAAATTATTGATCAAATCTTCTCTGAGCTTTCTAAATTTCAGAGAGTGTAATTCTCCTTTTTGTAATCTCTCCTTGGATTTGAAGGATTCTCATTGCTTTGACAGATGCACATTCAGCAAATAAGGGTGAAAATACTAATTTGATGTCATCTTGTGTGACATTAAACCAAGTCTCTGAAAAAGAGTCATACTGGGCTTAAAATATTAACTGCTTCTCTGTCCATAGATGCTGCCAGACCTGCTGAGATTTTCCAACATTGTCATTGTTTTAGACAAAATCTTCATTTGTGTAACTGATTGCAGATTGTGCACATGAGGGTCAGTTGTGGCAGTGGCTTTGATCTTTGAGACAACTCAACACTCTTTCTGAAATCTGTGAGTGAGCCCACTAAATGCTGCTCTTGTTTTTGCCAAGCAATAATTTATCATCGTGGAGACTCTCCTAAGATAGCAAAATCTCTACTGAATAGTGCTGTGTTTTGTTGACTGTAGGGTTTGGATTACATGGTGGGGGTCGCCAATCCAATATCCTTGTAGTTTAAACCTTAAGAATTATGTTGGCAAGCCTCTGAACTCCCACCAAGCTTATCATCACCTTCCAGAGGCATTGACTTGATTCTATGAAAATCCCTGGCATCCTGCTTATGTGAGCCTAGTGATTGCAAACTGGAAAGCATTACAAATGAGCCAAAACCTCTCCACTGCCTTTGCATATAGATGAATCGCTGGTAGTTAATTAGGTGTGTTGTGGGCTCGACACTGACCAGGAACTGTACTGTTCTAATTTAAATGCATTGAGTAACACTGAATATGTTAGGATGCACATGCCTGTGCTACTGAAATAAAAAAGATAAATATGACTCAAGCATCCTTAATTTTTTATGAAACCAGACCTCAACAGAATCAAGATTCAGAACCCATTTCTGACTGGTATTTTGCTTTGTGCTTGGAAGTGCAGGATAAAATGGGGCTGAATCAGCATGGTTTCATTAAATGGAGGTTATGCCTGACACATCTGATGGAACTCTTTGAGGAGGTAATGAGCAAGTTAGACAAAAGGAGGCCAGTGGACATGATCTATTTGGATTTCCAGGAGGCCTTGAACAAAGTGCCACACAGGAGGCTGATAAATAAGAGCCTGTGATATTAAGAACAAAGTGCTAACATGGATGAAGATTGGCAGGAGGCAGAGTTTGGGGATAAAGGGGTCTTTTTCAGGATGGCAGCTGGTGACTCATGGAGCTCTGCAGGATCAGTGTTAGGACTGCAACTATTTACATTATACGTTAATGATCTGGATTAAGGAACTGAGGGCATTGTTGCTAAATTTGCAGATGACACAAAGGTGAAAGGTAGAGGAAAAAGGGAGGCTGTACTAAAAACTGGACAGTTCTAGGAGAGTAGCAGATGGTACACAATGTGGGAAGTGTGAGGTTTTGGTAGGGAAAATAGAGCCGCATGCCATTTTGTAAAGGAGGATAGGCTTTGGAAATCTGAAGCTCCAAGGCACTTTGGGGTTTAGGATTCTCTCAAAGTTAACGTGCAGGTTCAGTTGGCAGGTGGGAAGGCAGACGCAATGTTAGCATTCATTTTGGGGTGGCAGGGTGGCTCAGGGATAAGGACTGCTGCCTCACAATGCCGGGGACTCAGGTTTGATTTCAGCCTCAAGCGATTCCGTGTGGAGTTTGCACATTCTCCTTGTGTCTGTGTGGGTCTCCGCCGGGTGCTCCGATTTCCTCCCACAGTCCAAAAATGTGCACCTCCGATTTCAATGTCATCTGCAAATTTACTAACTATATCTCCAATGTTTGCATTGAAATCATTTCTATAAATAATGGAAAGTAGTGGACCCAGCACTGATCCTTGTGACACACCACTGGCCACAGGCCTCTCGTCTGAAGAGCAGATTACAACAGGATCTTGATTAGATGGGCCAATGGGCTGAGGAGTGGCAGATGGATTTTAATTTAGATAAATGCGAGATGCTGCATTTTGGAAAGCAAATCTTAGCATGACTTATACACTTAATGGTAAGGTCCTAGGGAGTGTTGCTGAACAAAGAGACCTTGGAGTGCAGGTTCATAGCTCCTTGAAAGTGGAGTCGCAGTAGATATGATAGTGAAGAAGGCGTTTAATGTGCTTTCCTTTATTGGTCAGTGCATTGAGTACAGGAGTTGGAAGGTCATATTGTGGCTGTACAGGACATGAGTTAGGCCACTTTTGGAATATCGTGTGCAATTCTGGTCTCCTTCCTTTTGGAAGGATGTTGTGAAACTTGAAAGATTCAGAAAAGATCTGCAAGGATGTTGCCAGGGTTGGAGGATTTGAGCCAGTGGGAGAGGTTGAATAGACTGGGGCTGCTTTCCTTGGAGCATTAGAGGCTTAGAGGTTTAGAAAATCATGAAGGGCATAGATAGGATAAATAGACAAGGTCTTTTCCCTGGGATGGGGGAAGTCCAGAACTAGACTCCCGTGGCGGCATGGTGGCGCAGTGGTTAGCACTGCTGCCTCACAGCGCCAGAGACCCGGGTTCAATTCCCAACTCAGGCGACTGACTGTGTGGAGTTTGCACATTCTCCCCGTGTCTGCGTGGATTTGCTCCGGTTTCCTCCCACAGTCACAAAGATGTGCGGGTCAGGTGAAATGGCCATGCTAAATTGCCCGTAGTGTTAGGTTAAAGGGGTAAATGTAGGGGTATGGGTGGGTTGTGCTTCGGTGGGTCGGTGTGGACTTGTTGGGCCGAAGGGCCTGTAACCACACTGTAAGTAATCTAATCTAATCTAATCTAATCTAGAGGGCATAGGTTTAGGATGAGAGGGGAACCATATATAAAAGAGACCTAAGGGGCAACTTTTTCACATAGAGGGTAGTGCATTTATGGAATGAGCTGCCAGAGGAAGTGGTTGAGGCTGGTACAATTGCAACATTTAAAAGGCATCTGGATGGGTATATGAATAGGAAGGGTGTAGAGGGACATGGGCCAAGTTAGGATATCTGGTCGGCATGGACAAGTTAGACCCAAGGGTCTGTTTCTGTGCTGTACATCTCTATGACTCTGTGCTGAAAAGATGGGTTGGCCATGTTAAATTACCCATAGTGTTCAGGGTTGTATAGGTTAGGTGTGTTAGCCATGGGCAAGGCAGAGATAGGGTAGTGGGAATGAGCCTGGGTGAGATGCTCTGTGGAGGCTTGGTGTGTACTGGTTAGGCCGAATGGCCTGTATCCATAAAAAATTTGAGAAGCCTCGAACACAAGAGCAGGGATATACTGCTGAGGCTGTATAAGGTTCTGGTCAGACTGAATTTTGAATATTGTGACCAGTTTAGCCTGCTGTCTAAGGAAGGGTGCGCTGGCCTTGGAGGAGGTTCAGAGGAGATGCACAAGAATGATTCTGGAAATGAGGGGCTTGTCATATGAAGAGTAGTTGTGGACTATGGGTCTGAATTTGCTGCAGTTTAGAAGGATGAAAGGGTCTGTCATTGAAACTTAGAAGTCTGAGAGACCTGGACACCTTGGACGTGGAGAAAATGTTTCCACTAGTAAGAGTGACGAGGGCCTCAGGGCACAGCCTCAGAGTGAAGGGGTGACCCTTTAGAACTGAGATGAGGAATTTCTTATGTTGAAGTTATGGAGCTCATCGCTGCAGAAGATTGTGGAGGCCAAGTCATTAAATATCTTTAAAATAGAGATAAATACATTATTCTTTAGAAAGGCAATCAACGGTTGCAGGAAAATGGGTTGAGAAACCTATCAGCCATGATCAATAGCAGAGCAGACTCAATGCGCCAAATGACCTAATTCTGCTAAAATCAGCTTTAAAAAAGCAATGGAAATGTTTGTGGTTTTAATCTTCCTAACATTCTGGCTGGCCAAATGCTATTTTAGTGAATGATTGAGAGATATGAGAAATTAACACTTCCAAAAATAAGTGTTTGAAGGCATATTTGCTTATTTGATTCAGTTGCTGTGTATTTACATGCAAATGGGAGGAGCATTGTCTGGAGAAGCACTGGTAGGGTTAACTTGTCATCAGTTGGGAGCCATTACAAGGCATTGGAATCAATATGATTAGATTAGATTACTTACAGTGTAGAAACAGGCCCTTCGGCCCAACAAGTCTGCACCGACCGTCCGAAGAGCCACCCACCCAGACCCATTCCCCCACATTTACCCCTTCACCTAACACGACGGGCAATTTAGCATGGCCCATTCACCTGATCTACACATTTTTGGACTGTGGGAGAAAATTGGAGCACCCGGAGGAAACCCACGCAGACACGGAGAATGTGCAAACTCCACACAGTCAGTTGCCCGAGATGGGAATTGAACCAGAGTCTCTGGCGCTGTGAGGCAGCAGTGCGAACACTGTGCCACACAGTGGTAGTGTCCAGACTCCAAGGCCAGAAGATCTGTATTCCAAGATCCCACCTCTCCAGAAGTGGGTTAATGTGTTTAAGCAGGTTGATTAAAAATATCTGTTGGCCATATTCACTAAATGCACTTTGAAGAGCAAATTTTAAAATTATGCCAAGTTTCGTTGATCAGGATTTTAGCTGATCGATACTCTTATTTAGTACTAGTACAGCTGATGGCGATGTTTTGGAGCCAACATAGCATAACTATTAACACTATTGTATAGTGAACTAATCTTCTTATAAGCTGAGGGCTCTAGAATTTAAGACCCGATTCTGCATTATGTAGAACTCTTGGAATAAGAACAGTTCTTTAATATGTGATTTCAGTTTTAAGTTCCAAATGCATTTTGCAGTGTTCACATAAAGTCACAGCAAAACCTAAATTTTGATTTGATGGGGAGTAGAAGTAGTGGAAATTGCCATCTTTGTATGAAAATCATCCTTATTGTAGCGTATCAGTTGGTTTACAACTTGATGACATTTTGAGGGCTGTAGTGTGAATAGCCTGATCATATCACAGCATTTAGCATTCAGCTAAAAAGCTGTGTCACTTGCTGTTGAACCACTGCGAAACTACATACTAAAAATAATTAGAAAAACAGATAGTCAGGCAGAACTCGTGGAAGGAAACCCCACCAGGAGTTCCCTCTCTAATGCTGTTGTGGGGCTACGTATAGCACATAGATTTAAGCAGTTCAAGAAGGCAGCTCACCCCCACCACCAAAGGTTGATTAGGAATTGGCAACTAATGCTGGCCCAGCCACCAACACTCCCGTTAGCCTGGATGAATAAAAGAAAGATACTGACCAGGGTTGAATAGAGGAGAGAATCTCAAACCGATTGGAGTTGATCATCCTGAGCAATCATCTTTTGAAAAATATTTTTATCATGAATCAACAAATCTCACCAACCAGCAAGCTGAAGAAGACTTTTAAAATTTCCAATGAGATTAAATCTCTCAAAAAATGAACATTTTTGTTATGGAGAGTCCACCAAGTTACATCAGAACCAGGCTGTTTTTGTTTTAAACTTTGCATGTTCCAAGTATTATTTGGAAATGAGATTTTGTTTACCAAATAGCATTATTTGTTAAAACACAAAAAGAGTAGTGTATATTATGTATAAAGTGCAAACAAGTCTAAAAGCATATTAGATTTTAAAAATTCCTTTGTGTTGTGAGATTTGCTGGTAAGACCAGTGCTTGTTGTTATCCCCAAGTAGTTGTGGTGGTGGTAGTGGTGTTGATTGCCGCCTTGAACTGCTGGAATCCAGATGGTGTGATTATACCCATAGTGCTGTTAGGAAGCAGCCTGCAGGATTTTGGTCCAGGAACAGTGAAGGAATGGCGATTATAGCTCCATGTCAGGATAGTATTTGGCTTGGTGGGGAATCTGCAGGTTGTGGTCTCACCCTGAGTTTGCTATCTTTCTAGGTAGTAGATGTTACAGCTTTAGAATATGCTTTTGAAAGAGAACATATTGTCCATTAGTGATAGTGAGTAAATATTTACTTTGGTGAATGGGTGATGATCAAGTAGGCTTTTTGTTCTGGTTAATGGTAAACTTCTTACGTTGTTGGAGTTGCATTCATCTAGAAGTCTGGAACTCTTGGGGATATTGAACAGGGTTTGGGGAGATGGAAAGTGAGTTAGTTGCCTCTAACCTGCACATGTAACTACTGCATTTTGACGTCTGGTCAAGTTCAGTTTTTGGTCTATGATAACTGTCAAGATGCTGGTTGTGGGTGATTCAGCAAAGGTAATGCCCTTGAGTATCTTGCAGAAGTTATTCCCTTTTGTTGGAGATGGTCACTTGCTTGAATGTCACTTGCCACTTCTTGGTCCAAACTGATATGTATTACAGGTCTCGCTACATATTGATATGTACTGCTTCAGTATGAGTGTTCTGCAGCAATAGTCTGGAAGTGAAGTGATTGGCCTCATTAACCACACCATATTCTTTTGTCCTAAATATGGTTCCAACCAGTGGAGAACTTCTGCCTTGATTCCCATTGCTCTGAATTTCATATTTCATAAAATTTGTACAATTCTTTCTTTTCTGAAGAAAGAGACAAGTTTCTGATTGAAAATATCCCATTGCCTGTTTCAAACACTAATTACAATTAATATGATGAAAATGTCTATGTTCTTAGAATAATATTAAGCAATGCAATTATATTAATTTGAATTTGAGGTTCATAATGTGAAGTTTGTATGTATTTGTTCCTTAATATGATTTTGTTAATTGAATCCTATCCTTTTTCTGTTTTCTGTGAATATTTGATTACAGCCACCAACCAGTGGTTTATCCCTGCAGTTAGGGGGGACATCCCACCAGGTTGTGCAGCTTATGGCTTCATCTGCGACGGCACCAGGATCCTGGTATTTGGAGGAATGGTAGAATATGGAAAGTATAGCAATGACCTATATGAATTGCAGGTGAGCAATTGTTCCAACTACTACATTTATTTTGTGATGTTAAAATTTCATCTCAACTCCTCAGAACCTTAATTTCTTCCGTTCAGAGGTCTCTTTGATAAATGGCGTATTATGTTTGCAAATGTAATTTTCTGTTTAAAATTTCAAATTGTAAAACATATTGGAAATTTGATATTTTAAGGTTCTCATCTATATTTTAGAATTCTTCCACCACCTCACCCCTCCCTATCTCTTTGCAAGACCCCTAGATTTCTGTACCCCACTAATTCTGGCCTTGTATAATCTCGATTTTAATTGCTCCATCATTGATGGAAAAGCATTCAGGTATTCTTTCCCTAATTCTCTCCACTTCTCTGCTTATCATACTCTCTTTAACATGCTCCTCAAACTCTTTGAACAGGTTTTGGTTATCTGACCAGGTATGTCCATCTGTGATTTTGTTTCATTTTAGTTCTGTAAGGTGCCTTACGTTGCGGTAAAGAACACTATATAAATACGCGTTGTTGTTTACTTGATTGTTAAAATCAGTTATTTTTTTTGTAGGCGAGCAGATGGGAGTGGAAGAAATTAAAACCAAAACCTCCTAAAAATGGTCCACAACCCTGTCCCCGCCTTGGCCACACCTTGTGTCTTGTTGGGAATAAGTGTTATTTATTTGGTGGCCTGGCTAATGACAGTGAAGACCCAAAGAATAATATTCCAAGGTACCCCCTGCTGACTTCTGCTACAAATAGTACTTTATGTTGTAATACTATGATACCTGATGCCGAATGCTGTTGCTGATCATTGGCTATTGCAATATTGACTTTTGCTATGTTCCGTGTGTATTTAAGAGCATTTTCAGCTACCAGTAAATAGGTGATGACTGACATTTTGAGAATTCCACAATTGTTAATTCCTTCTATTGAGCAACTTTTAATTTTCTATTCATTTATAAAGTGGGTGAAATTGATTCTCACTGCCAGGCAATGTTGTAAGTCAAGCAAATGCAGTAGGATTGGAAAGGTGTTTTTCATGAGGCACTTGGAACTAACTGATGCTGTAAAGCAAAGCAAGAAGTAGGATTTTGGATTATATCCATAATAATATGTAAGCAGAATTAGAAAATTAGAGCATTGGAAATGAAGATCATGACTGCAATTGCCTCAATCTATCTCTTTCTGCACTGCTTCCCCTTTTAGCAAAGTATATCCTGTGATGTTTCATAGAAGAGGAAATGGATATTTAAGGGAGAAGTTAAAATAGGTGACTGAATGAAAGGTGAGAAAGTTGGTTGCTGAGAAGGCTCTTTAAGACAGATCCTGATGGGAAGGGTGAGAAAGGTAATTGCAGAGTTTAGGGCCAAGGCGGCTAAATGTATTGCTTCATGTATGCTCCAAACATACAATTTAAAATCAATTCTATGTCTTAAAAAATAGGCAATGTTCTACCAGATACTTCAAAAGCATGTATGAAGGAAACTGAATGCAGTGTGCAAATGGGCTTATGTAAAATATGATTGCCATGAAACTTGTATATTGGCTGTAAATGTAACACAAATACTTTTAAAACTAACATTCTGATGGTGAATTAAATGAATCTGTTTCATTCTGCATTCACTATTTTCATTCTTATTTGGGAAAAAGTCTGATGAAGGGGATATTATTTAGATATATTAATGTCACTTTTGGAGCCTGAATTTAAAAAAGTAATGGTGCATAGGTATTGGTTACATTTGTGAAGAGTTATCTTTAAACAAAAATAAGGTGGAAGAGTCTTTCCGGGCTCCTTCAGAGAGCAAGTGGCCGCAGACCCTTGTTAGATAAATTTTAAAAAATTATTTATACGGCAGTGGTTTAACATTGAAGTTTGTTAGGTTGTTTTGAGTACACAATAATCGAGGATTGATTTTAGTTTAGAAAACCGTGAGATTGTAAGTTTTAGGGCAGTTTGGAGCAGCTCTGACTGGAATCAGAAGCAACTATGGTTTGTCTCCTAGAAATGAGTTTTTCATAGTAGTTTGAGGGCTAAATTAACCTAACCCATTAGTTTGTCGACCTAAGCTATATTCATGTAAGAGGACTCCAATTTCAAGGGAGGAAACTGGGAAGAATTAGTTATGTAAAAGTTGAAGATTTGATATAAAAGTATAATTTCTCTGGACTTGTTTTGCTGTGAAATGATTGTTTTAGGAAATGGATTGAAGCCTTTGTTTTACTGTGGGTTTTAAGATTTTTCTAAATTGTCTTCAATATCTAAATAGCTTTTGGTTGTTTTTATGTCTTTTGTGAAATAAACTTACGTTGTTAAAGAAACTTTTCAGCCTTCTGCAATTATGTTTCAGTGACTGATTTAGTTTTTTTTTGTAATCCATCAAGGCAGACTTCATTCTGGGGTCGAACTTCTCCAGTAGTTCCATTAGCTGGAATCATAACCTTCCCTTTAATCTGTAGCTTGGCTGTAACCTTTGCACCACAACTAACCTTTCTACCTTGTTTGTCAATGCACTTAACCCCCTCTTCATTGGTTTGCAGCTGACCAGTTGTCCAGTCCTTTTCTGACACTGGTTTATTAACTCTTGCATTCATAAAAACAAAAATCAACTGTGCTTCACTTGACTTCCATTAACATACCAACACTGACTAATATTACATTTACATTTAAAACCTCACATCTGTGTACACACCATTAGTAAAAGTCATAAATTCTGTGAAACGAGTCTACATAAGTGATTTTTGTTATAATTGAAGACACATGAACGTGTAATATTGTAAGATAAAAGTATGACTTTGATATGGCAGCTAAATTATGGCTCTGCATCTGGTGAAATTATTTCCTGTGCTCTATCCCATCTTTAATTGAAGAATGCACTTCGGAAAATATGACTAAGTCTGCAAGGAACATCTCCATGTTTTGTGAGAAGAAAATTTGACTGATTGTGCCTTTAACGTTTCAAGAGTGTATGGCTAAGGTACTTTTGTGTCAATTTGAGAGTGCTGAATATTCCATCAAATGTGATTAAGATCGATTAAACTTTCATCAACTTCCGTATCAAACTCCTTTAAAGTTGATTGGGGGTTAAAATGTAGCTTGCTTTATTGTTGCTAGTTGATGGTTGAAGAGTCACCACTGATGAGGTGGACAGCCAATCCATTTTTAAACTTCGGTTGGTTTTCTCAGTCTCCATCTCACATTGTTAACTGTGAACATTTTTTTTGTTTGCTGTATATGAAGGTACTTGAATGACTTGTACACTGTGGAGCTTCGATCTGGATCAGGAGTGGTAGGATGGGACATTCCTGTTACACATGGCACCCCGCCACCTCCAAGAGAATCTCACACTGCTGTTGTTTATAAAGATTCGAAGAAACCAAAGATGATAATTTATGGAGGAATGAGTGGATGTAGACTTGGAGATCTTTGGATATTGGATGTGGGTAAGTACACAAAAAGCTTAAAGTCCACCTAACTGTTTACGCGCTCCAATTGTGTATGGTCCTGGGACATTTTACATGTAAAATGTACTACTGAAAAAATGTTTGTTGTTCAGAAAGTATGTGGTTCATTTTCAAATAGTTATCTATCCTGACAGGTGATATTGGAAAAAATACATGGGAGGGCAGATGAAGAGAGACACTGCTTGTCCTTTTTAATCCTTTCACTTCAAAACTCTTCTTGAATGTTCTTCTCACAGCTGGTATGGTTAGGCAGCAAGAGTGATTTAAGACCAGAGCATCAGGTTCATTAAAAGGAAGAAAATCTAGTTGCTTATGATTTTCAACAGCTAAGTTATGTTTGGGACCCCAGACCAGATCACCATCTTCATGATCTGGTTAAGGACTGATAATCTTTCATTTTTAAAGTGACGGAAAGATTAGATCTCGGGGCAAAAAAAATAAGGCCACAAGATTCCACAGTTTTGAACAAAATAACAGTACTTTACAGTTTTTAGAAAAGTAATACAATTTCTGTTAAATATACAATTATTTCCAACAGCCAGAATTAGCATGTTATAAAGACAAGTAATATATTGTCCCTACAGTGCATTTCAAAGGCAGATTCCCCCACCCCAAGATGAAATACATTTAACAGCACAGATGTTCATCAAATCTTGTTAAACTTCACAAGTGATTATAATTCTTCACTCTTCCTCATCTGGCCATAATTCCTTCTCAAGAGCAACTTTGTCATGGACTGTTCCTGTTCTTGTCAATCATCCTCCTATTCTGGGTTCACACTCTCGTTGGTTCTAAAACTGCGTTCCAGTGCTTATTTACTGAGGCAACTCCAGCTTTTTGCCATTAGCTAGCTTCAATGAGCAAAAATCTGCTCTTAGGGTTTTCCCAGACCTTAATTGTATGAAACCAGTGCCGCTTGTGAGCTTTTCAATTCCATTCTCTCAGGTCAACTGAAGTATTAATAGTGGGCGGCACGGTGGCACAGTGGTTAGCACTCACAGCGCCAGAGACCCGGGTTCAATTCCTGCCTCAGGCGACTGACTGTGTGGAGTTTGCACGTTCTCCCCATGTCTGCGTGGGTTTCCTCCCACAGTCCAAAGATGTGCAGGGTCAGGTGAATTGGCCATACTAAATTGCCCGTAGTGTTCGATAAGGGGTAAATGTAGGGGTATGGGTGGGTTCGCTTTGGCGGGTCGGTGTGGACTTGATGGGCCGAAGGGCCTGTTTCCACACTGTAATGTAATCTGTAATGTAATCTGTAACACTTGCAGTTGTCTTCTGAGCCCTTAATGATTTCCCCCAGAAATGAACCTGTAACCTTTGCTTTCTTTCACTCCCCAGGACTTCATCTGAGTCTTAAATGCTTGCTTCTTTCTGACATTTTCTAATAACACAACCATTTAACTGCTTTTGATTACCCTGCAACACAGCTCTAAGTTAGTACTCCTAACATTGAGTCTGTTCTCTGTCTCACAAGTCAATAACCTGCAGTCCCTGTCTATATTCTTCCAAACAGTTCTTCTGTGACCCCAAAGTGACCTAATAAATACCTTGCAATGAGCCCAATTCTTTTGTAGGACAGAATTGAATGTTGCAACTTCACAACCTCTAGTTCTGTAAATGTTACAGTTTTCACAGCACGCTGGAGGTGGGTTTCATGATACACTACAATATGCAGATGATTGGATATATTATAGAGTCATAGAGATGTACAGCATGGAAACAGACCCTTCAGTTCAACCCATCCATGCCAACCAGATATCCCAACCCAACCTAGTCCCACCTGCCAGCTCCCGGCCCATATCCCTCCAAACCCTTCCTATTCATATACCCATCCAAATGCCTCTTAAATGTTGCAATTGTACTAGCCTCCACCACATCCTCTGGCAGCTCATTCCATACACATACCACCCTCTGCGTGAAAAAGTTGCCCCTTCGGTCTCTTTTATATCTTTCCCCCCTCACCCTAAACCTATGCCCTCTAGTTCTGGACTCCCCAACCCCAGGGAAAAGACTTTGTCCATTTATCCTATCCATGCCCCTCATAATTTTGTAAACCTCTATAAGTTCACCCCTCAGCTGGATATCGCATTAGCATTGTTTTAGATGTGCACAAAATGCTGATAGTCTTTACTAATTTTCAACATCTGATGTCTCACCATATTGTGTATTTAGGGCAAACCAAAAAATGCAAGGATATTTATTCAAGCAAGCACCCAATGTTTGCAAGTAACCACATATGGATATATCATTTAGAAAACAATCATGACATGTGGTGGTACGAAGATCGTTTGTTCTTTCCAGATCCTTCAAATTTGGCTGTCCTTACACAAGCACATAATCATAAATTTCATTATTTATGCTTGAACAGTGGGTCACTTCTGTTGTCTTCCTCAGACAAGAGTTGATTCCTTGGTGGCTTATGTTGACGTGACTTGATTTAAGCGAGACACCTGTTTGTCACACTGATATCTGCCTTTTTTGAGTTTAAGACTTCCAGACCTGTTGCTGCTTGTTGATTCTGGAAGGTTTCATGCTCTGTGTTTGTATTTCCATCATAAACGTCCTTCAATGTATATGTATTCTTTGACAGCATACATATCTGAAATGTCAATGTATATCTGCTTTCCTTCCTTGTGCTTCATTTCCAAGTGGTAGCTCTGCAAATGAAGTGACATCATTTGTAACTACTTTTGCAACAGATGGAAATGGTTTGAGAAAGATGCTTTGGAGTGGTTTGTGGTCAACCTCTATTATGTGTTTCCCTCCTGATGTCGTACTGGCTTAAATACTCAAAGCAAAGACAGTAGGCAGGTACTTGTGATCTGTGCACAGAGTCTTTCATTTGGAACACAAATTAGGAACAGAAGTAAACCATTCAGCCCCTCCAGCCTAGCCACTAAAGAATGAATCATTGATCTGTTTTATCCGCTCCCCCCTCCTCCAATGCTCAGTAACAGCAATGTATACCTCTACAAGAAGCAGTGCAGAAATTCACTAAAAGTCTTTAGATACCACTTTCCAAACCCATGACCACTGCCACCTAGAAGGACAAGGGCAACAGGTGCATAGGAATGCTGCCATCTGCAAGTTCCCTTCCAAGCCACTCACCATCCTGAGTTGGCATTACATCGCCATTCCTTCAGTGTCACCAAGTCACAATCCTGGAATTTGCTCCCTAATATCATTGTGTGTCTCCTTACATTCCATGCACTGAAGCAGTTCAAAAAGGCAGCTCATCACCACCGTCTCAAAGGCATCTAGGCTTTGGCATGAAATAATCACTTCAACAAAATTTATATTTTGTAAATTAAGCTCTTCTCTACACTAGATAGGCTGGTCATTTTTAATCTTTTCCTTTGACAGTTTCAATTTCACGTCATCACCTTAAGGAACTTGACACAAATATGTAAAACGCAGAACCAGTGTCTGATGCTTCATGTCAATTGATGCTTTCCTAACCATCCCAAAACAATTAATGACTCAAAATGTGACAAGACAAACTTGTTGTAGGATGTGGGATGACTCTTCACAATCTCCTCAGCAATCATCTTTACAGGCCCACTTTTTATTTTCCAATTCATAAGATTCAGTGAGATCTGCAATGCAATACAGTCTGCAACACTCCTCCACCCATCAATTATAGCAAGGTTACTAATCTTATCTGTTCAGATTTCTTGCCCAACTGTATATCAATTTCATAATTCTCCCATCCAGACCAGAAGAATTGCCAATTACCCTCAAATCTTTAAGTATATAGGTCCAGTTTCTAGAAAGTTCAAAGGCATCATGACTTACCCAGCTGTTGATGTCCTGTGACAGGTTTTGATCCAGCTTCCCTGAAAGCTACTCACATAGACAAGACAGGTCTTTTAAGAGTTCTAAATGTATTACTCCCACTCACCTGTAGATGAATGGCAAGCTCTAATAGTCAAACTGCTGTTCCAGATTGCACTAAATTTTCCCAGCTGGAACTTCACACGGGATAATTATTCTTTGTTGGTTTGCATATCTACTGGCTGACCTGCAAAAGACATGCCTCGATCCAAAAACAATCAAAATCCCAGTGACTCTCTTCTAGCACCATGTTTTCACAAAATGTGAGAGCCTTTGTTATTTTAAATTTGATTTGAGCAGTTAAACCATATCACATGTCTATGGCAAACCAAAGCTGTGGAGGTAATTATTTAAGTAGAATAGACCATAATCAGTGAATTTTAAGGTCAGAGGCTTTTCTGTTGCAGAGCTTAAAACTGCCCAGCCTGTTTGGTATAGGGAAAAACTTAACTTACAAGTATAAATTTGATATGTTCTTGGTTTAATTACAATTCTAAGTAGTCATCTCAAAAGTGCTCTCTGACTTTGCCCTGCTGCTGAAGTGATTATTTTATGAAATTAGTCTTAATTAACTTTACAGTAAATACAAATTTAAAATACAAAACCTGCTGTGATTCAGCGTTAGGCAAATATATCATGCCCTTAAAAATGGATGGATGAGATTTCTCAAATTTCCTCTTCATATTCTCTTCTTTGGAATAATGCATGTTTTTGTGGCAATGTTACCCTGTATTTGCACAATAGCTGATTTTAATTGGATGCTGACACTGTATGCACAAGACCAAAAGAAAAATCTTTGCATTGATTTCCTTAAATGTTTTTAAAATATTGTTTTATGGAATTGTGGATATCATTATCTGGTAAACCATTGGAAATCAGCAGAAAGCAGGAAATTGGCAAGCACTTAACACAGACCAGGGTTCAGTGTCTACACTGGAGTTTTGCCAAGTGGGATTGGGGCTTCCGTTGTAGTTGTGAGTGGAAATTTTGGTGTGTGAGCGCTCCACAGGAGCAATGCACCCAACCCTCCTTTTAACCCTGTTTCAAAACACAGTCACATTAGAATCAAAAACATTAACTCTGTTTCTGCCTCCAAAAGTGCTGTCAGACCTGTTGAGTTGCTCCAGAAGTTTTGTTTCTATCCATGGTTTGTTCCCTCCGTTGGCCTCTGTACTGAGCAACATTTTTATCCTCAATGATTTCAATCTTCATTTTGACTCCCTTTTATCCTCTAGTAACCTTCAGTCCTCCTCCTCTGCCCATCTGCCTTTCCTTTTAGCAATACATATAGCCTTATGGATAACTTTGTTATTGGGTTGAGAATATCATTTCAATTTCCCGTCCTTTCTCTACCAATCTAAATTCACCCTTCTACTGGTTCCTTGTACCCTAGCTCTAGAACCTGGATCTCTTTCTAGTTCCTCTCCTGTGTCCTGTTGTGCATCTGGTAATTTCTGTTATGTTTTAATCCCTTAAATTCATTGCTGGTAAACCACTGAGCAGCCATTCTCTCTCGCTGGTTTATGTAGTAGCTGACATTGTAACTAAATTTGACACTATGCTTTTTGCTCCTCCACTTTCAAAGCTGTGTCCTCACCCCTTTTGTTTAAAAAAAATCTTGCCATATTTTTGACCATGCAAACTCGTACTCCAGCCCGTCATCTTTTTCTCGCCAAAATGCTTGACTGTATAATTGTTTCCCAATCCACACCTATCTTTTGCGCAGTTCTTTTTGTCTCTCTGAGTAGGTTTTCACCCAAAGTATGGCACGGTCAGCACTCCCAAACAAACTAGCAAATGCCATCCCCAATGAATGACTGGTGCATTGTAAGTCAGCATCTTCCCTAACCTCACTGAGTCTTTGGTATGTTCTAACACCAGTGTCTCTTAACAGTTTTCTCTTGTCCATCACAATGGGACTGGCCTGTTAGGTTCTATTGGTGCCTGTTCAAGGTAAAGAATCTCCAGCACTGTCTTCTCTTCCCACCCCTTCACCATTGTATCCAAAGCACACACTGTCTCCTAACGTATGAGCATTTCCATGCATGCTGTAACATCAACTCTCTCTCTTAAGCACATGCATTGATTTTTCCATTGACTCAACTCTGTATCTAGCATCCAACCTTGGCTGTGCTCCATTTTGTTTTCCCAGGTAACACTACTAAGATCGAAACCTTCCATTATAAATTAATTATCCTTCATGCTTCCATTCCCTGGCTTAGACTTAGTACTTTTGCTACATTTGTGCATTGTGACTCTGAACTGAATTTCTGACTATGTATCATTTTTGGAAAAAACAACTGTCTGTTTGCACCTCCACTGCATTACCAATCTTCACTTCAACTCTTATTATGACTAGAATTGATTATTTCTTACTACTTGATCAGGCCTAGTGCTGACCCCTCAGTAAACTTCAATTCATCCCGTAATCAGTCCACTTTCCCCCGTACTGTTGTCCAAAATCTGATTTTCAAATCCTGACATATAAATGCCTTCATGACCTGGGCCTTCTCTTTCTGGAAACTCCTTTCAATCCCACAGCCATCCCATCCACCACTTTAATCTTGCCTGCTTTTTGTTAAGCCTTCTAGAATTCTATGTTCTAGAATTCGATCTCTACACTCCCTATCCACTTCACACTCCCTAACACCCACATTCTCAATTAAGATTTTGGTTACCCTTCCTAATATTTCTATCATTGTTTTAGCATTCATATTTTCTGCCGGGGTACCTTTAGAGAGACTTGTAGTATGTATTGCTTGTTAAAGATGCAGTATAAATGCAAGTTGATCTTGGAGCTGTCCTTCATATGTTTGCAAAAGTGTTGATTGATGTGTAAAGCTGTGCACAGATGATTAAATTGCTTGTCTTCAGCTTAATTTATCACTTATTAACTATAGAAAAAAACATCAAATGAACTGCAGACTGTGGGACTATCTAAAGGGAAACATATTACTTTTGGACTCTTATCTGACCAACAGCGTTGTGCAGATGTTTACTGTATATTGTCAAGTATTTCTTCCATTGTTTACAGAAAGCTTGGTGTGGACTAAACCAGCAACCAAAGGTTCAACACCACTCCCTCGGAGTTTGCATTCTGCTACTGTTATTGGAAATAAGTAAGTGCTGTTATCTATAGGTTATCTGAAAAGATTAGTGAACAAGAAAAATGATGGTGATAGAGGATCATTGTTCATGGCCACAGGGTAGTGATTGCATATCATTTCTCATGCACATGAGTTTAAAAGAATCATACCAACTCAATCAGAATGATAAATGCTCTGTTTCAAATAATTCACACAGGTGTGAGAGAGATTTTTGAAAATATGCATTGATCCATCTTTTACTGGGTACTTGATTCTGGGAGGTGAATATCGTGAATGATGAGCATCTGGGTGCTACATTCAAATCATTGTGACTTTTAAAACACCTTTCCAAATCTAAGATTGCATGTACTGTAGTTAAAAACTGAAGAAGACTCCTTTCCCATTCCTAGCCAACAGAAATGATTTGCTTCTAGATGTAAGATTCTTCATCAAGGTGGTGAATCAAGTCATCTCTGCATGCTGGTCACATCAGTGCTGATTCATAGCTGTTGAAATGCGTATCGCATCTACCTACCACTTCTGATTATAACCACGTGCGTTTGAATATCTGCAGAATTGTTTTCAAATGTAGTCATCCACGCAGGTGTCCTTACCCCTATGTGGAAGGTTCCTATAATAGTTCTGTTAGTTTGCTATCCTTGTGAAGCAAGTTTAAGGTTGCAGCAATTAAAAACATAACACAGACTAAGTGGCTGGCAGTGAGTGTATTTCAGTCTCAGGCAGTATTTTGCGTTTGCATCACTTGCACCATAGTTTTATAAACCACTTGAGTGGTTTAGAGCATTCAACACCAACATTGTTTAATTATAGCTGGAAATGTGTTGCTGGAAAAGCGCAGCATGTCAGGCAGCATCCAGGGAACAGGAGAATCGACGTTTCGGGCATAAGCCCTTCTTCAGGAAACATTCTAATGCCCGAAACGTCGATTCTCCTGTTCCCTGGATGCTGCCTGACCTGCTGCGCTTTTCCAGCAACACATTTCCAGCTCTGATCTCCAGCATCTGCAGACCTCATTTTCTCCTCATTGTTTAATTATACTTTTATGAGAAATGTATTACCTTTGTAGTGAACCTTTGACATGCTGATCCTACAATTTTTAAAAGTTTTAACTAAATTATCACTGAAACCAAACTTGTAATATAAATGGCATTTGAATTTCTGATATTTTATACCTGGTTATATTATGTTGATACATTTTTGTTCATTAAATTGTAATTATCATTGTTTAGCATCTCATCTGTTATGTAACACATTTTCAAATTAGGTGCTAGAATCCTGTTATCAATGGTCTTTTTAGTTTGCGTAAACTCTTACCTGTACTTGTTGCTTTGATAATTACATATTCATTTAAATTCTTTTATAAATTAGACGGTCAATTGTCCAAATTGTTTGGGTTTCCTCCCAACACTTATTTCTAAATGAGCTTTTCAAAAATATGTTTCAGAGTAAGTGTATCTGAACACTCCAAATTTCCCATCAGTTTGGATAATTGACATTCTGTTGCATTTAACCAGCATGAACCATTGCCGATTGTGTTTTGCTTGTTAAGTCTGATATATCTGTTTCAAATACAATTGCACAGTTTTGTTGTAAATGGTTTTGAGCACAACCTGTTTATGTTTTTGTCTGTATTTATTTTCCTTTAGAATGTTTGTCTTTGGTGGCTGGGTACCACTTGTGATGGATGATGTGAAAGTTGCCACTCATGAAAAGGAATGGAAGTGCACAAATACACTTGCTTACTTACATTTAGGTCAGTCCCTTGAGTTTCCTTCTTAAGCAACTAATGCATATGAAATCAAACCATATTTTCCCCACCTGTTATCTCCAGCCATTGTTTATAAATTGTAGCCAAAATAATGTGTTTTCCATTTCCTGTGTAATTTTGAATTTTGTCCATTAGGTGAGTGTTGTGGTTCAGTCAGTAACTCAACTGAGCCAGAAAATTGCAGATTCAAATCTCATTCTGGAGACTTAGACACACAATCAAGGCTAACAGTGCAGTTCAGTGTCGATGGTGTCCTGCCCTGTTAGTGACACTGTCTTTTGAATGAAATGTTAAACCAAGGCTTAGTTTGAAAAAAGAATATTAATGATCAACAACAGTTTATTCAATATATTTTTTAGTTGAGAGAGTTATCTATTCTAGAAAGTAGTCTCGAATACAGTGATTCAAAATTTCCCAGCAGAGTGTTTCCATTTCACTTTTTGAGCAGAATTATTGTGCAGTTCATTACAGAAGAAAGTTTAGGTTTAACAATTGAAATAATTTGGTTGTTTACTTGATCTAAATTCAACAAATAATATGTATCTGTTTGAGGAGGCAATTCTTCATGTTATACTTGAGCTTTTTGCTATCTTCTAAATAAGAGCAAAGTCTATTTCCTTGAATGTCCACATTTATATTGGTTGTGCTGATTTGTTTTCATTGGTTTTTACTCAATTCATCCAAAATGGATATTTAAGATGCAGCAGATATCTCAATTTCACATCTGTGGCAGAAATATGTTGAATGCTGACAATATTTTGCTAGTTCTGCCTGATCATTATTATGTTAAGACTATAAGAAGTAGGAACAGAAGTAAATCCTCAAGCCTGCTGTGCCATTAAATAGGATTGTGGCTGATCTGACATTTCTTACATCCACTTTCCTAACTTTTCCCCATAATACTGGATTTTCCCCTACTGATCAAGAATCTGTTTATCGCCTTCTCAAATATACATGGAGACTCTGTTCCCATAGCTCTCTGTGGCAAGAAGTTCCAAGGGCACTCAATCCTCAGAGAAGAAATTGGCACCCCTAAAAGTGAGACTATGCCCTCTGACCCTATAGTCTCCCATGAGGAGAAACATCCTCTCCACATTTACCCAGTCTTGGCTCAGAATTAGGCTCTTTACTACAGTGCCACAAGAGCCCTATCAATTCTTTTATAGTTTCAGTTAGACTTCCCCACTATTGTCTCGTAACGCTCTTGAAATAATGGCCAACATTCCATTAAGCTTTCCTGATTACCTGCTGCAGCTGTGTGCTAGCTTTCTGTGTTTCATGTACAAGTACCCCCAAGGCCCTTTGTGTTGCAGCTTCCTACAGTTTTCTCCATAGTGTTCTTTTGTTCTCCCTTGCAAAATGTACAACTTAACATTTTCTCACATGCTCCATTTGCCAACTTTTTGCCCACTTATATAGCATATCAAAATCTGTCTGATTACTGTGTGTTCTGCCTCTCTCTATCTATTCTTGTGTTGTCTGCAAATTTGGCTGCAGTATATTTGCTGTCTTCCTCCAAGTCATTAATATATATTGTAAACAGTTGCTGTCCCAGCATTGATCCCTGTGGAACCCCACTTGTTACACATCAGCAACCTGAAAAGGAATCCCTTATCCTCACTTGCTGCTTCTTACCCAATAACCAATTCCATATCCATACCAATATATTACCTCCAACATCATAGGCTCTTATCTTATGACTTGACCTTTTAAGGTACCTTGTTGAATACATTCTCAAAGTCCAAATACAACACATTAATAGTTCTCGTGTATTCACTCTGGTTGAAACTTCCTCAGAAATCTTCAATAAATTAGTCAGATATAATTTCCCTTTTGTGAAGCCATGCTGACTCTGCTTTATTAGATTACGATTTTCCAAATGTTTCCAATGATAAACATAAGGCTAATCAGCCTATAGTTAGCTACTTTTGCCTGCTTTCCTTTTTGAATGGGGGTGTCACATTGGCAGTTTTCTGATCCTCTGGTCCTTCCCACAAGCCTAAGGATTTTTGGTAAATTACAATCAATGCATCCAGTATCTATGTAGATACTTCTTTTAAGATCCTCAGATGCAAGCCATCAGGGCCAGGGGACTTAGCTGCCTTTAGACCCATGTGTTTGTCTAATACCACTATTCTAGTGATAGCTTTGGTATTTAATTCTCCCCTCATATTCTTCAATGTTATGGGATATTCATAGACTGATGCAAAATATGTTCCCCTTAACTATTTTCCCAGATTTATTTTCTAAGGTGCCTATGCTCGTTTGGATCTCTTTTCTCTTCTGTACATATGTTAAAAAGTCCTTATTGTCAGTTTTTATATTACTTGCAAGTTTGCCCTTGTAGTTTATTTTCTCTCTTTATTATTTTGAGTCCTCCTTCGCTGGAATTTGAATTTATCCTAGTCTTTGGGGCTATCACTGACTTTTGCCTCCTTCCGTGCTTTCTCCTTCACCGTTAACTGCCTTGCTAAGCCGTAGGTGGTTCATCCCTCTCTCTGAGTATTCTTCCAGACTGGGATATATTTCTGCTGAGTGTCACAAATTGCCTCCGTAAATATTTGCCACTGCTTGTTTACTATCTTTCTTGCTTATTTATCTGCCCACTTTAGCTAAATTTTTAATCTTCATTTCATTATAATTCCCTTTGTTTAAGTTAAACACTATTGTTTCCAACCCATATTTCTCACACACAAAGCAAATATTAAGTTCATCATGGTATGATAAATCTAATTAGTTTTTTTCCCATGCATATTTCTGTTTATAAAACACTGTGAAATGTAGTCCAGTAGCTTATTTTTGCTACCAAGCACAGCATTTTGTTGTCATATTTTAGGGGCAAAAGTGATTTACAAAAATATCTAAATCCCTGGTTATCTTTTCATATTTTTTTAAAAATGAAGGTTTAAATCTTTTGTTGTTTACCAGTTTCAGACTTCATAGCTTTAATGCATGTCACCATAGATCCTTTAATTATGTAGCTACTTCAAACAGAGCTAGCTTTCGGAGCAGATTGTCAGTATGACTCACTGATAGCAAAAGTACAATATCTAATTGCCTTTACTAGATGGTTAAATTTTCTTAAACCACTAGTTCATAAAATGCATCCATAAATAAATAGTATTTATGTGACTGTATATTCAGATATAACCTGGTTAAATTCTGGTACCATGAAGTGTACTTTCTTTCTTACTCGCATCAAATGCCTTATAATATGAAACTGTTGAAATTGTATTTATTGGAAAGAGTCTCTTGAGATATTTAATTTGTAGCTGTGTTGATAATTTTGCAGTATATGTAATCATTTCGATAATAATTTGCTTTGTCTTTCTGCAAGTGGTGTAATTTAAAGATATGCTTTGGTAAAATGAATTAAATTAATGCTATATTTATAGCAGATGGCTACATCTGGACACCTGTAGTCTCAGACACGTTGGAGGACAATGTACCAAGGGCCAGGGCTGGCCACTGTGCTGTTGCGATTCATACTCGTCTTTATATTTGGAGTGGAAGAGATGGCTACCGGAAGGCTTGGAATAATCAAGTCTGCTGCAAAGATCTTTGGTATTTGGAAACTGGTGGGTGTTGCATAGTCCTTAAAGATAAAACTTGCTCTGATCTTTTTTTGTTAAACTGCATTGAAAATTGTTGTAGAAGTAAATTTAAGTATGGAAAGGGGATGTGTTTATAAACAGCAAAGGAGAAATTTTAGAGTCATACTTATACAGTATAAAAACAGGTCCTTTGGCCCACCATGTCCATGCTAATCAAGAAATACCAACCTGCACTTGGTCCATAACAACCTGTACCCTGGCAATTGAAGTACTCATCCAGATGCACCTTAAATGTGGTGTGAATCTCTGCTTCCACCATCTTCTCAGGTAGCACATTCCATATTTCTACCACCCTCTGGGTGGAAAATATTCTTTCTCAGATCTCGCCTAAACCGCTTTTTCCTCACCTTACATTTATTCCCTGTTGTGTACGTCTGCCATGTAGACACTATTGCCATGGGGAAGAGTGTCTCTCATAATTTTTGTATCTCAATCAGATCCCCCCTCAGCCGCCTCTGCTCTAGGGAAAGCAAGCCCAACCTATCCAGTCTCTCATCATAACTGAGACTTTTCATCCCAGGCAACATCCTGCTGAATCTCCTTGGTGCCTTCTTCAGTGCAATCACGTTCTTCCGATAGTGTGGCGACCAGAATTGCGCACAGTAATCCATTTGTGGCCTCGCCAGTGTTTTATAAAGTTGTAACGAGACTTTCCTGGTCCTATATTTTATGCCCAAGCTAATGAAGGCAAGCATCCCATATTCCTCCTTCATCCTGTCTACCTGTATTGCCATCTTTCAGGGAGGTATAGATTTGTACACCAAAATCCGTTTTTTTCCTCAGTATTCCGTAGGGTCCTATGATTCATTTTGTAAGCCCTTCCCTTATGCATCATTTTGGATTAATGTCAGAAAATTCTTCATGCACATTAAATACATGGAGGAGACCACCTAAATAAGTAGTATAAGTAAAGATCTGCGATTATATGAAAAAAACATATCTGGTGCTGTACTTTATGGGGACCACAGTGTACAGCTGGATTGCTGTGTCTATATTGGTTAACACAGAAGAGTGTATCAGAATTAATGAGTTATTTTCTGGCTTGAAAAGTTTAGATAATGGTGTGCCACCAGGATCAGTCCTAGGGCCTCAATTATTTGCTATCTATATTAATGACTTGGAGGAAAGGGCACAGTGTAGTGAATCAAAATTTGTTGAATAGATGGGTCCACTCCTTTTTGTCATTTACATAAATGATTTGGATGCGAGCATAAGAGGTATACTCATAAGTTTGCAAATGACACCAAAATTGGAGGTGGTGTGGACAGTGAAGAAGGTTACCTCAGATTACAATAGGATCTTGATCAGATGGGCCAGTGGGCTGAGGAGTGGCAGATGGAGTTTAATTTAGATTATTGCACCGTGCTGCATTTTGGGAAAGCAAATCTTAGCAGGACTTATACGCTTAATGGTAAGGTGCTAGGGAGTGTTGCTGAACAAAGACACCTTGGAGTGCAGGTTCATAGCTCCTTGAAAGTGGAATCGAAGGTAGATAGGATAGTGAAGGAGGTGTTTGGTATGCTTTCCATTTTTGGTCAAAGTATAGAGTACAGAAGTTGGGAGGTCATGTTGTGACTGTACAGGACATTGGTTAGGCCACTTTTGGAATATTGCATGCAATTCTAGTCTCCTTCCTATTGGAAAGATGTTGTGAAACTTGAAAGGGTTCAAAAAAAATTTACAAGGATGTTGCCAGGTTTGGAGGATTTGAGCCATTGGGAGAGGCTGAATAGGCTAGGGCTGCTTTCCCTGGAGCGTCGGAGTCTGAGGGGTGACCGTATAGAGGTATATAAAATCATGAGGGGCATGGACAGGATAAATAGACAAAGTCTTATGCCTAGGGTGGGGGAGTCCAGAACTAGAGGGCATAGGTTTAGGGTGAGAGGGGAAAGATATAAAAGAGACGCAGAGGTGAAACGTGTGTGGAATGGGCTGCCAGAGGATATGGTGGAGGCTGGTACAATTGCAACATTTAAGAGGCATCTGGATGGGTATGTGAATAGGAAGGATTTGGAGGGATATGGGCCGGGTGCTGGCAGGTGGACTAGATTAAGTCAGGATATCTATTCGGCATGGACAAGTTGGACTGAAGGATCCGTTTCCATGCTGTACATCTCTATGACTCTATGCAGAAATTGGTGGGAGGGCAAGTCGTGATGAGGACATTAGGAACCTGCAAGGGGATATCAATAGATTGAGTGAGCAGACGAAAATGTAGCAGGTGAGGTTTCAAGAAGAAAGGTCTTGTACTTTGTCAAGAAGACTTGAGAACGTCCTGTTCTGAAGACGAGACACTAGATTTAATGTTAACTCAGTTTTTGTCTCTACAGATGCTGCCAGACCTGCAAAGTTTCTTCAGACTTCCAGCCTTTATAGTATTTTACTTCTATTTAAGATTCTGAAGCAACTTGACAGTGTAGATATCGAGATGTTTTCACTCGTGGTGAATCTTGAATTTGAGGACATAGTTACAGAATACATTAATTTAGAATGGAGCTGTGAAGGTTTTTCACCTCCTAGAGGGAGTGAATGTTTGGAATGCTCTACTTCAGGGAATTGAGGCTAAATCACACAGTATTTAAAGAGAAGGTAGATAGATTTTTGAAATATCAGTGAGTTAGTGGCTATGCTGAGCTGCCAATGCAAGAGGAGATCGACAATGATCTTTTTGAACGCAGAGCAGGCTTTTGAGGGACCAAATGACCCACTCCTATTTCTTATTTTCTGTGCATTAGTATCTGTTTCATAATTTTGTGTGCTTCAATAAGATCATATTCTTCTAATCTGCCAGTCTCCTCGATCTTTTCACAGAGGCTAACCCTGCATACCAGGAAACATTCTGGTGAGCCTTAGTTGCACTCACTCTTGGAAAGTGTATGCTTCTTTAGATAAGGCGACCATAAATGTTTAGTTGAAATGTAATACAGCTTGTTTTGTAAGCCTATGGTAGAAGTGAAAACAATTGAGAGAGAGTAAAATGTAATCAGATGCACGAAGGGTTTTGTGGTGCATCTATACGTGTCTACTCTAGGTTTCTTTAGGATAAGGTTGATATTTGGATAACTGAGGAGATCAGTTTACTTGCATAATTTCTTCAGGGCAGATTCTTGTGGAAGGTTTAATATTATAGGTTTGGGCAAGGGATGTAAGTGATCTACAGTCAGTTCTCCAATAATGCGATGGTTGTGTCTTATGCAACCGCATAGTACAGAAAAATCGTGCTTTAGAAGCAGTGCTTAAAGTGTTGGTGCTGTAATTGTGTTACAGCCAGCACACGTTTTAAAAGTTTGCACTGAGGAAATAGTGTCCCCAATTAATCAATCGTATTTCAGCCAATTTGCGTTGACAAAACTGGTGTTGTAATAGAATGACCTGTATTAAAGTAGTTTTCCTAAAACAGAATCTGAATAAGTTTCTTTTCTCTTTAGAAAAGCCCCCTGCACCTTCCCGTGTGCAGTTGGTCAGAGCTAGCACAAATTCACTCGAAGTATGTTGGGGTGCAGTTCCTACAGCAGATGCCTATCTTCTTCAGCTGCAAAAGTATGATATGCCACCATCAGCCGCCACCACCACCACCACCACACCTACCATGGCAACTCCAGCTTTGAGCAATACTACACTACCACAGAAGACTTCATGTAGCCCTGTTTCTCCTACGCCTGCTATTCCTGCTGCACCATTGCATTCACCACTCCCTGTTTCTAAAGTTGCTTCTCCCACGAGTGTGCTGATCCCTGGAATGACAAGTAAGCCACAATATTTTTAACAATTCTAGCTCTCATCATGTGAAACCTTTGTTTTCATGTTTATCATGTGCCATTTGTATTAGAATTTATACATAAGGCTCATTTTTACAAATATTGAAATGCTACAGGAATGTAATCTTTTAATGCACTTTACCTGGAGCAAGGTAGCTTTTACGGCTTTGGATTTTAAAAGCTCTCTTTTAAAAATGTATGAGACTATTGATTTTTGACTAATGATCCTATTTCAAGTTATAAGCAGGTTTTTGTAAATTTCTTGGCTGAATATTTCAAGGCAGGTGATCAATCCTTTAAGTCAAGATTAGAATGGTGCTGGAAAAACACAGCAGGTCAGGCAACATCCGAGCAGCAGGGGAAAAAAAAAATCAACGTTTCGGGCAAAAGCTGAATCCTGATGAAGGGCTTTTGAAGCTGCCTGACTTGCTGTGCTTTTCCAGCACCACTCTAACCTTGACACTGATCTCCAGCATCTGCAGTACCCACTTCTGCTTGATCAATCCTTTAACAATATCTAGCTACTGTGAAGCGTTCATTCACTGCTTGATTTAACTTATTTTCTTGTTTGGTTCTATCTGATGTCTTCACCACACCTCATACTGACTGTCTTTTAATTTTATTTTATTTATATTTATTCATGGGCTGTGGGTGCCATTGATTATGCCAGAATTTATTGCTCATTCCAAATTATCCTCAAAAGTTGGTAATGACTTCTCAAAATGCAGCACCCTTAAGTGTAGGTATGTGCATGGTGCTGTTAGGAGCAAGTTCCAGGTTATTAATTCCAGGGTAGTGAAGGTACAGTGATGTAGTTCCAAGTCAAGATGGTGTGTGGTTTGGAGTAGAACTTGCAGGTGGTGATATTCTTCTTCATCTGCTGCCCTTCTCCTTCGAGATAGTAATGGTCACAAGTTTGGCAGTTGCTGTCGAAGGTGCCTTGGTGATTGCTGCATTGTATTTTATATATGTTACGCGCTGCTGTCACTGAGGTGAAGAGAGTGAATGTTGAAGGTGTTAGGTAGGGTGCTGGGTTGGTGAGTAAGCTAGGATGGGGACATGGCTGGCTGGCCAGCATTTATTGCCCACTGCTAGTTGTTTTTGAGAAAGTGATGGTCAGATGTCTTCTAAACTACTGCAGTCCACCTGTTGTAGATAGATCTATAATGCCATCAAGGCCTGAATTCCAGGAACCTGACCCAGCGACAGTGAAGGCATAACGGTAGGTTTTCAAGTCAGGATGGTGATTGGCTTGGAGGGAGCTTGCAGGTGATTGTATTCCCATGTATCTGCTGCCACTTTCCTGTGATCATGGGTTTGGAAGGTGCTGACTAAGAATCTTTGCAGTTCTGCAGTGCATGTTGTAGATCGTACACACTGCTACTGCTGAGTGTCAGTAGTGGAGGATGTGGGTATTTGTGGGTGTGGTGCCAATCAAGTGGGCTCTTCCTGAGTGGTGTTAGAATTGCACCCAGCCAGGCAAGTGGGAGTATTCCATCACATTCCTGTCTTATACCTTGTAATAGTGGATAAGCTTTGGAAGTCTGGAGGTGGATTACTCACCCAAGCTATGTATCAATAAGCAGATTATTGCTGAGCAGGTGCTGCTTGATGACACCTTCCATCACTTTACTGATGATCAAGAATAGACTGATGAGGTGGTATTTGATTGGATTGAATTGGATTTGACCTGGTTTGTGTACAGGATGTACCTAAGAAATCTTCCACATTGTCAGGTATATGGCAGTGTTTGTAGCTTTATTGGAACAGCTTGGCTGGGGGTGATACAAGTTCTGGGTGTAAGTATTCAGTACAATTGCTGGAATGTTGTCAGGGCCAGTATCCTTTGCAGTATCTAGTGCCTCCAACTGTTTCTTTCTATCATGTGCAGTAAATTGAATTGGCTGAAGACTGGCATCTGTGATGCTGGGGACCATTGAGGAGGCAGAGATGTACTTCTGGCTGAAGATTGCTGCAAATAATTTTGCCTTATCTTTTGTGCGGAGGACGTGGCTATTTGTGCAGAAGCCCCCTCCGGTGAGTTGTTTAACTCCCAATCATGACAGGGCTGAGGATCTTAGATCTGGTATCTTTTTCTCTTTTCTGTTTCTGTTTGAGGGTGATAAAAGTGGTGCACTGCATTTTGGGTTAGTATTGTTGGAGCCTTTGAAACTTTACCATTGGTTTCGTTGACGCGTACACACCTTCAGTTGAGAATCTCTGTGGATACTTCAGGGCTGTGGGAGCTAACTGTATGTGTATTTTCTTTTGTAACTAAGATGCAGCATAAAGTTAATATAACTGTTGTGAAGATGTTAGGTTTTTACGTTTTTCTTCCAATTTTTAAAATTTATTACAGTCTGTTCTTCAATGCAGCAAACTATTATTTTTTAAATTAGAGATGTTCAATTTTCACTACTCTTTAGTTTATTAACTATTCTACAGTTAATTTATGGGGATTTTTCTTTAATTTGGACCTGTGTTTAGTTATATTTTATATGACGTAAGTTTGAGTGCTCACTTGGACAGTGAAAATTATTCCAAATCAAAGCAAGATCTTTGAAAGCAAGGCAATTACCTTGTCTAATTTCACAATTGCAGCATTTTCAACTGAGAAATGTTATTTCATTTGGAGAACTATTTTAGGGCTTCAGTTGATGATTTGTTTTGTTTTGTGCAGTACTTTATATAGTTTTTTCTTAATCCTGTAAAGGTGCTGTAACTACAACGCAGGTCTCTGCTGCTCAGGTATCTGCAATGCCTTCAGCAGCAGCCCAGCTGGTCACAGTTTCCCAACAAGCTGTGCAGACAGTAAAAGCTGCTGTTTCTTCCTTACCTGCTGGAGTTCGTCTTGTCGTTCCAGCTCAAAGCACCACTAATGCTGTTCCCTCTGTTGTAAGTGTGAGTATTTGTTTTCCTACACCTCTTATTTATCAATTAGACTTGCAGGAAGGAAATGCATGTGTTGTATATAATGGGTATGGGAAAAGAAAATTACAGGAGAATACAACTAATTTGAATGACTTTACCAGATAGTTAGTACTGACATGAATGACCAAGTAGCCTCCATAACAGAATAACACAGCAGGGGAAGAACTCTTTGGGTCCACCATGTCTGCATTGACCATTATACCATTCTAAACTAATCCCACTTGCCTGCACATGGCCCTTATCCATCTATGTTCATGTATCTTTCTAATGTCTTTTAAATGTTGCTATTTTACCTGCTTCTACCACCTCCCCTGACCGTGCGTTCTAAGCACCTACCTCTCTGTGTTTAAAAGTATTAAAATTGTCTTGGCATTCAGCATGGATTTTTTAAAGGGAGATCCTGTCAGACTCCTGCACAGATACATTAACCAGAGATCCTATCTGAATAATTGATTTTTTTTTAAATGATGACTAGATATATTGATGAGGGTAGTGCAGTTGATGGACTTCAGTAACACATTTGACAAGCCTGGGCAAAAAGGTAAAAGCCCATGGGATCCAAGGTAAGTTGACAAACTGGATTCAAAATTAGCTTGCAGCAAGCAGAGTGATGGTGAAGAGATGGTTTTGTGATTGAAAGCTCATGACCAGCGGTGTACCACATGGATCAGTAGTGGGATCTTGTTTATGATGTGTGTTAACAACCAGGATGTGAATGTAAAATTAATAAGTTTGCTGATGACGTGAGAATTGGTGGTGTAGTTGATAGTGTGGATGCTGGTTTATAGTCTAATATATTGATCAGCTGGTAAATTGGGAAGAAGAATGACAGATGGGATTTAATTCTGCTAGGTGTGAGGTGATGCATTTTGGAAGGTCAAATAAAAGAAAGATTTATGCAATGAATGGTAGGCCCCTAGGGAGTACTGAGTAACCAAGGGTCTTTGGTGAGCAAGTCCATAGATCATTGAAAGTGTCAGCATGGTTTGGGTGTTGAAGAAGGCATACAGCATGCTTGGTTTCATTTGCCAAGGCGTGGAATATAAGAGCAAGGAAGTCTTGTTGCAACTTTATACAACATCGGTTAGGCCACAGCTGGAATACTGTGTGCAGTTCTCGTCACCACACAATTAGAAGGAGATGATTGCAGTGGAGAGGGTGCAGGGGAGATTTACCAGGATGTTGCCTGTGATAAAAGGTCTCAATTATGGAGAGGGAGTGATCAGCTGGGTTTGATTTCCTTGGAGAGGAGGCGGCTGAGGAGGGACCTGATTGAGATATACAAAACTATGGGAGGCGTAGACAGCGTTTATCATGAGAATATTTTTCCAATGGCAGATGTATCTAAGACCAGAGGGCTTAAGTTTGAGATGATAAGTACATGGTTTAGAGGAGATCTGAGGAGTAGGTTTTCCACCCAGAGGGTGGTAGATAGATAGAATGTGCTGCCTAAGGGGGTGGTGGAAGCAGGTACCCTGGTGACATATAAGAAATATCTGATTGAGCACTTCAAATGTCATAGATTAGACGATTATGACTGACTATAGGTAAATGGGATTAGTGTAGTTTGGTGTTTGTTGGCTGGCATCGACATGGTGAGCCGAAGGGCTGTTTTATGCTTCTTCATGTTGTATGACTATTACTCTCCATTTATTTGAAATCCTGGTTGTAAGTTCCAAAATGTCTTTTCAAGTATATTTTTCACTATTGTCAGTCAGACAGAGTGAAGGAATTGATTCGTGAAGTTAAGACAAGCATAGTCAGTTTTTCTTTTAATGTGGGTGAAAGAATCTTGCAGGACTAGTTATAATCACTTTGTAAGTGATCACCATAAGCAGTTTTGTGAGAAAGGAAATCTAAAAATGCATCATTATTTTACAATACTTGTGTGAAAGTGCCTTTATATTATGCAGGTGAACACCCCGGCCACAACAATGCTGAAGACAGCAGCTGCACAAGTGGCAACATCAACTGGCTCTCTAGGCCCATCTTCGACCCGACCTATTATCACTGTACATAAATCGGGTGCATTGACCGTGGCTCAGCAGACTCAAGTTGTTACTACTGTCGTGGGTGGTGTCACGAAAACGTTCACACTTGTCAAAAGCCCAATTCAAGTTGGCGGTGGAGGCTCCTTGGTAATTAGTACTTAAGAATTATTTGATGGCTGTGCAGTATCAGATTTATGCTAATAGTTTAATGAAGTGCATCTGACATTGAAGGGTGAATTCTCAATTTAGCACTTGGGTAGTAAATTGACAGCAATGAGAGCAATGGAAATGTGGATCACATGGTTTCTATATATGAGTAGCTACTCCATAATGACCGTTTCACACCTGAATGGCAATTTTGAAAAAATAGCCTTGAAAACCTGAAAATGCGTGACCTGCTTTTCATTGCGAAAAGGAAGCTCCCTGCATAGTGCAGTGGTACGTTGGTAACAGAGCTGGTGGAATGGGAGTTAGTGCCAGATACCCAAAACAGAATTGGAGAAAAGGATTTGTCTGTGTACTTTTGAGAAAACTAACTCCCCTTTTCTTTGGGAATCCAGAACTTGCCCACAGCCCAGACAAATGGAGGCTGGTATGTGCCTGCATCCAGCATAATATTTCTGATTCTTCATAAGCCAGAGGCAAAAGAGCCTTCAGTTTTGGCTGTGCTTTTGCACCAGCATTTCTTGTTCAGATTAGATTACATTACATTACATTACAGTGTGGAAACAGGCCCTTCGGCCCAACAAGTCCACACCGACCCGCCGAAGCGCAACCCCCTCCCCCCATACCCCTACATTTACCCCTTACCTAACACTACGGGCAATTTAGCATGGCCAATTCACCTGATCTGCACATCTTTGGACTGTGGGAGGGAACCGGAGCACCCGGAGGAAACCCACGCAGACATGGGGATAACATGCAAACTCCACACAGTCAGTCGCCTGAGGTGGGAAATGAACCCGGGTCTCTGGCACTGTGAGGCAGCAGTGCTAACCACTATGCCACCGTGCTGCCCACAGTTTTGCTAATTAACTGGGCTCCTAAAATGCCTTGCAACAAAGTGGTGTGCCCCCTGATATTTCCCACAATGACTTGATATCAGCTATGCCCTCAGAGCAACACTAAGTGAAGAAGAGTGGAAATTCATGGAAGGAATGGCTTTGAGGTTTAACATCAGAAATTGCTGGGAAAAATCTCAGCCTGCCTGGCAGCATCTGTGGAGAGAAAGCAGATATAACCCTGTTCTGAACACACAGTTCTGAAGTTGCTGGGCCTGAAATGTGAACTCTTGGCGCAAATGCTGTCTGATCTGCTGAGTTTTTCCACTTTGATTTCCAGCATCCACAGTTCTTAGAGTTTTGTTTTTAAACTGTGTAGGTTATTCAATTTGACTTGAGTTTGTTAGAATGACAAAAGCAAAAGCCTTAAGACTAGGCCTCCGTCATCTTGTTAACTGATGCATTGTATGATGAAACTTGGAGAGAATATTTGTAATTGGGCAGTTATGCTTTCATCCATCCTGATTTTGTCTAGTATTAAGATATGTTATTTTCACTGAGGTAAGAACCTTTCTCTAACAACAATAATTTGTTTTGTATGTTTAAGGTTGCTAACTACTTGGCTCAAGCATAGTCAACATTTCGAACAATTGCCTCCTTGCTTTGCTGCATTGCATAAAAATGAATATTTTAACTGGTATATAAACTAATGTGTGAACATAGTGATTTTTGTTTTAAACTTGCACGTCTAACTTTCTTTTCGTAATTTGGTCTTGGTCTAGTGAACTTACGTTGTTTCCACAAAAATCATGTCTGTATCAAAACACAAATTTGAGAATTTTCTTATCAGTTGTAGATTATTTAGCATGATATGTATATTATGGCTTTCTTGGTCCTACTTCTTGGGAATTTCTTTCATATTCTTTCTTTCTTTGCTCTCTCATTTTAAAAAGCTCATTGTCCTTTCCTTAATTCCTTTTAATTTTTAAAATCTAATTCTATTGAGCATTTTGGTTTATTGTCTGTCTTAAAGATTTTATGGACTTTGTGACTATGTGCGTTGAGCTGGAATTTGTTCTGTTTAGATCTCCAATCTAGGGAAAATGATGACTCTTGTTCAGACAGCTCCTGTACAAACCGGTGCTCCAATCACAGGCCAGGCCACTGCTGGGTCTTTGGCACAGTTCATCCAGGTATGTGTGTTACATTTTGTCATTGTGACCTAGAAATGACTCTGGCTTAATAGTAAATAAATTAACTGTACATTTAGCAGCTCTAATAGCTCTGAAAATAGCAGAAGGAAGAATGCCAAGAGCTTGTTTATCTGTGAAACCGCCAACAGTGACTTCCAATATAATCTGTTTTTTATATTTTATACAAAATTTATGTATCTGTAACTTAAAAATGTTGCATACCCTGTGTAATTCTGCCTACACACGTAACATCCTATTGTCACATATTTCTGATCACAATTGACATTATTTATTAGTTTATCAGTGGTTCCCGTTTCATTTTGTTATTTCAAACATCACAGTATTGGTGTATGTTGGTGCCTCTGAAGCGAATCTCTGGAGTCTTTCCAAGCTGCTTACCATCTTCACTATAAAAGTAGCACCATTAGCAATTTATTTTTCATAGATCTATGTTCTTTTAGTAGCTTTCAGTTGTTCTTTGCCTTTTCTATGATATTATTCCTCATGGACTGGACTGTTCCTTACATTTGCAAGATCAGGTGGTACGCTCTGTACACAGATCATTCTGTGCCACACCATACTTTAGTAAATATTTTGCACATTGGGGCAGTTTAATTTAATTCTATTTTCCTTTATTACCCCAAGATTAAGCACTGTTTGATAGAAGAGCACTGCAAAAAGCATTTGAGGTTGAAGCAGCAATACCTGTGCTATGTGTGTAATCAAGTTCAAATATAGTTCAGGCCAAGCATTCTAAAGTGTGATTGGGACACTTGAACCATAATTAGGCTGAACTTGTGCATTACTAGTTGCGTACGCTTAAGTGGGTTACTCGAAAGGATCTTGTGCTACTTTCTATCAATGTATACGACAGCAAGGTTATTCTGATGAATTTGTGTTGAGGTACAGTTGGGCATATCGTAAACTTGTTTTAAATGCAGGGAAACCTCAATTATCTGAACGAGATGGGCGGGCGCTATTTTGTTCGGATAATTGATTATTCGGTTAATCGATTAAATGCCTTTCCTCTGGGACTTGGAGTTTTCAAAGTCTGCTCCCCATTCAGGCGACTGCTGCAGCACACTGCGCATGAGCCCCCGCCCTCCCGACGCCCGCCCCCAAAACCCCGTCCAACACCGCCTGCCTCCCAAACCCGTCCAACACTGCCACCCTCGCACCCGCCCTAAAGCCTGTTCAACAGCTCACCCCACCCACCCCAAACCCTGTCCAAAAACCGCCCACCCCCGTCCAATACCCCCTGCCTCCTCTCCGGTTGCCCCGAAGTGTACACCAACAAGACTGCTTCTGCGGGGTAAGTTTCCAACTAACACGTGCGCGCGTGTGCGTATATATACACACACACACACACAACTTTTTACTGCAACGTTTTGACAGGTTCCACTTTTGCCCTTTACAGGTCAATGTTAGAGAGATTATCTGGCGAAGGGAGAGTTTAGGGTACACCGCTGTGTAGAAGCCCAGGGAAAGTATGGGGAGAGAGAGAGGATGGGCAGTCATTTGGAGACGGTGCCTGTTTAATCACTGTAAACAAAAGACATGCAGAAACACATCTTTAATGTAATATTTCTATCGGGACCTCGAGATCTCCTTCAGATAATCAGATGTTCGGATAATTGGTATTCAGACAATTGAGGTTCCTCTATTTGAAGCATATTGATAGAGCTGTCTCTCTGGCTGATGCTGTCTCCAATCACTAGGGAACTAAAAGCATTACTTACTTACAGCACTGGGCAAAGTATTACGTGCAGTGAGGTTCAAAGACTGCAGTTTAATTCTGATTGCAGTGTTTTTCATGCTGTAGCACCAGCCTCATAATGGCAGTTTTTGAGTACAGCACATTTTTAGGTTACATAAGTTTTTAACTGCTTTCCTTACAAATCTTAATCCCATCTTTTTAACTTATCATAGCATAATTGTTAAATAAATCTTCAGTACTTACTAATTACTGTGAAAGTATCAAATCCAGAGAATACTTATATTCAATTGCAATGATTACATGAAATACAAAGTGGGAAGGAATCATGCTTTAGCTAAGCAATGAATCCCAATCTTGCACCCAGGCTTAATTGTTTTAGCACTGTGGCATTTTCCAACATAAACAATTCTGTAACAATTGAAATTAACTTGTGAATCTGTTTTAAAGCATTTTGTTGAGGCTCACTTATCTGGTGATCATTTTTAGTTAGGATCAATAGTAATTAGATTATTGTTCTGCCCCCTTTCACAAATAGTTGGATTCCTTCATATGTGCACGTAGAATCAGGAAATACAGCACAAATACTGATGTAAAATATATGGGAAAACATGTTTAAAACATCATGTCAAACTGGAATAGCTTGTAGAACAATAAATCCAGTAAGAATAAATTTGGTACAAGGGAGGTGTATTGATAAAATTTACGTACATGTGTAGTTCAGTGATATAATAATTTTATTCTGTGTCACACTGCTTCTGAGTGCTCTGTCCTGTTGCCTGCCTACCAATGTTTGTTTACTTAATAGATATGCATGGGAATATTGCATGTTTCCTTATTAGCACAGGCACAAATTAATACTACAAATTCATTGTGGATCATATCTGTTTCTAAATTAATTTGTGTTCTTATTGTAAGAACCATATTTTTAATGTTATATTTCATTAAATGTGCATGTCTAAGTGTTAGAAAATAATGAAATAATTTTTTCAAGCCTGCATCTTTCATGGCTTTTATTGTTTCCATTTTGATGCATATTTCAATTTTGGTTTAAATCCAAAGGCAAAGGGTCCTTTTCCTCCAGGGACTATAGTGAGGCTTGTAACAGCAGCAGACGGTAAGCCAGCAACAATAATCACAACGTCACAAGCTGGTGGAATAGGTACGAAGCAAACGATCCTGGGTCTTAGCAGTGTCTCACCAGCCAGCAGTAAACCTGGAGCAACCACCATCATAAAAACCATCCCTGTTTCAGCACTGATGGCTCAACCCAATGTTACAGGTACACAGTGGAAATTTCTAGATTTCCAATTTAAATCTCATTAACATTTGTCTATTTTTCATCAGTTGAAATTTTATTTTATTTAAAGACATTTTTTAAAACCAGTTCTGCATGCATTCATTTTCAGATACATAAAAGGTTCAATTAGCAGTGATTCTTAAACTAGCTACTTCCTATCTACTTGTCAAGATTTCCTAATTAAAAGACGATATTAAAAGTCAGCGTAAAAATGAAAATTATTTTTCACAATTTTAAGTATTGCCAGAAGTTAATTGTAAGGATTCTATGGAGGAACCATTTTGGTTTGAAGTCTTGGAGTCACAGCACTGAAGGAGGCTGTTCAGCTCAGTGTGTTATACCATTGATCTCACCATCTCAAACATGAAACTTGCAAAACTACATCACATGAAAGTGAATCCTTGTTGAGTTTGGCAGTATTTGTCTTTTATAAACCTTGTGTATTTTGTGAAAGGAGTTAGATGAACTAGGTAAAGGAACTAGTGAGTTTTGAGAAGATTTCTAGCCCAGGTTGAGGTTCTGAATGTTGGTTTGCTCACTGAGCTGGAAGGTTTGGTTTCAGATGTTTCGTCACCATACTAGTTAACACCATCAGTGAGCCTCCGGCTGAAGCACTGGTGATGATTTATTTGTGTGTTTAGGATTCCTTGGGTTGGTGATGTCATTTCCTGTTCTTTTTCTCTGGAGGTGGTAACTCGGATTCAAGTCAAAGTGTTTGTTGATAGAGTTCCTCTATCAACAAGCACATTGACTCAGATCCCATTTACCATCCCTTGAGAAAAAGAAGAGGAAATGACATCACAGAAAATGATGTCACCACAGAAAATGACATCATCAACCCAAGAAAACCTAAACACACACAAAAAGCAGGCCATACCACTAGTGCTTCATCCGGAGGCTCACTGACGATGTTACCTAGTATGGTGACGAAACGTCTGAAACAGAAACTTCCAGCTCAGCGAGTAAAGGAACTGCATACTTCAGTTTTTACTGTTCACCCATCAAAAGGGACATTATTTTGTTGTATCCATCCCATACCAGCACATGTTTTTGGATATTTTAAATATAATTTGCACCCATTGGGTTGGAGTTGAACAGTAACAAAGCTTTTATGCTGCTTGGTATATTTGTGTGATGATAGGTATGTAATTTATATTATTTTTAGAGTTCACATTTCCAAGTAATGGCATACTACATGTTAGAGTCCTTGTGAAACGATGCTCTGAAACAAAGGTTGCTTGTAAAGTGATACTCGCTCACTGACGGTCTATTGTGAATGTACCAACGCCAAATCAAGAAGGCAGCTCACCACTACTGTCCCAGGATGAACTTTTAAAAAGTGACTGAAAGCCTCTGGAGTGGTATTGGAAAGGCCAGAAGACCGCAAGATATAGGAGCAGAATTATGCCACTCAGTCCATCAAGTCTGTTTTGCCATTCAATACGTTTCTCATCCCCATTCTCCTGCCTTCCTCCCGTATCCCTTGATCCTCTTACTAATCAAAGACCTATCTATCTCTGTCTCTAGTAATGTATGACAAGAATAGATCCAAATACTGACCCCCTGTGGAAGGTCACCAGTTGCCATTGTTACGAAGATGTGGGTGTACTGTACCTTTTAAGAGAGTTGCAGGACTTGGAGGCACAAAGAGTACGGGAAAATTTACAATGTAACCTTTGGTCCAACAGCTGGCAGTACCTGAGTTGCTACGAGACAAAAAAAGACAAATTTAAATTCGGCCAATCAGTTTAAATTATACCCCAAGGTACTAATGTCCAATTAAGTTTGAATCTGATATTTTGATAATATCAAGACCAATGGAACAATCCGATGCTTTGGGGTATAAGACCGGGGAAAATTGAACAGTTGGAGAAGAACTGCCAAGCCACTGGCATGTATAGACTGCCAGAGAAATAGCTATCTCAAAAGTACCTTCATCTATGAACAATCTGTGAAACATAATTCCTAAGAAGAAGAAAAGAAGACAGAGGACGATACAAAGAGAAGAATCGGCAGTTGTCTGGTTTTGAAATTTGAATTTTTTTGATAAATCTGAATCTGGCGTTTTATTGGACTTTTTTATTGTAGATGGGGAAGGTAAAAGATAGGTTAGAGAAAGCAGTTGTAAATAATGGATGTAGGTTTGCTGGCTGAGCTGGAAGGTTCATTTTCAGACGTTTCGTTACCATAATAGGTAACATCTTCAGTGAGCCTCCGGACGAAGTACTGCTGTTGTTTCCTGCTTTCTGTTTATATGTTTGGGTTTCCTTGGGTTAGTGATGTCATTTCCAGTTCTTTTTCTCAGGGGGTGGTAAATGGGGTCCAATTCAATGTGTTTATCGATAGAGTTCCAGTTGGAATGCCATGCTTCTAGGAATTCTCGTGCATGTCTGTGTTTAGCTTGTCCTAGGATGGATGTGTTGTCCCAGTCGAAGTGGTGTCCTTCCTTATCTGTATGTAAGGGTACTAGTGAGAGATCAGTGCTTCGTCCAGAGGTTCACTGAAGATGTTACCTAGTATGGTGACAAAACGTCTGAAAATGAACCTTCCAGCTCAGCGAGCAAACCTACATCCAGAACCTCAACCTGAGCTACAAATCTTCTCAAAACTTGCTAGTTGTAATTAGTTAATTAATTAATTATTCTCTGTTAGGCTTCAAAAAATAAAGTTTTTTTTTTACTTTAAATAGTGACTCTTGGGAATAGTTCTTGGCCTTTCAAACGTTCACAGATTACCGCACAGAGTAAATCATTTCTGTGTTGCTGGTTAAAACTGGCACGGGAGGGGTTTGCCCTGTCTCGTAACGCCATCCTGAAAAAGACCCTTTTACCCCTACGTTTTGCCTTTTGCCAGTCAGCCAATTCGCAATCCATGCCAGTACCTTGCCCTGAACACCATGGGCTCTTACCTTATTTAACAGCCTCCTGTGTGGCACCTGATCAAAGTCCTCCTGGTAATCCAAATACATCACATCTACTGGCTCTACTTTGTCTAATTTGCTTGTTATCTACTTAAAGAATCCTAACAGTTTGTCAGGCATGACCTCCCCTTGACAAATCTGTGCTGACTCAGCCCTATTTTATCATGCACTTGCAAATACTTTGCAATGTCATGCCTAATAATGAACTCCAAAATCTTACCAATGACCAAGGTCACACTAATCAGCCTGTAGTTTCCTGTCTTCTACCTTCCCCTCTCAACTAGGGCTGTTACATTAGTACCTTCCACTCCTCTGACACTCTCCCTGACTTCAGTGATTTCTGAAAGATCACCATTAATGCCTCCATAATCTCTTCAGCCATCTCCTTCAGAACTCTCGAGGAGTAGTAATGAGAGTACTTAATAGCTATTTGCATAAGTTTTCATGTTGAAAGACACCAGCAACATACCAGAACCTCGAGACAGTTGGCGATAGAGGTGAGTGTAATGATCATCGCTAAGGAGGAGGTGCTAAGAAAGCTGAAATGTCTGAAAATGGATGAATCACCTGCTCCAGGTGGACGACATCCCAGAGTTTTGAAGGAGATGACTGATGAGATTATGGAGGCAATAGTGGTGATCTTTCAGAAATCACTGGAGTCAGGGAGGGTCCCAGAGGAATTGGGGGTGGCTAATGTAAGACCCCTAATTAAGAAAGGAGGGAGGCAGCAGTCAGGAAACTACAGGTAGTCCTCCCGTTCTCCTATAGGCTGGTTAGCCTGACCTTGGTCATAGGTAATCATTATTAGGGATAAGATTGCAAAGTACTTGGAAAGGACAAGAGAGAAGGTTGAGGGCGGATTCAAAGATGCTACCAGGATGCTGCCTGAATTGGAGGGCTTGTCTTATGAAAAGAGGTTGAGTGAGCCAGGGCTTTTCACACTGGAGAGAAGGAAGAAAGAGAGGTGGCTTGATAGAGGTATACAAGATAAAGACAGGTATAGATAGAGTAGATAGCCAGAGATTTCCCCCAGGGCAGAAATGGTTATCACAAGGGGTCATAATTTTAAGGTGATTGGAGGAAGGTATTGGGGAGATGTCAGAGGAAGGATCTTTGCGCAGAGTAATAGGTGTGTGGAATGCACTATCAGTGGTGGGTAGTAGAGTCAGAGACATTAGGGACATTTATGTGACAGCTGGACAAGCGCGTGGATGGCAGTAATTTGAGGGGTGTGTCGGTGAGGTTGGTCTTAGATTAAGATAAATACTTGGCACAGCATTGTGTGCCGAAGGGCCTGTGCTGTATTGCTCCCTGTATTCAAAGTCATGTGGTCTGCAGAGAGTAGACACAGAAAAACTGATTGAGGGAGCTCGGATTTAATGATCGGCAAAGGCAGCAAAATTTGAATTGTTATAAATGAGTTGGGAAATAGGTTGAACCCTTTATTTTGCTGTGAATTTTAAGATATTTCAGAACTTTTTCCAATATTTAAGTGTGTTTTTTTTTTTGTTTTTTGTCCTTTATGTAATAAACTTCTGTTGTTAAAGAAAGTGCAGCCTCATGTGATGTTTCATTGATTGACCATCGTATTAACAAAGTTTTTTCAAAAAAATCTCTCAGGCGAAGTTTTATTCTGGAATCTGAGTTGTCCAGTTGCACCATCAACTGGGATCATAACAGCTGCAAAATAGTTGAAAATATGTAAATAATTTCCTGACAGGTGCACAAACTGTAGAGCAATGGTCATTGGAGACTTTAATCACCCTAATATTGGATTGAGCAGTGTTTTTATTAAGGGCAGAAAAGGTTAGGTTTTCTGAAATGGGCTTACATGAATTTTCTTGATAAATTCCTTTCCTGCCCAATCATGAGGGTATGACTGGACCCAATACATTTGTGTTTGATGGTAATGTTTTTTCTATAAGACACATACAGAAATGTTCAGACACTCAAAGGCCTGTTTCAAAAATTAATGTGTTTGAGGTATTATATCTTGCCAAGTCATTCATTGCCCTAATCCAGTTTGAATATTTAAAGAGGGTTATAAATGGAGCCCCGCCAGGTGAATGGAGTTGTGTGGATCAACCATGATAACACAACAGGTCTGAGTGGCTAAATGGCATACTGCTATTTCAGTTTTCCTCCTAATGAGTGAGCTGCTGTTACCTGGCAAGATAATTTACTTTACCAGCTTTTTGCTTCTGTTGCTCCCGTCCACCAAAATTATTCTGCAGAGCATATCATTCCAGCTGCTATATGGGACAACAGAGCATTTTGGGTGCAAAGCTGAGTATACTTTGGTTAGGTATAAGTCAAAGATAATCTCAAAGGAAATGAATATCAAACTCCAGAGATTTAACTTGTGCCAATATCAGGTGACTGTCTTAACATTCTCATTTTACATTTTTGGTTGTAGATCTATTTGTTTAAATATAAGGAACTCACTTGAACTGGTCACATGCTTGTGGAGTACTATGTAAATGAACAGCAGATGTTTTCAATCGATGTTTTTGAAGAGCCAAAAATAGTTTTTTAAAAAAAGCTTCTTGTTATTTTTTCATTCATAAGATGTGCTTGTTGCTGCCTGGGCCAGCATTTGTTTCCCATCCTAGTTTCTTTTGAGGAGATGGTGGTGAGCTGCCTCCTTGAACTGCTGCAACTTATTTGGTGTGGATACACCCACAATGCTGTTAAGGGGAGGAGTTCAAGAATTTTGATACAACAGTACTGAAGGAGCGGAGGTTATATTTCCAAGTCAGGATGGTGGGAAAGGAGGCGCAATTACCTCTAAGGCCGTGAAGGCTGACCACATGCTGGTACACATAAACTGCTGTCATGCACAGACCTCAGCCTGATCGGCAAAAAAATAATGTTAGAGAACATATTGCTTGGAGGAGAACTTGCAGGCAATGTTCCTTTTAAGCTGCATGTTGTGTGCATGCATTGTTCTGATGTTCTCTGCACTGCCATTTGCATTCTGTGCAGCAGACAGAAGGTTAGAGGAAATGCTACTTGTAGATGGTAGTGTTCCCATCTATCTGCTACTCTTGATTTTCTAAATGGTAATGTTTTTGTCTAAAACCAGCCTAAATTGTGTGCAAAGTTCCTCCAAACCAAACTAAATGGTCTTAAAATTGCAGAGCAAGATTTGACAATAGCATAGTTACACCTGATATCTCAGGCAGTATTCATGTTAATTTGTTGTTGACATGTTTTTCTTTCAGCTATAACTTGGATCTTTTATTCTTGTTAGATTAGAGCCAGACACTGAATGATGTTGTGTATGGTTGGGACCAAAATCTTACTAGCTACCTTTTTCTCTTTTATTTGACCAGCCAAAGTTCTAAAGGGAAGAATACTGTGAATTCAAGTTTTAAACGTTGCATGTAAAAAAGTGAATGTTTAAACGCTATTTACAAATACTAAACAATAATCTATATATTTTTCCCCAGGTGTATCTGCATCCCCTGGTATAAAATCTCCAATAACAATCATTACAACAAAAGTAGTCACATCAGGAACTGGAGCTCCGGCAAAGATCATTACAGCTGTGCCAAAATTTACTACAGGGCAGCCTGGGGTCACACAGGTAGCTATTGCTTGTTTCAACCCTGAAGCAATGTTAACATAATTTTAGTAAAATAATGAATAATCCGTCCCCTCCTTCCTCTTCCTCCTCCATTACCATTTTGTAGCCCTATCTCTTTCAGGTCCCGCAATCTGAAAGCATCCTTGGGTTAATTCCATTGCATGCTTCTATTTTGCATATACTTCCTGGGAATGATTGAAATTTGTTCTAACAAATGAACATATAAAAAGTGAACTGAATGGATAGGCACCGGGTAGATTCATGATAGACACTGAATTCAACCATATAGTTTATCTGTGCAATGAAGACTGATGCCATGCTCTTATTATTTGAAAACTTGGGTTCTACAGTGGTGGCATTTAGCTTTAGGTTTGATTTATATTTCTGTATCGTGTGTGCTAGGAAGTGGAGAGGACATAGTTTTTTGTTCCATTTATAAATTTGGGTTTGTTTATGCATATATTTTTATTGAGGTTTCACCATCTTAGCACAGACCTGTGAGTTAATAGTTCAAAGTATTTTAAAAGACAGAGAAAATTGGGCTGTGATCAGTGACCTGGAGAGAGAGAAGTACACAAAGTTAGAGTTACTGTGTGACTATGGATACTAGATGCTATTACATGCTCCTCATGGTTTTATAAATCTCTGTAAGATCACCCCTCAGCCTCCAACATTCCAGGGAAAAAAATTCCAGCCAATTCAACCTTTCCCTATAATTCAAGCCTTCCAGTCCTGGCAACATCCTTGTAAATCTTTTCTGCCTCAAACTTAACATTCTTCCTGTTGAAGGGTGACTAGAATTGCAATTTTGTCACTTTTCTAGGTGGTTCTGAAGACTCCTGGAACACCTGGTACCATCCTGCGAACAGTTGGTGGTACTCCTGTCACAGTTAGTGGAGTCAGATTAGTTACTCCAGTCACTGTATCTTCAAGCAAGCCAACAGTCTCAACTTTGCTAGTAAAAGGAACGACAGGTATTACTTATAATTTGTAGTTACTCTTGTACGGTTGAGATTAATTATAGTTTATTGTCAACTATACTTATTTTAGAAAACACTTATGCCTAAAAATAATAATGGGATCTGATTGAAAACTTAATTCTGTCACAGCCTCCTAAACCGACCGATATAATATTGATCTGAGTTTTAAGGAAAAGATGGAATACATACCTTATTAGATCATTATTCTGATTTTGGTTGCAATTCCTGTTTTAATCAACTTGTTACAACAATCGGGTTGCACTGATGTGTGAAGACTAGGATGTACTACTGTAAATGAACATGCCTTTTACACATTTGTCTGGAAACTACACATGCCAATCAGCCCTCTACTTATCCCAGTCAGCAGTTACCATTAGAATTATGAGTTCTACATGTTTTCTCTCCAGCCATCCAAGTTTCATGCGTCATAAATGCTGACAGTTTCAGTCTAAGCTTTAATTTGTGCTAATGATCATGTGTGATATGACAAAGGTACCTCGAGCTATATAAAGTTTGAAGTGCACATGAGAGCTGGAACTCAAATTGTGGTGTAACAGACTTTTACAATAGTATTACTTAGTTGTGTTTCGCCAGTTTCATTAAAATTCTAAGCTTTTTCCAACTTAATAGATTTTTGTCTTGATCAGTAAACAGTTTATCAAGTATAGTTGCGACCCAACATTGAATCTTGAATTGTTGTTGAATAATACCTCTTTTGCAAAATGTGTTTGTAGATGCTTTGAAAGCATGTGAAAGATTCAATAAGTGGAACTCAACCTGATACTTTAAATCCCCTTTTAGAGTTATTCAAAAGTGTTTGAAATTTGCTTTCAAAGAGATGTCTTGAAACAATAAGGTAGCTTATGTATTACCTAACCTTCCAACATGCCTTTTGGTTTTCTGGAATACTTCCAGTTTCATACTCTCAGCGGCACTGAACTTCACTGAGCTTAAACAATGGCTGGAGTTGGAATGGGTAGGTGGAAAATTTGTAAAATCCTTCACTGGGCTCTTCCATATGCTTTTGATCACCTGATTGTCCAGAGCTCAATGGAGTCGGACTCCGATGCAAACCAGATGCAGACCTCTCGGTGACAGGACAGGGAAAACTACTTGCTGTGTCATTAAGTGAACTGTACTCAGCTGACCTAATTTTTGTATATCTCTCCCAAACCCACCAACGCGCACGCGTACAAGGGCACATTCACACACAGAAAAAGAAACTGCATGGCTTTGCAACAATTGACGTCTGGTAAAGGGCAGTGTTCTGCCAGCAATGGTAATCTATTTTAGTGCAAATTATTGTTGTTTTTCTGCATTGTATGAATATTTAATGTTGGTGAACCTATACTCCACCTGCACAATGTGAAGGAGGAAATTGTTTAGTTTCTATTTACGTCATTTTGGATTTGGTATATGGGCTATTGCAACTGAAGTCCTGAATCATGTCATTTGGATCAAAATAAGTTCTGTATAGCTTCAAGGTTTCTGAATCATCTTTTATTGGTTCTTGAAAGCTTATTGTTGTCAACTATTACTATGTAGGTGTTACTACATTAGGTACTGTGACGGCTGCAGCAACTACAATTCATGCTGGAGTAACTGGTCTTGCATCATCAAACTTCACTACCCCTGTCACGGCTCTGGCTAGAATAACAACGCTGGCAACTCAAGCAATTAGCACAACTATTGATCCTTTGGCTGTAGCACCAACAACATTGCAAGTTACACCAGGAATTGTCTCAACTTCTTCTGTAGTTAGCACCGAGGTGAGTGTTTCTCTGTGTTTGTCTTCTACTAATTAAATGACATGTAGTGTACTCTCAATCCTATTCTTGTATTTGCATTGGGTTGTCACCACCCTGCTTTGCATCTCTGTAATCTTCTCCAGCTCATATATAACACATGCATATCCCTGCTATAATTTCCATTCTTGTCACTCTGGTCTTTGGAGCAAAGCTTTTATCATCTTTTATTACTCCTTTGATAGCTGTACATCAGCATTTGGTGCTATGCTTTGGCATTTCCACTCTTTGGCATTTCCTTTCCACCCTATTCTCCACCCTGGTCCACCATTAAGATCTTGTCTAAAACTCAAGTTTTTGATTGCCCTGGCTGTCGTCATCTTAGCTCAGCATTTTTTATCCATGTTCCTGTGAAGCACCTTGGACGCAACATGTCAGAGTAGAAGTAGGCCATCCAGTCTTTAGGCCAGTCAAAGAAATCATGGCTGATCTGTTGGTCCACATCCCTACTTTCTTATTCCTCAATTCCATTATTGATTAAAAATCAATCTGTTTCAGTGTTGGATATACTAACAATCCAAACTCTATGTATCCCACTGCAGTAAAGCATTTCATAGATCCACTATCTGCTGAGACTTTGCTAGAATCTAAGGATGCTTGGAAAACTACAACCAGTGCATTCACTATTCCTGTACTACTTTCTTTAATTTGCTATGAAGGAGCTCATCAGATCCAGGGAACTTATTGCCCTTTAGCCCCATTGCTTTCCATTTACTTTTATCTGATAGTTATTGTATTTATCTCTTCTCCTCATTTTGCCCCTTGATTATTATTGAATACTCCACTGATGTAACATATTTATTCAATTTGGCTGCCATTTCTTGGCTCCCCATTATTATTTCCACAATACAGCCTCATTCTCTAAGTGGCCTAACTTTGGCCTCTGTCCATTTTGATATTGCTTGCTAGTTTGCCCACATAGTGCTTTCTCTTTTGATTTGGTGCTATCGTTAACTTCCTTGACTAATCACAGTTGGTTTATCCCCTTGCTGGAATTGTTCTTTCTCTCTTTAGTAAATCTTTGTTGTGAGCCAAGGAATATTTTCTTAAAAGTCTATCATTGTTCCTTGATTGTCTTTTCTGCTAAACCACACCAGCTGACTCTGCCCTCAGTCTTTTGTAAATATTCTTATTTAAGTTCAGTTCAGCTGTTTCTGACCCAAGTTTCTCTTATCAAACTGAATGCTAAATTCTACCATTTTTGATCACTGTTTCTTGATGGATATAAATAGTGATTTGTATATATTTTTAATATAATTTATTTTAAGCCTGTGTTCATACCCATATGGACTTAAAGTGTCTGAATAATTAACAATTAGCTTATAAATATTTCTGTAGCCTTGGTGATTTCTTTTCAAGATGGTTTGTAAGAGATACTTTAGCTGCATTAATGGGTTTCTGTTTGCCTTGTTTTAAATTTAAACAATTTGTGTTGTCGTCTTATCACCCACAATTTTATGATGCATTGGAAAGATGGCATCAACTTTTGAAGACCATATTTACAACTTATTCTGATTTGGAGAAAGGAATTCCTTTGATATTATTTGCAATTAGGGATGCTCCTAATCAGCCCACAGCATTTTGTTCTTTGCAGCTAATATATGAATGAGGTAAGAGGACCACTTAAACAATTAAATAGAAATTGGTGAACTGAAGCCAGCAAACCTATGTCTCGAATTTCAAAGAGAAATGCATGTGACTTAGCTAAAGTATATTTCAAGGCGCCCCACAAACAATTAAAGCTAGATTAGAGTGGTGCTGGAAAAGCACAGCAAATCAAACAGCATCCGAGGAGCAGGAAAATCGATGTTTCGGACAAAAGCCCTTCATCAGGAATAGACAATTAAAGCTAGACAAATAAAAACATCAAAGTTCAAGATTTTGCTGGAGTTGTTGCCAGTCTTTGCAGAACCATTAAAAGCACAATTCACTGGATAAAATGGGAACTCAAAAATGAAAATCATGTCGAGAGTTTTCTGAAGAGGAGAAAGAACCAATCAGTGTGTCATTTTAACATGTTGAAAAGATCTATGATAGTCAGGGAAAGCTGCTCTTGTGATAGTAAAGGAAGTAGGAAATGAAATCAAATCGTGGTGGCTCAGTGGTTAGCACTGCTGCTTCACAGCACCAGGGAACCGGGTTCAATTCCCGCCTCGGGCAACTGTCTGTGTGGAGTTTGCACATTCTCCCCGTGTCTGTGTGGGTTTCCTCCGGGTGCTCCGGTTTCCTCCCACAGTCCAAAGATGTGCAGGTCAAGTGAATTGGCCATGCTAAATTGCCCGTATGTTAGATGCATTACTCAGGGATAAATGTAGGGGAATGGGTCTGGGTGGGTTGCTCTTCGAAGGGTCGGTGTGGACTTGTTGGGCTGAAGGGCCTGTTTCCACACTGTAGGGAATCCATCTATTCTAAATGGAGAATGAATCTGAAATAGTAGATTCAAATGTTAATCCTCCAACAATCAGACTGGGAAACGTGAAGGTGCTTGAAAGCTTAGGTGGCATGGTTTCTTATCTTTTAGAAGTCTATCAAAGTGACACGTGAACGCTATTACCAAGTTATAGACAAGTTTGTGGGAATAGGCCAGGAAAAATGATTTTAGCAGTTTGTGATGTTCATGTAGAGAATGTGTAAATGTGTATTACCAATAAAGCAATACCCATACATACTTAATACTTAGATCAGCTCAGGTAAGGGAAGAGATTGCGTTTATGGTGGACATTGTTAGTATTGAACTGAGTTAAAGTAGTTGGTGCTTACTGAGCATGATGGTGCTGAAACCAGATTTTGCATTGATTATTATAAAGTCAACTTGGTAATGAAATTGATTTGCCAAAGGACATTGGAAAGTTCCTTTTACAAAGAGAATTAATGAAATACTGACATTTGTAACACTATGAATGTTTATTATTGCAAAAACATGTAATTTGGACTGAAAAATATGCCAGTGATGTTTCAGCAGTTTTAGCAAAACTAGGGAAGACTATTTAAACCATTTGACTGAACTGTTTGACTCAGCTGCAAAGAGCCAATTTGTTAATAAATTTTGCTGAGTGAATTTGCAAGACATAGGTCCCTTATTTTAGGCCATACTGTGGAATAAGGTAGAGTAGCATCTGGAGAAGCAAACGTACAGGCAATTTGGGATTTTGCCTATGCCTAGGAAAAGATGTGAAATTTTATGCTATGTTGGCACGAATGGATTCTATCGTGTGTTTGTCCCAAACCTGAGCTTATCCATTCCACCTGTGGGAAGAAGGCATCAGATTTGATTGGATGCAAAAGTTTCCAAATGTCTTTCAACATTGGCATCAAGCACTGAAGAACTTGATTCAAGCTTATTGCCCAGAATGTCCTAATGATTGGGATAAATCTGGGGTCTGATGGTATTACTAGACAATCAGTTGGGATCACAACACCTAGAGGATCCTTTATTCTGAGGTCGTTTTTTAAGCCTACCTCATTATACATTACCAGATCCAAAGTAGCCTGATCTCTGCTTGGTTCTACAACATATTGTTTTAGGAAACTATCTCAAATGTGCAGTGAGTTCTACCTCATGGGTACCTCTACCAATTTGATTTGCCCAATCTACATGATGATTAAAGTCACCTATAATTAATGTGCTATCTATTGATTTGTTCTCTTTTCCATAGTATAGTTACTGTTAGTTGGTCTGTTAGAATTCTTCCACTCATATCTTCAACTACATTGTATTTCTTACTTCATCTATATGGATTCTACTTTTTCTGATCCAAAATCATTTTGTTGCTGCTGCACTTATTCCATCTTGGGATGTTTTATTCTCCTTTGGAGGTGCCATATAAATGCCACTTCGTGCAGCAATTACCATTGGCTCCCTATCCCTCCTCTTTAATTTACTCATTAGCTTCTGTAATCTTCAATCAAAATGTTTGTGGCTGCTTGGACTGTGCTACTTCATCCACCCCCTACTTCCAACTTTTGGGAGCTTTTGCCGTTACATTCACTGTGCTTTGGAATTTTCCTCCTCCGTCTCCTTGCTTCAGCTTCTTCATTGCCATTATTAAAAAACATTTTTGAAAGTATACCGACCTAGCTATGCCTTCAATCGTTTCTCCTGACTTTTCGCCTAATTTCTCTTTATAATTCAACCTATTTTGTTAAGTGCAGGTATATCTTATGTTACTGTTCTGGGTGTGACTAATGAATACTGATTGCCAGAGTTGCCTTCAACACCAAACCTCATCATTTTTCAAAATACACAATCACCAGAATAGTGAATTTGAAGTGCAGAAGTGGTGCAAGATTTTAGCACAAGTGAAAATTTACATTGGATGTCAATGCGGGTTATAGATTATTTATGATTCTTTACATTGAAGAGTTATTCCTGCATGTTTACAGTACAATTCTATTAATGGATTCTTGCCATGTACGTTTGTGTTTTGACAGCCTGTTTTTGTGATATCAGGAGAAGCAGTGCCCTCTCGTGTAACTGGCTTGGTTGCACACGCTAGTGAAACTCAGGTGCCAGTGGCTGCAGAACAAGCCACAACTGCAGTAACTGTTACAGATAATAGTGTACAAACTTCAGATCAACAAATACAACAAGCAGCAGACGAGCCAGCTCATGAAACTACAGAAACAAATACTACAAACACAGCTACCTCCAGTACTGCAAATATGTCTCTTAATCAAAGTGAGTAAACTAAACAATAAAAAAGCATCTAAAAGTAGCTCACCTATTTAAATGAGTGATATTTCTTTTTTAATATTGAAATAAAGTTTCTACTATTACAAGAAGCAATAGGTTAACATTTTCTCACTCTTCAGTTTCAGGCTAATTCAGATGTACTAGTAACCACAAGTAATTATAGTTTAAAACATTTCTTTGGTTACAGTCACTCTGGTGAAATGAGTGCATGCAGATATTGCAGATGGAAATAAATTCTGCCAGGATAGTTGTCACACTTTTATACATTACAGATACAAGACATATTTTATTAAGGAAAATGTTCACTTAATGAAGATCAGTCTGATTTTTGGCTTGAAAATTGCAAGCTTTTTCCTATTTCCAGCTCCTCTTACCAAACAGCAATTACTATTTGATTATTGCTGTTGCAGAAACACAGACTTGGATTTGACTTTGGGCCTTAATGTGCTACAGTGAGAACATAAAAACACAAAGAAGGAGCAGGAGTAGGCCATTCAGCCCTCAAAAGCCTGCATTCCTTAAGATCTTGGCTGATCTGTCAGGTCTTCAATTCCTCTTTCATGTCAGATTCTTACAGCCCTCAACTCTTGGATATTTCAAAAATCTATCTTCCTCCTCAGTAAATACTTTGAGTGATCTAGCCTCTCTGGGTTTGAGAATTCCATAATTCACTACTCTTAGTAGAAGGTATTACATTGTGAATCCATTTCTGCGCTTTAATGCACGTTATCCCACATGCTAAGTGTTCTGTCATAAGAAATATTTAAGCAGCAGTTACAATTTATGTTTTTGTATAAGATGAGCTATGAATCAAAGATCATCTTGAGGTGTTTTCACAGAGGTATAATCAAAAAAAAATCTGAATGCTAGGCAAAGGAATGACCAAAACCATAATCAAAGAGATGGAATTGGAGTGTTGAAGGAGGAGAGGTAGCTGGAGAGATGGAGTGGTTTTAGGTAGTGAATTCCAAAGAGTGATGCTTAAGTGTCTCGAAATATAATTACCAAAGGGGAGATGCAGGAGGCCATAGTCAGAGGAAAAATGTTAAAAGGGCAGTGGGCTAGCAGAACTTAGTGCAAGGTAGAATATGGACATGCATACAAATGATCCTCGCGGTGTCTGCTTTCGGAATCTGGTGTCAGCACTACAAATGGCATTGATATGCTGATTGCCAGAGGGAAGATTGGGAGTAGGTCATTTGGCCCCTCAAACCAGTCGACAATTTAGTAAGATTGTTGCTGATTTGATTATAACCTCCAAACCCATATTCTCACTTACCACCGATCACTGTCCCACACCTGCTTCCAGTAAGTAAGTTCCAAAGACTCGTGACCCTCAAAGAAATTCACTTCATGATCCTCAGAAAAAAAATTCACCATGTAAATGGTGACCCCTTATTTTGAACCAGTGAACCAGTGACCCCTGTTCTTGATTTTTCCATAACAGGAAATAGCCCCTCCACAACCAAAGTGTCAACACCCATCAAGATCTTGTATGTTTTAATCAAGCCAACTCTTACTCGTCTGAACTCCAGCAGATAAAGACCTAGCCTGTAAAAACCTTATTAGACAATCTACCCATTCAGTTTCTGAACTGCCTCCAGTGCAATTACATCTTTCCTTAAATAAGTGACCAGTGCTGCACACAGTACTCCAGATGTGATGTCACTAGTGCTCCATATAGCTGAAGCATAACCTCCTGACTTTTGTATACACTTTGCCGCAGTTAACGCTCTATTGACTTTCCTTAGTATATGCTGTACCTACATGTTAAAGTTTTGCAGTTCATGAAGGAAGGCACTCTGGTCCATCTGCATTGCCAGAGGGAAGATTTTCCACAGTTCTGCTTTCTTTTTTCCTTCCTGCCACAATAGGCAGTTGCACATTTTCACACATTCCACTCCATTTGCCACATCTTTGCTCTATCTTAACCTAACTATATCTTTTTGTAGTCTCTTAGGTCCTCTTCACAATTTAGTGCAGCAATGTCTTGAGGCCCTGCATTCAAGCCATTTATATAAGTAATAAATAGTTGTGGTCACAGCATCAATCCTTGTGGCACCTATTAACTTGCTACCTGGAAAAGACTCATTTATGCTTTCTGGCTGTTTCTGGTTGACTCGCCAATCTTCTGTCCAGGCCATCCATACATTGTAAGTTTTTATTTTCCAAAGTAGCCTTTGGTGTGGCATCTTATCAAATGCCTTCTGGAAATGAAGTTCGGCTTCATGGTTTTGAATGAGTACAAGTGGAAAGTGAAGAGTGGGGTGTTGGCCAGGAGGGTGTTGACATTGGAGTCTGGAGATAGAATTCTGAGCCTAAAAGCTCCGAGGGTATGTAGGATATTATGAGATAATACATTACGATTCCAGTTGCAGAGACTGTTGTTAAGTCTGCCAATGCCAAGTATTATCATTCTAAGGTGAGGGATGCTTATTGTGGCAAACTTAAGTGTAATCACTAACTCTGTTTGCTTTTATCAATTGTGTAATTTAACTCCTAGAAAGATCATGTCTGCATTTTTATAAAAATATGTGCGTGAAAATCTTCTGTGTTGCATTCAAGCACAGTTGAAGTGAGGAAGAATGAAAATGATATTGATATGGGGCTTGGGAGCATTCTTGTAAGAAATTACAGCACAGGATGAGCTTTATTCTGTATCGTGTTTCTCAAAATGAATAAAGAAGTTTGATTTCAGCAGTGTTAGTGTGAGTACAAAACATATAAAATTTAACATGAGCTTTCCAAAGTTATTTAGTCTTTTCAAAGGGGTGATTAATCACTATAAAATTTCATCCATGATCCAAGAAAATATGAAAGTAAAGTTTGATAAATTCTAACCCATTATTCTTGTTAGGCCATAGAGTACATTTTTGCTAACCTATTGGGATATGTATGCCACAGTTCAGCCACCAGATGCAAGTAACAATGGGATGCCAGAAAGTGTGCATGGAGAAACGGCAACTGCAGGAACAACCAATACAGCAACAACCGTTTCAGCAGCATGCACTGGGGCAGTGACCACTGTGACACAGTCTACACCAACTCCAGGCCCTTCGTTGCAGGTAAGAAAATAAGAAAATGATTCTTTATTGTGTGGTGCACCATTTAGTATAACTTTTAAGCTACTTATACTCAACGTACAAGAGGAAGTTTGGAGAGGCTGCACTGCACAGAAATCTGGCTTGGTATTCGAGGCCAATTTGTAGATTTAAGAGTTCAACCCAGCAGTGCTCTGTTTTGAGAGGGGATCTTTGCAAACTTAACACATGTGCAGCAAGACCTGGGTAACATCCAGGCTTGCACTGACATGTGACAAGGAATATTTACCCCACATCAAGATGGTCATTGCCTGACACTTAAGACAGGAGAATCTCATTGTTTTTCCATGATACTCAATGGCAATTCCATTACAGCATAATACAGAAGAAGAGGGAGATTATTTGGTGCAACTGTTTGGGCATTTTGAGATCACGATGATCTGATCATCTTTAACTCCACTTTACTGCCTTAAAACGTTAACCAGGTTTCCCACGGATAGATTTTAACTCATTGTCTTTAACGTGGGGCTGGTCCATTTAGAGCATCATTGAAATCAGAAGCAGATAGTAAGAAATAAATCAGAAATAAAGTGGCCCATTGTAGCCCGCTGGTTCTGAGCCACAGTAATATCAGACGGACAGACTGAAAAGGGATGTCTGGTTTGCATGGTGGGGAGAAGTGGGCTGCTTTACAACCGGGCCAGTGAAACATGTTTCTGTAATCGACCTCTTGGTAAAATTAAATAGTGGTGATGTTTTGATGGTTTTGCTTTAACATTTTTTTTCACTTGGTGCAGTAACTGGAAGTTGCTGTGAATGATAGGAGTGAGCAAGTAGTTATCACATTTAGGTTAATAATACTGTGTGCATTTTTAATAGCCTATTCAAAACGTGTTCCTCCGCACCTCAGGCTAATTATGATATGATCCATATGCCTCTTGCAAGAATCTTAGTCATTGCCTCCTAAATTTTCCGCTGTCACTGACAATACTTAAAATATTTCCAGTTGTGGGTATGGCTGATTGTTCAGTTTTTTTGCACCTAATTCTAAATGAGTGGTGTTATCTACTGAACATTATGAAAATTAGAGAAGAATGAACAAGCACAGAAGGATGTCATCTGTCCAGGTTTTCAGTAAAACACTTCAATTAATCCCATCCCTCTGCTTTCGCCCATAAGACCTGCAAATCTATTCTCTTGCAATATTTGGCTAATTGTATTTTATTTACTATTGAAACTACTTGTAGGTAGTGCATCCTAAATCATGGCATCTCACTTGTTCTTCATGTTACCTGAGTTTTTTGTTTGTCCAATTACGTTAAGTCTGTGCTCACTGCCACAGGCAGCAGCTCATTCTTATTTGGGGGGTGGGGAGACGTTGGATAAAGCAAATTATTAGTGACTAGGAGTGTTCTGTAATGGTTAAATCAAAAGACAAAAATTGGTGGAAGGTTTCATTTAAGAGTGATAATCTGCATCTATTGCTGGAATATTCATTTTTCACTCTACAATAACCAGGCTGCTTCAACGGCATCAGATGTGACTTCAAGCAGCAGTGCGTCTTTGTCAGATCTGAGCACATCGCAGTTGGCACCTGCCACTGAGACTCTTCAAAACCCAGGAAGCTCTGAGCTTCAGTCGTCTTCCGAACAGACATTAAAGAACTTTGCTCAAGCAGTAATGCCACAGTTGGCTGAAAATCAGCAACCTGATCAGTCAGAGGCCTTCCAGGACCCTCAAGAGAAAATGGAAAGTGGTAAAGCACAGGAGCAGTTGAGTCAAAACTCAGAGCAGCAGCACCAGCACCATGTCACTGCCACTGAACCCTTTGTTATTGAAGCAAAACCAGCAGATAGTATCCAACACAAAACAACTGGTGGAGATGTTCCAATATCCTCATTGCCAAAAGCCACAGGTAAGCACCATGTTTTTATTGAACCAATAATTTTTAAATATGGTTCAGGAATAAGCTGTTGTTCTTCCAAAAGGGAAGAAGTAGTCATAATCCCTTTTCCCTGAAAATAACATCTTCTGATAGCAGTGCAAGTTATTATCTTGTCTGAAAGAGTTAGAACTCCATTTGATATAGTATGTTCATAAGTTGAAGTGATACAGTAGGTTAAGGTTGATTTGTAACCACATATGAAAAGCCTAAACACCTTTTTTAAGTATAATGGAAAATGTAGCCCATATTGTGGGCATGTTGGGATGTTGCCAATTTTCAAATGAAACTGAGCTTAAAAATTGTAAGTTTTCAAAATGGAATGATCTTCACAACTTAACTGAGAGAACAACTGAGGGACATTGTTCGGATTGTAGTGATTAAAAACATCCCGGAGCTAATGGAACATGAAAGGGGCATCCACAAAACAGAGTTAAAAATCTCACAACACCAAGCTGTGGTCTGACAGATTTATTTGGAAGCACTAGCTTTCAGAGTGCTGCTCCTTCAGGTGGTTGTGGAGTATAAGATTGTCAGACACAGAATTTATAGCAAAAGTTTTCAGTGTGATGTAACTGAAATTGTATATTGAAAAAGATCTAGATTGTTTATTAAGTCTCTCATCTTTTGGAATGAACATGTTGGGTTCAGTTCTTTCATATGTAAATTGCAGAACTTTTTTAAAGTTACATTCTCAAGTGAACTTTAACAATTGGTGTTATATTGGCCCAGATAATGCATTTACAGTGTGAGGTGCCCTGCATGAGACTGTGCTACAATGTTCAGACTGATTCTAAACTAAAAAACTGATTTACAGAATCTTACATAGGTTCATGTAGTTATTCAGCAAAATAAACTGCAATTCTGTATGTACAAATTCACCCCACAAACTTGTATGTGTGCATGTGGGTGGGGAGTGTAGTTATGAGTGTCTGTGAGAGGGTGCGTGTGTGATTGTGGGAGTGTATGAGAGAGAGCTTGTGTATGAGGGAGGATCTGCGTGAGTGTGTTGTGTGTGTTTGTGTTTCGCGCAGTGGGGTCACCTGTAGTGTGACATGAACCCAAGATCCCAGTCGAGGCCATCCCCATGGGTACCGACCTTGGCTATCAGCCTCTGTTCGGCCACTTTGTGTTGTTGTCCATCCCGAAGTCTGCCTTGGAGGACGGTCACCTGAAGGTCCGAGGTCGAATGTCCCGGGCCACTGAAGTGTTCTCTGACTGGGAAGGAACACTCCTGTCTGTTGATTGTTGTGCGGTGTCCATTCATCTGTTGCTGTAGCCGCTGCTCTCTCGCCAATGTATCACGCCTCAGGCCATCCTTGCATGCTGTGTATGAGAGAGACAACATTGGCTAAGTCACATAAGTATCTGCCACGTACACGGTGGGAGGTGTATTGATAAAGATATGAGATGTAAATTGTAAGATAGTCAATGACAAGTTAACTGCGCATATATAGTCATGAAATGTGAGAATGAGACGACAAACTTTGTTCTGGCTTTGTTTCAGAGACACCTGGGTAGACTTTAACTAAATGTGTCTCCCAGCATATACTTATAAAATAAATTATATAATAACCGTACCCAAGATTTGAAGTGGTTCTTTAAAACCACAACAGCATAGAGGCAAAGAATATTGTTCTTGGGTTAATGCTACAAATTAGTGCAACAGGATTAAAAATTTCACTTTTATGCAATCAGAACTGAAATCTGTCGCTGTGGCGGCAATATTAATGGCTATAATTTGTTTTTCACCAATAAGGAATGCACACATTGAATGTAAATGACATGGTTATAAATTATTGATGAAACCATTAAACCTATGTGTTTGATTTCTAAAGTAATCCATCTGCCTGGATAAGTTTGCATTCAGCCCCTTGCTGAGTATCAAGTTTAGGTGTTTTCTTATAATGTGGTGTTTACGCACTGGATTGCCTCTGGATTTATAAAAGGATTTAATTGTATTCTGTAGAAGTTACTTGTGCCTTTTTTTCAGAATGGCTTTTCAGAACTAATTGTTTTAATATTTTAGAATGCAGTGCAGTAAAGCCTCCCTCGGAAGATCTTGCTTCAGAACCAGGTGTGCCTAATGTAGATTCCTCTCAGCATTTGCAACATTGCCAGAACCTTATCACTCCGACTCCAGAGCAGCCAGCACAACAAAAGGATCCACTGCAACCTCCAGTGCCACTGAGCACAGTGAGTGCTCCTCCTCAAACAGCAATGCTGAGTCCTAATGATACAAACATACAGAGTAGTCAGCAAGGCCAGGTCACAGAGGATGCCCACCAACCTACCACTTCAAGTATGTTCAACTGGCTGGAAACTTTATGCTCTTTCTAGTCATGTTTCTTCCATACTATTTATAATTGTAAACATTTGCCTATGCTAACTCATAGCATGCAGTGCAACTATTAAAAAAGAACTCCACTGGATGCTGTGAATCACATTTGATTCAGTGGCGGCATGGTTCTGTGAACATGTGCGAACTGTTAATTTTCACTGTAAGGAAGAATCAATGTGCAGGATCACTTTTGTATCATGAAAATGATTCAAAACAAATATCAAGAATGCTAGAGATACTCAGCACATCTGGCAGCATCTGTTGAGAGAGAAACAGAGTTAATGCATTTAGTCCAATCTGACTTCTTCAGAATTGAAAGATGTTGGAAAATCTTCTCTTATAAACTTTTCACAGTGAGGAGTGATGGAGAGTGCATAGTGTAGAGGCCCAGTGTAAAATACAAAGGGGTTGGTCGTGGTGGTGAAAGGGAAAACAAAAATGGTATAAGATAAGTGTAATATTAAGTTGTGAAACAGCGAGAATGGGTCCTCTACTGAGAGCAAACAAGACAAGACTGTGGTGAGGGGTAAGGGAGGAGAGAATGAATGTAAGAAAAATGGAGAATAGACATCATGGTTAGCTTCTGAAGTTGTGGAATTCACTCTTGAGACCTTGAGATTGTCAAGTGCTCAAGTGGAAACTGAGGTGGTATTCTTCAAGCCTGCATTGTGCTTCATTGGAACAAAATAAATGTGTGGTGTTGCATTTTGGTAAGGCAATCAGGGCAAGACTTCTACACTTAATAGTAGAGATCTGAAGTGTTGCGGAACCCAAGAGATCTTTGGGTGCAGCTTCATAATTCCTTGAAATCGGAGGCACAGATAGACAGAGTAGTGAAGAAGGCATTTGGTATGCTTGCTTTTATACGTCCATGCATTAGGATTAGGAATTGGGATGTCATGCTGCAGCTGTGCAGGACATTGTTTAGGTCGCTATTGGACTACGTTCAATTCCGGTCTCAGTGATTTAGGAAAGATGTTAAACTTGAGCTGATGCAGAAAAGATGGCTAAGGATGCTGTCGATGTTGGAAGATTTGATCTATAGGGAGAGACTGAATAGACTGGGGCTATTTTCCCTAGACTGCTGGAGGCTGAGGGATGACCTTATAGAAGTTTATAAAATCATGAGGGGCATAGGGTGAATAGCCATGGTCTTTTTCCCAAGTAGGGGAGTCCAAAACTAGAGGGCATAGGTTTAGGGTGAGAGGGGAAGGATAGAAAGGGACCTAAGAGGCAACTTTTTCTCACAAGGTGGTGTGTGTATGGAATGAGCTGTCAGAGGGTGTGGTGGAGGCTGGTCTACCAGGGTTAAAAGATGACTGGATGGGTGCATGAATAGGAAGGGTTTAGAGGGATATGCGTCAAGTGCTGGCAAATGGGACTGGATTAATTTAAGATAATAGGTCAGATGGATGAGTTGGACTGAAGGGTCTGTTTCCTTGATGTTCCTAAGACTCTATGGAAGCAGGAACTGGACAGAATTCTGTCAGTTTCAAACTCCTAGCATCCATAGTATTTTACCTTTAAATAATTCAAAAGTTAGTTCCGTTGCCAGGTATTAAATCGGTTGGCTAGATATTTTTAACATGTGGCTGAAGTTAACATTATACCTGATTGGAGTCAGCTCAGTTGGTTAATAAGACACAGGATGAAGCCATCACTAGGGGTTCAAATCACCATACCAGCTGTGATAGGAGCAAATTACTGTAGATGCTGGAATCTGTACTGAAAACAAAAAATGCTGGAAATAGCAGTGGGACAGGCAGCATCCATAGAGAGAGAGCAAGCTAACGTTTTGAGTCTAGCTGACTCTTCATATGAGCAGCTGCCAGCTGTGGTGGTTGATAAAGGACTGTTCCTCATCTTGCCCCATGTTTCAGAGTAGTGACTTCAAGCTATATATAAACAATTGTCTCTTTAGTGATGTGAAACCAAAGCAGTGTGAGATTGCCAACTTAAAGGTGTTCTCCACATCTTGGCTTCACTGTATTGGCTTCCAGACCTAGGTCTTCCTCTTGAAAAGTGCTTTAGTACTTTGGGTTAGAGAGATAATCATGTAATTTTTTTTTGTAGTAGAATCAGAAAGTGTTGGAAAAACCTGAAACACAGTGTTTTCAAAGAGCACTCACCTCTTGCACTCAAAATGTTACCTATTTCTCCACAGATGCTGTCAGACCTGCTGTGTTTCTCCAGCATTTTATCTTTTTTTCAGACTTCCAGTATCTAATGTTTTGGTATTATTTAAACATTAACTTTGTATCTTGGTGTGTCAGTGTTTGCATTACAATAAGGTACATTTGATGTAAAATTGTGATTCCAATAACTTGTTAAAGCTTGTAAATTAAAAGACTGCAAGTCTTCAAATATGTTTTTGTCCACTATTTAATGGTATTTAGCAGAATGAGGGATATCCAGGCTAAGTATTTTACTTGAGATTATTTTGATCTTTAATGTAGCCTGATTTATACTAGTTGTTTGCAGAGAATATTTTATTGAAATTTCTTGCCATTTCGTACTAATATGGTGGTTGTTGTAGTAGTAGATGTTTTTTTGTATCAAAGCCTATAAAAGCGACTGATATGCCATACAGGTATCCATGTCTGACTATAATTTGAAAGCAATAACATGTCCTTATACATCTAATTAAGTTCAATGTTTTTTACATTGATTTCTTCTTTCTTATGGTGTATATATATTAATTACACAAAATTTTGTATCAAAACTTGGATCATATGCATGAGGACACAAGGGTCAAAATATAATGTTAACATTAATAGACACATCACTTTTAAAATATTTTTGTATGCTGTCAGTAATGTTGATAATTAAACACATGGTAAGATTGAATGAATTAACATTTGCCATATAGAAAGTAACTTCTTAGGTCTTCTGTTTCTAGGTCCTGCCACTTCACTTCCATCATCCTCTTCCACAGCAGCTGTGTCACCAAATGAAGTCTCTACTAGTAATCCGCTAGCAAATGGGGTAAATAAAGTTATTATAATTAGTAAATAATGGGTTAGTAGGTTATCAATACAATGGATCTTTAACTGCCACTGCAGAAGTTTCATATTCCCTCTGGATATTTAAATGTGAAGTAATAATACAATAGAATTAGAATTCAGTTTTATTGTCATGTGCACTGAAGTACAGGGATACAGTGAAAAGTTTATAATGTCACCTCTCAAAGTGCCACCTTAGGTCCAAAATATAGACCCAGTATCACATTATGGCAAACTGTGATCTAATCTACGCATGAAGCCAAGTCAAAATTGAATCGAGTTTTTAAAGACCTTTGCAAGGGCATGTTGCTAATCATTAGATAGATATTCTGTGTTCATTAATGTAAATAAAAAAATGGCTGTGGATGGTTGTCAAATTTCTGAGTAGTGGTTGGTTTTTCGGTGATGCTTTCTTGCTCTAAAACAGATGTAAAACCCGAACAAGATTTCTTTCATTTTTCTAGAAACAAGAAAATTCTTGCGCACAATTAAAGGTAACGCCAAAGAAAGAAGGCAATCCATGGTATGATGTTGGAATCATCAAAGGAACCAACTCTGTGGTAACTCACTATCATTTGCCACCAGAGGGCAGCCACGGAGAGGTGAGTGAGATTTAAATGGTGAATTTGAGAGTCAGCCCTGCTTCATGTTACTTTCTGATCATAATTAACAGAGGGAAAAATTTGCTTTTACTACTTGGCTGGCTTTAGTTCTCTTTGAGCAAGTTTTGTACCATTTAGGGCTTTTAATTGGAGATATTTTGCCATTACCTGTTCTACATACTCCCTGTCTCATTCCCTTCTGCCAATCAGCTGTTCTGGTAATGGTAACAGCTGACACCAATTCCTGCCACTAACTTTACAATTTATGATGGATTAGTTCCACCAAGAATAGATGACTGACCTTTTTTTATGAAATCAGTTTGTCAGATCTGTTGTCATTAAATATGGATTGCCTTTCAAAGCCGCGATATTTTTGTCGGGTGCTGTTTATTCACATAACATCATAAATTTGAATAATGGTTTGTTTTAGTACCAACATTATATATGTAGTGATTGTAATGAGGTCAGCCAGGTGAATGTCATGAAATGAGTTCCCTGATTGGGGCTGTTCATCTGGTCCAGTCAGGGTGCACTGGCTGACAGATATAAACAAGAGAGTAAAAAATAACAGAAAAAAAAGAAGAAAAAAAAAAGAAGAAAAAATAAATAGGAGAGTCAGACATCCTTTCCATTTTGAGAGCTGGCTCTGAGCAAGCTGGATTGGTGTCAAGGACCCACTATGTGTAAATCTAGGGTGACTTGCTGATGGGATACTGGTCTCCATGGAGATGTTTCAGTGGCGTTAAGAGAAAAGCATGCTCGTGAAGAAATTTGCTCACAACAGTTCTTTCAGTTGGGGTAAGTACTTCTGGCATCATGCTGTTATTTGGGAAGCTTGAATCATTTGATCCTGCCGTCTCAGACTGGGTCCAGTATGTGGAAAGAGCTCCTTGTTTTTTCCAGGCAAATGACATTGGGGCAGATGAAAAGCAATAAATAATTGTCCTGATAACTTGTGGACCCGCAGCTTTTTCGGTTATGAGGAACCTAACTTTCCCTGAGGCACAAGGCACTAAAACCTCTCGAGTTGATGGATTTAGTTCAGGAATATTACAACCCCAAGCCTCCTTTAATTTTGCAATGCTATCGGTGTTACTTTGGAACTTGAGAACTGGGAGAATCTGTATTGGGAATTTTGACTAAGTTAAAACAACTGGCAGAGGCATGTGACTTTGGTTTAACCCGTAATGAGATGCTGGGAGTCAGTTTGGTATGTGGAATTAATGATGTGACCATTCAAAAGCGCCTACCAGCTGAAGTCCAACTGGACTTCAAACAAGCACTACAACTGGCTTCATCACTGGGGAGGGTGAAACGACATCAGGGATACAAGACTCCACTAAGTGCAAGCAACAGTTTGTTTCAGGGGAGGAAGTTTGGTGTAGGAACCACAGGAATGGCCTTGCATGGTCAGAGGCATGATCAGATCTAGTGATGTATAAAATTCAGGTAGGGGTGATAGTCCTGAACAAGCTCATGGGCTGTATGAAAGCTGCAGACTCTCAAACATTACGCAAGCAAAACGTGCCCTTGCCGATTATTCCGGAACCAGTGGGTTCTCCCTCTCCATCAAGCATTGGAGATGCCTCAGAATCTGAGATAGATGTTGTTGCCTCAACACCTTTGCCGCCGAAAGAGAACAAATTTCTTCCAAGATGCCCCAGGCACAAAGGCGAGCTACTATGTGTTACATGCCACCCATATCCCAGCAGCGTTGGAGGAGTCTGACCCAACGTAAAACACCCAAGGAGGAGATATATTAATAAAAACTCGGCCCATGTCCTCTGACGCAGGGGGAGTGGTATCATGATTGTAATGAAGTTAGCCAGATGGACCTCATTGAATGAGTTACCTGATTGGGGCTGTTAATCTGGTATAATCAGGGAGCCCTGGCTGACAGATAAGAACAGAAGGGTCAGACATCCTGTTCACTGAGAGCTGGCTCTGAGAAAGCCGAATCAGTTTCAAGGATTCTCCACGTGTAAATAAGAGTAACTTGGTGATGGATACTGGCCCCTGTGGAGTTATTTCAGTATGCATGAAAGAATTAAGAATTTTTGGTTTTAGGATAGATAATTCATTCTAATAATTTCATATGTAAGCACAACGGAATGCCAAGTGTCAAAATTTTAAAAATGTAAAATGTGTTTTGATGCAACTGTCTGTTTATTCCTCCCTTCCCTCCTTCCTTTATTGGTACCCTTTTCTTTTGGATCTTATCTGTAATTCTCATCAGAGCCATGTAATGACCATTAACGTTACTATTTATAAATCTAATTTAGAATAGTCACCATTGTAGCATGAGAACATTTTGTAGCCAATTCATACACTGTAAAGTCCCACAAATGTCAATGCAATAGAAGACTAAGACATTGGCTTTCGGCATTGGGGGATAAATGCTGGTCAAGATGCTAAAATATCTCCCCCTTCTGCTTGCGTATTGCTGTGAAATCTTTCACATTCACCTGAGGTGGTGTTGAGGGCAGGTTAACATTTGAACTAAAAGAAAACTATCTCCTAAAAATGTAGTATTCCCTCGGTAATGCAGAGTGCCTTTAGAGAGAGCTTGAATACAAGAATGCCAATTTGCAGGTGACAGCACTGCTAATAGGTCATGGTTGACTCCTTTACCTCAAAAATAGATATTTCAACCGGAGTTTTTAGGATAATTAAATTACTTTTCAAAAACCGATTGAGTGATAAAATGATTACTCACAAATGGCATGAACCTTTGAAAAATGGCAACTTCACAAAACCGAATTGAGCTTAAATATTTCTTTTTGTTTCAGGATGCAAGTGCTAATATTCCAGACTACAGCATGCTCAAAAAGCAAGAACTCCTGCCAGGAACTGCATATAAGTTCAGAGTTGCTGGAATCAATGCATGTGGAAGGGGCTCATTCAGTGAGATATGTGCATTCAAAACCTGTCTCCCTGGATTCCCTGGAGCTCCATCTGCTATAAAAATTACCAAGGTACAAAGTGGAATCAAAGACTGGAGTCTACCAGAAATGTTTTTCTCTACACTTTGGAACTATTGTAATCTATTGAGCTTTGTAACCTTTTACTTGTTGAACCATTTTCACTTAAAATCAATAACTTCTGGGGGAAGCAAGGCATTTTGTGATGCACTTCAAATATATATTTTCAAATTAAGCCTAAGGGATAAAATGGCAACACCATAATAAAAATTATGGAAATGTGTTTAGGTATTGAGTAAGCAATTATTGTAAAAGTTGTAGAGTCATACATCACGAAAACAGACACTTCGGTCTAACACACCCATGCTCAACTAAACTTCCCTATCTGCTCCAGTCCCATTTGCCAGCATTTGGCCCATGTCCCTCTGAACCCTTCCTATTTATACAGCCATCCACAAGCGTTTTAAATGTTGTAATTGTACTTGCCTCCTCCACTTCCTTTGGCAGTTCATTCCATACATGCGTCACTTTGTGTGAAAACATTACTCCTCGGGTCCTTTTTAAAGTTCTCACCTTAAACCTATACCCTCCAGTCCTTAGACTTCCCCACCATAGGAAAAAGACTTTGGCTGTTCACCCAAACCATGCCTCCCCCCAATATTTTATAAATCTGTTTAAGTTTACTCCCCAGTCTCTAATACTCTAGAGAAAAAAGCCCCAACCTATTGAGCCTCTCCCTATAACTCAAACCCCCCTAGAAACATTCTTGTAAATCTTTTCTACAGCTTCTCAAGTTTTAAAGCATCCTCCCTAGAGAAGGGTGACAAGAATCATACGCATTATTCTAAAAGTGATCTCATCAATGTTCTGAACAGCCATAAGATGACATCTCACCTCCTCTACTCTTCTGACCGATGAAGGCACGCATGCCAAATGCCGCCTTCATCACCCTGTTTTCGTACGCCTCTGCTTTCAAGGAACTATGCATCTGCACCTTTAGGTGGCTTTGTTTGGCAATTCGGGGTCCACCATAAACGATATAAATCCTATCCTGGTTTGGCTTCCAAAATGCGACACCTACATTTATCAAAATTAAACTCCATCGATCTCTCTGTTGGCTCATCTAATCAAGATTCCGATGTACTGTGCGATAATCTTCATTGTCCACTATTCCACTTATTTTGATGTCATCTGCAAACTAACTTTTACCATTCCTCCTATGTTTACATCTAAATCATTTGTATAAATAACAAAAAATAGTGGATCCTTTTGGCACACCGCTGGTTATCGACCTTTAGTCCAAAAAACCACCCTTTACCACCACACTCAGTGTACCACCTTCAAGCCAATTTTGTATCCAGTTGGCTAGCTCCCCCCTGGATCCAGTATGATCTAACCTTACTAACCAGTCTATCACGTTGAACCTTTTTAAACGCTTTGTAAGTTAACTTTGGATGCTGTGTCAAGAAATGTCAAAGAAAAATGTTGATGAATGCACTGATTTTGATTTCTCAATATTCCCCTTTTTAGAGTGTAGATGGTGCTCATCTTACCTGGGAACCGCCTGCAACAACTGCTGGCAAAATTCTGGAGTACTCTGTTTATTTAGCAGTGCGTAGCATTCAGGTGACAGAAACAAAGTCTGGAAGCCCAGCGCAGTTGGCCTTTATGCGGGTGTACTGTGGTGCGAAGCCATCTTGTGTAGTGTCCTCGTCACACCTTGCAAATGCACATATTGATTGTACAACGAAGCCTGCCATAATTTTTAGGATTGCAGCGCGGAATGAGAAGGGATATGGACCGGCTACACAAGTTAGATGGCTTCAAGGTAATGAGTTTACACTAATTTGGGCACCCCTGCAGTGTGTTTCACTGGGTTGTAAGATACAAAATTCAAAGCTTTTAGGAAAATACTATCGATTGTTTGTTTATCACTGTGAATATAACTCTGATTATTGATATGGATATTTTAGCACGAATGTGCTCTTTTTATATTTTAATTTGCTGGCTGGCAAATTGGTACTAATAGAGCAGAAGATCAGGGTTAACAACAGAGAGCAAGGCAAAGTTAGAAGGAATATTCCTGCATTATTAAGCTTTACTGTGAGTACTTTGTTGAGGCAAAAAGTAAAATGGAACATGATTTGAATATTAAAAGGAAGAGGGAAGGCAGTGAGGCGAGTGGTGTTGTCACTGGATTAGTAATCCAGAGACTCAGGCTAATAATACAAAGGCAGGGAGTTCAAAACCAGCCTCAGCAACAGGTGACATTTAAAGTCAGTTAATTAACAAATCTGGAATTGATATCTATTTTCGGTAATGGTGATCACAGGACTATCATTTGATTTGACATGGAAACATACTTTGTATTCGTTATTGCCCTTTCGGGTTTGCTGTCCATCCCTTGTCTCATGCACATGTGACTGAAAATGCACACAATGTAGTCAACTTGGCATAGCCCTCTGAAGTGCCTTTGACTCAACAAACCACAGTTTAAGGATAATTAGGAATGGGCAACAATTGCTGGCTTGCTGCTGATGCCCAGCTCCCATGAAACAACTTTTTTTATATAAAGGCTGTAAGGAATGAAGAAAGAAATGAGATTAAGAAAAGATAACTCCTGTTGTAATATCATACAGCAAGGCCAATTGGCTTGATTTACAAATTGTATTACTTCTGAAATATATGAAACATAAATGTACAGCCATAGTACAATCTGATTTTGGACAGTACTGGGTGCAGGTTGTCTGCTGCAAAATGCATTGTAAAAGTGTAAAATGTCCAATTATTATGTAATTGATTTTTGTAATCAAAATATTTTCAAGTACACTATTACACTTTTAGGTAAAATATCTTTGAGTTTATGGTTATAAGCCATTGTACAAAATCAACCTTGGTGAAATATTTAAATTAATATAAAACTAGTTATGGCCTGAATGACACGGTGAAAGGCACTATATGACTGCTTGATTATTGGTGTTCAGACATGTGGAATCTTTTTGTTTTTGTAAAACAAAAACCTTAAACGCCCTAAATGTTTCTAAATGTTATTTAATCATTTACAAGTGGATCTTTCCTGCAAGACTTGAATCTTCACACATATTTTAAATACAAGTGTGATTTGATTTGAGCATAAATGTCTTCATGTGGTGGGAGGTTTCAGTTGAAGCAGACCCGGCGCTCAGCAAATCAGCCACGTCCATGTCTCATTGCTCGACTAACTGTCTTTAAACTGCTTTTCCCAACACTGATACAATTCCATGGGGTTAGAATGACACCCCTGCTATCCCTGGCCTTGCCTCACTATATACCCGACCACACCCTACCACTCAGCTTGTCGCTCAAGGACTGTACAGTTCAACCTGTGCAAGTATACAGGTCTATACACAGAAAAGCAGGATGAAATTGCACAATTCATATTCTGCCAAAACTCTGGGTTGAGTCCATTGTAATAAAAATGAAGTAGAAATCTTCCATCATTGTACACCAGTACACCCTTACTCTACAGAAAATGGTTCACAGGAGTAGATAATCCAAAGGGTGGATGAATGATATGGAGTCATGGGTTCAAATTCGCCATGGCAGGTTGGTATGTTAAATTCAGTTCATTAAGTGAAGCTGCCAGATTGTCCCAAGAACCATCTGATTCATCTAAGGAACATATCTGACATTCTTGCAGTCTGGTCTACATATGACTCCAGACCCGTAGTAATTGGGAGCTCTCTTAACTCCAATGTTAAATGATCACTTGATTGTGGTCTTGATATGAATGGAATGTAAAGTCCTCTGTCCATAATTAATAAAATAAACTTCCACCAATTATGTTGTATTTGATATGAAAACATACAAAACTCTTCAATTGTGGTTTGTAGTCTTGCAATTTAGAACCAGTGATCTGTCACATATAGGATCACAGGTGAGTATGTGATACCACAGCACCGCATATTAGTGTGGATTTTTCAAAGTTTATTTAGAACCACCACTGCTGAGCTGTATAGTTTGAATGATGTTTTAACTGTATTGATTGAACTAGTTGAGTGAATTAGAAATACTTCTCAATTTAAGAAATACATCTCATCGTAAGATGTTAAATTTTTTCTTTTTTGTAACTTAGCTTATAAGTAGCATACAGTAAAGCTCTTGCTGATATTTTGGGAAATATTACAAAATATAAAAATAATTGTTTATAATAGTTGATTTGAATTTTTCTCAAGAGGATCATTGGCAAAGGAAATGCCTATAGAATTAATTAATATAGTGGTGAATGTAACATTCCTGTGTGCATTGCTGGAGATGCACGTGTACAAAGGAACTTTCACGATTTGGGGTCTTTATGTTGTTTAGACACAGGTGTTCAAGGAAGCAAAGGCACTGTAAAACGGCCGACAACATCACCAGATAGGTAAGTGAGTTTCTGCGAGGAGGTACTTTCCTTGGTCTTATTCTTATTGCAGTATAAATAGATATAAATAAACAAGACTTTCACACGACTCTACTGAAAGTCATAATGAGGGAAATTGCTCTGCACCAGTAGCAAGAAGTGACCTTGCAATGAATGGACAATCCATTTGCAGTGTTTGGGATTTTTCTTTTCAATTGAGATTAACAGCAAAGAGAATTGAACAAGGTTTCTAATTGGTTTCCAAGTTGTTATCAATCCACCTTGCATTAACAGTATTGGTGTGGACCATTTTTGCTATGAGGGTTTATCAGCCAGTGTTTAACTGGAAGGTCATGTGTTTCGTTCCAGTGTTGGGATCACCGTTGTTTAAATAACTTACATCCAGTTGTTCTGATGATCATGCCTGTTCTCCTTTCATTAGGCATTATTATTTTACACCAATCTTTTGAACTTTACTCTCATATTAAGCAGCACCTTTTTTACCTTGAAGAAAGGTTTGTAGGTTCCAGGTATGATGATCAAAACAGTTAAGATGTGCAAGAATGAATTTTACACACACACGCATAAAACTGAACTCTTGTATGTTAGAATTGTGGTTCCACATAGTGCCTAATTCAGAAACATACAAGTGCATGCCCTAACATAATGGTCACCATACATTTCTTCACTCTCCTGAAAACCTGGATCAAAATGTGTTCACCTGTGTGCAAAGTGCCAACATTTCTACTGAGCTGAAGCCTCACTAAATGTTACAAACTTAGGAATCTGTGTCACCCTTGCAAAAATCTACCTTACAGCAAGGTCGCTTGAGTCAAATAGAGAAGTGCTAATAGAATAGCAACCATGTAACTTCTGTCAATTGTATAAACCCATCTGGTTCACTAATCTCCTTGAGGGAAGGAAATCTGCTGCCCTTACCCCATCTGGCTTGCATGTGACTTCAGACCCACAAAGCGGATGTGGTTGGCTGTTAACTGTCCTCTGGGCAATAAATGCTGACCTAGTCAGAGATGTCCACATCCCATGAATGAACTTTAAGAAACACCTTGATTGGCTTCAATTTGGGGAGGCAACAGCCTAGTGGTATTATCGCTGGACTGCTAATCCAGAGACCCAGAGAACGTTCTGAGTACTCCTGTTCAAATCCCGCTGCAGCAGGTAGTGGAATTTGAATTAAATATAAATATGGAATTAAGGCTTGAATAATTACAATGAATCCATTGTTGATTGTCATAGAAACCCGTCTGGTTCACTTTAGGGAAGAAAACTGCAATCCTTACCTGGTCTGGTCTACATGTGACTTCAGATCCACAGCAGTGTGGTTGACTCTTAACTGCCCTCTTGGCACTTAAGGATGGGCAATAAGTGCTGGTCTAGCCAGTGTCGGCCTCATCCTGTGAATGAATAAAGAAAATTATTAACAACTGACATGGGCCTGATTTGCTAGTTGTTCCAGAGTCTTTCAAATTTAGCACAAGTTCACAGCATGTGTTACAGTCTTGCCGGCCAAGTTCTTCAAGGAAACGGAATGCCTGAGACCCATTGTGGAGTTGTTTAAGTGGGCCCTCACCAGCATTCCTGCTCCTCTAAGACCTACGTGTAGCTGTGATTTTCAGAACCACTCTGTGCACAGACAGTTGGAGCTGCTGCATGCAGCTTAGAGGGAATATTGGCTATCACTGTCATTTTAGATGAATGGAACTAGAATAATTCTGTTCTAGATTTCAAGGTAGATTTCCATGCTGAGAGAGTTTCCGTGCATCATTCTCTCCACAATCCCTCATTTGACTGTGACTCCTCTGTAATCAATCTCTTAAACTCTTCATTCCATTCGTGTTCCATAAAACCATATGTAATGGGATTAAGCTATTCGGCTCCCTGAGTCTGCTCTACTATTCAATAGGATCATTTCTCACATCCACTTTCCTGCTGTTTCCCTGTAATCCTTGATTCCCCTATTACCAACGATCTATCTCTCTCAGCCTTAAGTATATACAAGGACTCTGCCCCTATAACTGTCTGTGGCAAGGAGTTTGAAAGGCACACAAACCTCTGAGAGAAGAAATTCATCTTCATTTGAGCCTTAAACTGGTGTCCCCTTATTCTGAAATTATGTCCTCTGGTGCTAGACTGTCCCGTGAAAGTAAATATCTTCTCAGTATTTACTCACTCAAGCCCCTTACGAATTCTATATGCTTCAATGAAATTACTTCTCATTCTTTTAAACTCCAGTAAATGGAATCCCAGTCTGTTTAACCTTTGCTCATAAGACAATCCCTCCATAGTGAACCTTCTCTGACCTATGTCTAGCAAAATGGTACCTCCCCTTAAATAAGGGGACTAAAACTGCTGTCATCTGCTCCAGATGTGGTCTCACCAGTACTTTGAACGATTGCAGTAAGACTTCTGTACTCTTGTACTCTAACCCCCTTGAAATAAGGGCCAACATTCCATTAGCCTTTCTGATTATCTGCTGCGTCAAAGATGCATGGTGGCAAATGACACTGCTCAGAAGGAAGCCACTGGAAGAGGGTATGCTTATTAGAATATTAGAGCATATGGCCACAGTAAAATAAAGCTTTTAACACAATGCCTTGTGTCATTGCAGCACTAAAAGCGGCGGTGCCAAGAAGTCAAAGTCTGAGTGATGAATAGAAGAAGTTTTCTATTTGCTTAATGAAAGAAGTAAAGTACCGTTGGATAGTATTTGTATTTATTTTGTAAATGTTTTGTAATATGTTTCTGTTATACTCTTAATGCCTATAACTTGTGAGCTTCTTAGAGAAGGAATTTAATTTGTATTAATTGTACAAAGTACATTTCTTGTTTAGAACTGTGACAATAGGCTTCAGGCAAGTTTTAAATGATAGCTTTTTAGAAACATAATGTAGATTTTAAATTTATATTAACATTACTGTGTAGAGTTCATGTAGGTGGCTTGTTTCTAAAGTGGCTTATTCTGAAATCACTACAGTAGTGACTGGATGTTTGCCGTGCAAGCAGTGGTTTAAAAGAGTTTTCGAAGAAATGTTGGTGTTTCACCTTGTTGCAGGTGGATTAGGTAGGTCTTTAAAGCATGTTTATATGTGGATGACGTTTGGGACCAAAAAAGGCACTACGGAGAAGCAGCTTCCTTCTCAGAGTAGCACTTACACAGATTCTGAATCACCATTAGAAACAAAAGTTATTAAACAACCTTTCTCTTTGTGTGTGTGTGTGTGTGTGTGTGTGTGTGTGTGTGTGTGTGTGTGTGTGTGTGTGTGTGCACACGCACGCACAACCAAATGGCATTTTTGTGCATGATTTGTGATGAGAAATTTAAAACTGCTTTTTTATTTTAAATTTTTATACAAATATAAAAATGAATGAAGACGTATTGGGTATATAGGAGTTGTATGACCTCACTGTTTACAAAAGTCCCCATGATACATCACTAAATCAATTCATCATAATCAAGACTTGCTGTGCACACAAGCATTCCCTCACAGAAGCTGCAGGGAAAATCTAGGAATTGTGTGTGATCGAGGTAATGATCACAGTCTTCCTGCAGACACTGATGACTGTACAATGGCACAAGCAAAACAGTTGCTTGAAATGCATTTTAATTCAATTGTATTTAAATTAAAGTTCCTTTTACAAGAGCTTCTTGCTTTGGTGAACATAGCTAATTGTGGGGTCATGCAACTTTAAGGATTCATAACTCAGTCATTTAGTCAAACTGATTGGGGTTGAAAATTAGTGCTTTAATCCTGGCAAATTTAATCATAAAATTGTATAGCTCAGAAGACTACATTTGCTATGGCTAACCAGTGGATTTGTATTAATCATTGAACTCAATCATTTATAATAATTTCTTGAATTTTGCATTTATTTGCTTTTCTATTTTTGTTAACCTGTTCACCAAGTTATAACGCAAAGGATGCAGAGAAATCCCGAGGTGGATTTTAGAAAACTGCACACAATTCTGCACAGAACACTTCTGTTAATCTCACACTAACAGTTTCAGCTTTAATGAGGTGCATTGGGAAGTATCAGTCCAGAGGAAAGATTTTTAGTAACATCACTGTTGTCTCTTTTGACAGATATGTATAACACACTGCAGTAATCTTTAATTGGTGAGATGTGTTAAGCTTTTTTGCAGTAAATGCCTCTTTAAACAATTCTGTGCAGTTTAGTTTAATTAAAAGGATACACTTTCCACCAATGGATGGATAATTTGACATAATTCTTCATGCCTTGTGACTGGATATTCACTTTATACCTCTAACTTAATTAAAAGCAAATGTCATTTTTTTAAATTTAAAAAATGTAGATGGTTTTTTTATAAACTGGGCTAGTTAAGCTTCTCAGCAGTGTCCTTTCAAGACAAGTATCTAATTTTCAGCAATTAAAAGTGTGACCTGAAATAGGATTTGCTCAGAACTGTTCATGTTAGGTTTCAACTGTAATGAAAAATAAAGGAAAGAGTTGCTGAATCTGGATGTTAATCTCTCGACCGTATATACAAGCCCAACTATTCACAGCGACAAATGAGTTAGATTTTAAAAGTATATTAAAATGCATTTAATATCATTTACATTGAAAACTACATTCTTTTTGTATTCTTGAAATATTGAAGATCTGATTGATGAACCACCCCTTAATAATTGTGTTCCAAAAATACTAGATCTCTGGCATTTTTCTGTTTCATTTCTATGCAACCACAGTGGCTAGGTAGGCATCAGCAGCCATTTTCTTGTTTTGCTCAAAGTATATTTTTTATTTGGATGAGAATATTCGACTTGTAGTTTTGTGTTTGTCATTTTTATTGTTTTATGCAAGACCTTGTATTTTAATTTTCTTCATTATTTTAAGACCCCAAATCTTTAATACAGACTATACTCCTTTGCTTTAACATGCATTCAGGAAACATTCTTTTCTACCATTTAATGAAAATCAGAGTAAAACAACAGGGACATGTTTAACAGTATTAGGAAAAGTGTGTAGTTTTGGCCATCTGTTTCTCCTGAAAATTGACTTGGATGATGAAACCATGTTTCTATTAATGATGTCTCTTTTTGTTTCCACAATATCTGTGGTTTCACTTCCATCCTGAGCCTGTTTTTTATTGACAGTTTACAAAACAACATTTATTCTTTGTGAATTCTACAACCAGCCCCTCCCTCAAGGGCTGAAAGAATAAGAGACACAAAAGTGCCTCCGGTAGCAAAATCAGATGTCCCAAATACCAACACGTTTTCTGAATTACTTCACGTCCTTCAATAATACCTGCAGAAACACTGACACAAATCTGAAGTATTCAGTCCGGTTTATAGGAAAGTAACTTTCAGAACAAAAGTTAATGCAAAGATGCATTGTATAAAGGTTGTGAAATTAGATTGAAAATAGTGCATGCTAAAAATGACATGGAGTTCATCTCTGATAAGGTTATAAAGTTTGTGAAGTTTCTAATTTGAATAGAGAAAGAAGGAATTTAGTTTCTTTGTGCAAGTGAGTAGCATATTGTACAAAAGAAGCCACAAAGCAACAGGCTGCCCACTAATAGCCCAGAGTTTTAGAGGGTGACATAAATCATGATATGTTCCTCTCCAATACCCTTGTCCCCATCTTATGGATTGCCAATTCTCTTAATTTAGCCCAAATATCTTGGTTTTCTGTCCTCCTTACCCGGGAATTTCGTTTTTACCTGCTCGACCCTCCTTGTATAATTTCATAACATAATTTCTTACAGTAGAACTGCTAATCCAGATAAAGCCCCATATAAACTAGAGATGTCAGTTAGGGATGTGGTGTCAATATTACTCTCATGGCTTTATTTAAGCTGGTATTTTCTCCCCTGATTGGATGGTGACAGCTTTTTAGTGTAAATATAATTCCCTATCCATTCAGGAATGGAGACAACCAAGGTTCTAAAAGTCCACAGGAGGCCAAATCTTGGTGTAAGGGCCAAAATACATGTGCTGTCTCTGTCTTAATAAGATTATTGAGGTTAGGAGATCGAGAAGAATCTGTCTTTAGGGTGGCATATCTGAGGAATGCCCTGCAGTAGAGGTGACAGGACCATGTGTCGCTAAGGATGTGGTGCTCCCCTTTACTTCCTTCCCCATCATCTCTCTAAAGTAATAAATAAATCATGCCCCTTTCAGCAAGAGTCTGCCAGCACAGCTGCTGATTTTCACAGCCATCATGTCCAATACCTAATGATTTTTTAATATACACCAGATTTGAGATCTCTGCTAAGGCATCAGTGTTTATTTTGCTGCAGTTCAGTTGGAACATGACTTTCCTCCTTCGTATTTATTATTGACTATAGATTTGCATCATCACAGAAGTTTGAATTTGTAAATGGTGCAAGACAGTTTTCTGGCAGATTCAGAAAGTATTTAAATGTGTCATTGACTGAAGTACACCATTACTAAGGTGATGAAGCGGCAACACCCTATACATCTTTTGAGACCATCTGGTAGTATCTTAAGGCATTCTGACTTGTTTTAAAATTAGCCATGAGTTGTGTTACTGTGGGCAAGGTCAGCATTTGTTGTCCATCACCAGTTACTCTTGGGATGATATGGTGAACATCCTTGTTGGACTGTTGCATTTTGAGTGGTGCGACTATTATCATAGTGCAGTTCACTCGGGTACCTGTGGTCAAGAACAACTATCAAGGATGGAACGATGACGAGAAGTTGTGAAAATTTGATTTGATCTCTTAAAACCTAAGTAGATTTGGTAGATCTGCTCTTGGGAAAAACATGTGAAAATTGAGCACCAGGAATTGCAAACAATTATTTTATATCCTATTCTAATAAAAAGCAATAAAATGTAGTTATAGTCACTGGAGCAGACTTAATAAAGAAATCCCAAGCACAATTAAATACAGTACTTGCAAAAGAGGTGTATAGAAGTTGCTGATAAACTGTTTTTTAACAAAATCCGAGTGCTGACTCGCTAATCATCCAATCCTGGTAAAAATCGATGCTTTAATAAATGTTTGTCATAGAATAATAGTTCCACACACTGTCCTTTCTCTTAGAAAAGCAGGTCTGTGTGCCGATATCACACCCCCCCACCCTCCCAATCACTCCCTACAAGGATTTAGTGGGAAATTGATTCAAAAATCTCGCTAATTGGTGAATTTACTGAGAATACCAAACCAGAGTACCACTCTAGATGTGACTCAAAACTCTGGATAAAGTTGGTTTTGGTTTATTTATTCATTTAGATAAAACTAATTTTATTCTTCGTGTCTACAATTTCATTGCTAGAGCTTTGCTGAAAGCTGCACTTTTTTATGGAAGTGTGTTCATATTTGGAAATCTTTTAACAGAAAAGGTAGTTTTAAAACTAAGTTTGATCTCCAGTAGAATTTAATGTAGAATTAATTTTAGCCATAAAATATTGCAAGTGATTAGGAGAGACTGTGGGACGGTTCCTACAGATTGGAGGGTAGCTAATGTAATCCCTCTATTTTAAAAAAAGAAAACCAGGAATCACTGACCAATCAGCTTGATGCCAGTCATGGGGAAAATGCTTTAAAGTTGAAATATTTTAATCCATCATAAACCATTTAACAGCTGAACGTTTGAAAAGCAGTGACAGTATCGTACAGAGTCAGCATAGATTTATAATATGGAAGTCTTGCTTGACAAATCTATTGTAATTTTTCAAGGATGCCAACTCTCAGTTGATGAGGGTGAGCTAGTGAATGTGCTTTATTTGGATTTGCAGAAGCTTTTCTCTGATTTTCTACATAAGAGACTAGCTTGTGAAACTAAAGCACATGCAATTGTGGAGGGGCTGTCGTTTGTGAAATGGATAGTGGACAGGACACAGAATATGAAGAATGGCTTTTTTTGAATGTCAGGCAGTGACCATTGGGGTACCACAGGGATCAATACTAGGGCCTCCACTATTCACACTTACATATAAATATATATTAATAATTTAGATGAGGGAACTAAATGTAATATCTCTAAGTTTGCATATGACATAAAGCTGGATTGGAGAGGGCTGTGAGGATGTAGAGATCCTTCAGTGTGATCTGGGCAAGTTTAGAGAATGGACAAGTGCATGGCAAATGTGGGATTATCCATTTTGGGATGAAACAAAGGAAGGTGGATTATTATCTGAATAGCTCTAAATTGAAAGAGGGGATTGTGGAACAAGACCTGCGTGGCCTTTCCACCAAAGTAACCTACAGCTGCAGCAGTTGCTAAGGAAAGCAAACTGTACATGGGCCTTCATAGTGAATGGATGCGAATACAGGGGCAGTGATGTCTTGCAATTAAACAAGGCCTTGGGTGAGACCACACTTGGAATTTTTTTGTAGGTTTGCTCTCCTTACCTGAGGAACAATGCTCTTGCTATAGATGGAGCGCAGTGAAAATTTACCAGACTGATTCCTGGAAAGGCAAGACTGATGTATGAAGACAGGGCGAATTGGGTAGGATTACATTCACGAGAGTTCAGAAGAATGTGGGGAATCTCAGAATCCTATAAAATTTTAACTGCTGTTGACATGGTAGATGCAGGAAGGTTGCTTCTGGTGATGGGAGAATCTAGAACCACAGTTTAATGATATGGGGCAAAACATTTAGGTCTGAGCTAAGGAGAAATTGCTTCACCTGGTGAGTCTATGGAATTCTCTGCCGTGGAGAGTAGTCGAGGCCGAAACATTGTATGATTTCAAGAAAGAACTGGATATGGCACTTAGGACTAAAGGGATTAAATTATGTAGGAGAAAAATGGGAATTAATTACCGCCAAAGCTTTAGGCATGATAGAATGAGTCAATCATTCTGTTCACATTACTAACACTAGTGAAGTTACAACACTAGTATTTTCTATGTTTTTGAAAGGTAATTTTATTGTGTACAGTTCTTCTGAATAAAAGAGAATTTTAATAACAATCTTCAATTATTACTGGTAATCTGCTATCCTTGTGGAGGAAAACTGAAAAGTCACTGCCTCTATAGATTTATGACACTGATAACCTCCAACAACTTCAATTAATAACACTATTGTACATTGTATTGAATGCTCTCATCTTGCTCTTCTCCCATCAGTATTGAATGTGCTATAAGTATATCCACGTTTCAGTGCACAAATATAGTTCCTTGTGCACTTTATTTCCGAATGTAATTTGACCTTTTCAGACTCCTCTCTGATTTTTCAAAGTTTGCTTTGATCAGTGCTTTTCTGCTCTAGCCTGCCAGAACCTTGCTATTTCTTGAGCCCAGCTGATACTTTGAGAGTCTCATCAAACCTAATGAACTCTCACTAGTGACTGATACTCAGGATATTTGCATATGTTAATATTTCATTGTTCTTTGAGTTCTGAAGATATGGCATGGTACTTGTAGAATAGCAAGATGACTTGATACAACTTATTTCACAAAGCTATCCTCATTACAGAGATGACTAAAATCACTTCTAATAAAAGAAAGCTGCAAAGTATTTCTCCTGCCCCAGGTAGCCGAGGTGCTAGTCAGAGCCCTGATAAACCAAATAAAATGACGTTGTTTACTGATATTGTTTCCTGATATTGTTTCTTCACCCAAAGAGCAAATTCCTAAAGAAATTTTCATGGACTTCTGCATTGCTAAAACTGTGACTGTTTTTTTCCAACTAAGTTTTAATTCTGCTAGTGTTAATAATGTGCTTGATTGATTGACTCATTCTATAATGTCTGAACCTTTAGCGGCGCTCATTTCATCCAGAATGCAGGCGGCTTAAATTGCTAGATTTATTTTAAAAATAATTAATTCTGGGTAAGGAAACAGATGTGGAGGAAGTTCGCATATCTTTAAGGATGATGGTGGGTATTTCTGATTTCGGAAGAGCCTTTTCTTATTATGGTCTTCCTTTTGTGTCAGGTACCTGAACGTCTTACTGCAAATATACAGTCTATCATAACTCTCTGTCATGCAAAAACTGGTCAAATCTGGTACAATTTTTAAGTGAGCTGCCATGAATAAAATCATAAATTGGCTGTTTGTTGTGGTGATAATACAGCCAAGTTGTTCAGCATAACTATGGCAGCAGAGAAAGTCTTTCTTATCCAAAAGTCTTCCAAGTCCAAATTCTCTCCCAAGTTAACAGTTTTCAATTCCATGAATCCCTGGCTTGCTATCAGCAATCCCATCACTTCACTTCATTTCTCAGGGCACAATCTCTATCTGTTTGACTCACTCTGTTGCCCCCCACGTCCACCCCTACCCCACTCCCCTCAATCCATCTTTCTCTCACTGTCTGTGCCCCTGCCCCCAATCATAGAAGTCCTACCTTTTTCCAGCTGCTTTCAGTCTATCAATGAGTCAAGCTGCCAATCTTGCTGAGTTTCTCCAGCACTTCCTGGTTTTGTTTGAGATTTCCACCATCCACTATTCTTTTGGGTTGCCCACCTGTGCACATCAAGATGATTGTAACGCCCAAAAGGACAGTCGAATCCATGGTGATATGTCCAAGGGGCTTTCCAAATGTGTGTATCTTCCTGTCATGGGTAATGTATTAATATGCAAATTTTACAAGATGAGTGTACCTGCAGCTAAGGTAGTCCTGATCAGACACTATAACATACCTCAATGTAACAGGGCTTTCAATTCTGGCTGAAGATATTTTAGACGCAGAGGGTTAACCCTGCTGATAGTTTCCAGCTTCCCAGCAGAATGTCAAGAGATACAGTTTAGAGTTACCTTCTGCTGATCTGGTCTTAGCCAACCAGTGTGGTCCTGGTTTGGGCAGTAGTACATTTTTGGTTGTGTAGACTCAATGGTCGAAAAGGTTTCTACTGTACTGCCTAATTCTGTGAAATAATAACAGCAGACTCTGAATGTCAGTCACAAAATGGTGCACAGGAGCCCTGTCTAGTTTGTGTCCATTCAATAATTAGCTGAAGTTAGAATGTTTCCAATCAGACCCCCTCCTGGACTGGATTGCAGAGGACAAGGATGAAGCAAACTGGTCATCAGGGAAGTATAAGAAATAAACAATCTTTGTATCCTCTTTACCATGTAATTTTGGGGGTTGGGGGGGAGATTGCAACAGACTTCTGCTTGATTGTTGTATCCAGCATGGAAAGAGATGTATCTGATTCAAGCAAGAATTTGATTAGTCTGGCATAGGGATAAGTGAATTGGATTAGTCCTTAAACGTAGTAGAATTATGTAGAAATTACAGCGCAGAAACAGGTGATTTGGTCCAACTGTAACAGTATTTCGGTTATGTGTGACCTCTCTCCCATTCAATTTTACTGAAACATGTATGCATACCCTATTCCTTTCTGTCATATGCTAATTGTGTAGTATTGGTGACATATCAAAGATCAGATTCCACTTTTAATTTCATGCGTAATTATTAGAGTCATAGAGATGTACAGCACGGAAGCAGACCCTTTGGTCCAACCAGATATCCATGCCGACCAGATATCCCAACCCAATCTAGTCCCACCTGCCAGCACCCGGCTCATATCCCTCCAAACCCTTCCTATTAATATACTCATCCAAATGCCTCTTAAATGTTGCAATTGTACCAGCCTCCACCACATCCTCTGGCAGCTCATTCCACACACATATCACCCTCTGCGTGAAAAAGTTGCCCCTTCGGTCTCTTTTATATCAATTCCCCTCTCACCCTAAACCTATGCCCTCTAGTTCTGGACTCCCCGACACCAGGGAAAAGACTTTGTCTATTTATCCCATCCATGCCCCTCATAATTTTGTAAACCTCCATAAGGTCACCCCTCAGCCACCGACACTCCAGGGAAAACAGCCCCAGCTTGTTCAGCCTCTCCCTATAGCTCAGATCCTCCAACCCTGGCAACATCCTTGTAAATCTTTTCTGAACCCTTTCAAGTTTCACAATATCTTTCCGATAGGAAGGAGACCAGAATTGCACACAATATTCCAACAGTGGCTTAACCAATGCCCTGTTCGGCCGCATCATGACCTCCCAACTCCTGTACTCAATACTCTGACCAATAAAGGAAAGCATACCAAATGCCTTCTTCACTATCCTATCTACCTGCGACTCCACTTTCAAGGAGCTATGAACCTGCACTCCAAGGTCTCTTTGTTCAGCAACACTCCCTAGGACCTTACCATTAAGTGTATAAGTCCTGCTAAGATTTGCTTTCCCAAAATGCAGCACCTTGCATTTATCTAAATTAAACTCCATTTGCCACTTCTTTGCCCATTGGCCCATCTGGTCAAGATCCTGCTGTAATCTGAGGTAACCCTCTTCGCTGTCCACTACACCTCCAACTTTGGTGTCATCTGCAAACTTACTAACTGTATCTCTTATGCTCGCATCCAAATCATTTATGTAAATGACAAAAGATAGAGGACCCAGCACCGATCCTTGTGGCACTCCACTGGTCACAAACCTCTAGTCTGAAAAACAACCCTCCACCACCACCCTCTGTCTTCTACCTTTGAGCCAGTTCTGCATCCAAATGGATAGTTCTCCCTGTATTCCATGAGATCTAACCTTGCTAACCAGTCTCCCATGGGGAACCTTGTCGAACGCCTTACTGAAGTCCATATAGATCACATCTACTGCTCTGCCTTCATCAATCTTCTTTGTTACTTCTTCAAAAAACTCAATCAAGTTTGTGAGACATGATTTCCCACGCACAAAGCCTCTTCTAGGGAAAAGACCCACAAGAGGTGATTTATGTTGTCTTCCTCGTTGCTGTTAAGCAAAAATAAGTCCTTTTACTATTAGATCCCTTTCCCTCTTTTGACATTCTTTTTGTTCTGCTGGTTCCATCGTTGGCCATAGTTTGAAACCCTGAAATGGGAATCTTGCCTTGGACGACTCGCAAAAGGACAGGAATGTCCATTACCTGAGGTCTTAAATGACCCTGCAGATTTATTATCTAACTTAATTTACCTAACTTAATTTCCCGTAAAATACACGTTTACCTCAGCTGCTCCATGCGTTCAGTGTTTACATTGTGCTGAGTACCCCAACTGTTATGGTGCGGAGGAAAGCCAGCCCATTAGTTGTACGCTGAATGAACATTTCAACTTAGTGCCATTTTCCTGCCTTTGCTCTGTAGCCCTTTATATTGTTGTCATTCAATTGTCATCTAATGTTCATCTCCATGCCTTGATTGAACGTGCTTTTTCCACATTTCCAGACAGTGCATTCCTGACCCTAACTACTCACTGTTTATAAAAAGGTTTTCTTACATCACATTTGCTTTCTTTGCAAATTGCTTTAAATCTGCCGTCCCACATTCCTGATCCTCTAAATGGCAGAAACAGTTTCTACGTTTTTACTCTGTTCAGAATCCTCTTGATTTTGAAAAAATTACATTGAATTTCCTATTAGCTACCCCCTCTACAAGAGAACAATCCCAACCTCTCCCACCTGTCATCTTAATCAAAGTTTCTCACCACTGTGCCAGTTCTTGTCAAGAAGTTTCTTCTGAATTCCTTATTGGAATTATACGTGACAACCATATATTTATGACCCCAAGTTTGGAACTCTGCATAATCTGCTTCACATATAATTTATATACAAATCACTGAGCAAAAACATACAAATTGAAATACTTTAAAGGAATACGCTATAAGATGCAAAAGGTAAATATTATTTAGCATTAAATTAGCATGGATGATTAATGTAGGTTAATATATTTGAAAGATGGAAGAAAGTGTGCAATACTTGAAAATGATCAAAGAATTACAGAGAGTGAAAGGAATACTTTGGTAAACACTGGGCAGTGTAAGAACACATTCACAACTTAGCTGGCAGCATAAAGGGTGGGTTAGAATGTTTGAATTAAAATGAAGATGTCTGTGGGTGGAGATGCAATGGACAGTTTACAAAACAGAGTATAGCTTTTGGGTCTTTTGGCACTTTTCCAAAACTACACCTGTTCTGATTAAATAATGTGAAGTGTTTACAGATTTATTCTTCTATTTAGACATTCAGTTGTTGAAAAGACTATTAGAATAACTCTCGAACAAAAACCATGAGGCTGTACAGAAATGGACTTCTCTCCTTTCGTAAAGCAAAGCACTTGGTTATTTGGTTGAGATCCGTGTGATAATGCAAGGTTTCTTAAAGACTCTCTATGAAATTCAAAGATTTTAGTTTCAAGTTAAAGATAACAAAAGAACATAGGAATTTCAGGCAGTTATAGTCTCAAAATATTTCCAGTCGGGTATTGGCCCAACAAGGGTGTTCTTATCAGCAAGCAGGATTGAAGTTCTTGAAGTTAGGAATGCATCAGTGTTAGATCGTGAAAAATGTAATTGGGTAGCACGCTGTATTGCCCGAACGTAGATGAGCAGATGCCAGCTGTAGTTTGGCCATTTTCTGACTATGTTTTGGACAAGTTCAGTCTTACACATTTTTGGTTGGAGTTCTTGGTCTGACTTTGGGGGAGCTCTCATGTGATAAGTACTGCCAGTAAGACCCAAATTACTTTGTAGATTTCACCCTGTCTACCATGAGAGCCAAAGTGCACCATTTGGACTTGAATACTGTTCTTCATTGTTGGATCATAGAGTTCTTACCTAACAGTACTGGGTGGGCATAGCATCAGGATAATCTGTGCAATTGGGGGTGGACAATGAATATGGTCTTTCCAGTATTATCCACACCTAATAGATGAATAAAAAGTAGATTTTCATGATCAGTATTAATAAATTGCCGCTGGTGTTGCCCATGGTCAGTGATGAATGCTTATCCCTTATTTATGTATAAAATGACAATAGAGAGAAATACTTCCAAAACTTCTCAAGTGGCCAGAACAGGCAGTTATATTTCTATATGTGCCAAAGGTCTAAATGTATGGACATAAAAATTTCCAGTGATAAATGGCGACTGGTTCAACATTGCAGAAAGAGAGGGGCTGTCTATCCATGCTTTACATTTCAAAGTCGTTCTGCTGGTAATACTCACTTTTTTAAAATAGGATTATTGTAAGATATTGTAGTGATATTTGTAAAATTTATGATTTCAGAAAGGTTTAAAGTGACTTATTTATTAGAACATAAGCATTTATATATTTTCATCACGTGTGGTATTGTACATAGCTTCAAGATCAACTTTAGCTTTCACGTAAAGAGTGACGTTAAGCAAACCAAGCCAGTGTGTGCAGGCATTATTAGTTGTCATTTTCAAGTTATTGATCCTGTTGTGATAAATAAAGTTTTTCTAAAATTGTATGAGCAAAGTGTATGATTTGGGCAGCTGGGAAAAGCATTGTTTGGAATATAAATATTTCTCTCGTGTAGAATGGGTGAACAAAGTGACTCCAAACTGAGCTAGCAGTACCACCGTTGGCTCAAAGATGGTGTTCCACCTTGAAATGTTTTCCTACATTTTAATTTTATATATATAATGTATGGATATCTCACTCAGAAACAAGTCTCTCAGTTTGTTTAAAATTGCTAAGTCACCAGTCCCAGGTTAGATATATCTGGGGATATTGAGGTGGAAAAGGGGAAGATATTGTGGATGTCCTGGCGTAATAGTCTGATTCCTCTTTGATACAGGAGCAGTACCAGAGGACCACGGAATTGCAGTTGTTCAAAAAGGGGACAGACTTAAATCTAGCAACGGCAGACCCGTCAGCTTTACCTCAACAAGGGGAAAAGCTTTTAGCAGCAATAATCTAGGGCATAATCAACAGTCACTAAGCCAAATAGATTTGTTACACATAAATCATTCTTGGCTGACTTGATTGAGTTTTTTTTATATAACAGACAGCTCGTGGTGGGAATGTACTTTCCATGAGGCATTTGTTAAAGTTGCAAATAAAAACCTACTCAGGAAAATTAAGGTTTATAAAATAAAAAGACAGTGCAAACATGATTTCCAAGTTGCACACATTACAACAAACCATTTTGGTAAATGGTTGTTTTTACAGATTGAAGGAAGGCATATAATGGGATTCCTCAAGAATCCATAATAAGGCCACTGCTTTTCTTAATCTATAACAGTCAGCTAGATTTGGATGCGCAAGGCAAATTCCAAAATTTGGAGTTGGTACATAACTTGGAAGTCAAGATAGCAATAGAGTTCACTGAGACATAGGCTAGTGGAATGGAGAGACAAGTGGCAGATGGAATTTAAGGCAGAGATGTTGAGAGGAAGAATGAGAGAGGCATTATGAAATAGTTTTAAAGTGGTGCAAGAGCAAAGGGTGTTTGTGCACAAATTGTGATCGGGCAGATTGAAAACATGGCTGATAAAACATACAGGAAAGATAAACAGAAGCAGAGAGAAAAACAAGTAGGTTATGGTGAATCTTTATAAAACACCGGTTCAGCCTCAACTGAAGAATTGCGTCCAGTTCTGAGCATCAACTTAGAATGAATGTGCGTGTATTAGAGAAAATGCCACCAAAATGATGCTCTTAACAGGATTATCTGTAATTTTACCATGGCGGTAAAAACGAGGAGTATTGATTGTGGAAGCTTTGCAGGCAAATATCTTTTAAGCCACAAGGCTCCATTTGAGAAATTAGCTCTTAAAATGTTTTCTGAGCATTCTCAATGCTCTTCTTGGTTTCTCTTACAATAGTTGCTTATTGTCATAGTATGTGCTACTTTGTCATCTATATTAGGGTACTTTCCATCCGGATCAGTAGCCCTGCATCAAAGTATGAATGTATGTGTGAATTATAAACAGCAAAGGCCTTTCAGTCCCTCGAGCCTGCTCTGCCATTCAATAAAGTTCACAGTTGATGTAGTTGTGTCCTCTCCTTCACATTGCACCCTGCTCCTGATGACCTGTGACTCTCTTGTTAGCTAGCAATCTATCTACCTCTGCCCTAAACATATTCAATGACCTTGTCTTCAAACAGGAAGATGGTTCCAAAGCACCTCAATCCCGAGAGAGAAAAGACATCTCCTCATATTTGCTTTACGTGGAAGTACCCTTAATTTTAAACTGTGCCCCCTAATTGACGACATTGCAGATGACCATATGCTATATACGTGATGATTTTCCTAAGCATTTGTGGAGTGTGAACAGGGAAGTGAGTTGAATTGGATCACTCTTTCCAAAGAATACTGATGTGACCGAATTGCTTACTTGTGCAGTGTTAAGATATGAATAATTGAAACAACGGTGCTTCAATATTTCTTCATGTTTCTCACCAGCTATGTACTTGAAGATTTACAAAGTTTAATGTTACTCTTACGGTTTTGGTTTTACCCCAATATCTTGTGTGGCTAAATAGTAATTTTCATAAGCAGACTGTGTCTCTGATGAACATAAACATGCTGTGGATTAACTCCCAATGCATGGAGTGCTCACTAAACAATCTGTGGGACACCTAGCACGTTCTGACATTGCTTCTGACAGCAGGAAATAGCTGTCAGCTTAATGCATTACAAGATGAACCACTAAGTTGATTGATAACACATGGAATCAGAAAGACACAGTAAAATACTGATTCCTTTATTAAATAGGAAAATTTGAAGCAAAACCAGAATACCCGCATGTTAGTGCATCCTCAGAACAATGGTGCTTTTGTGGAGCCTAATAGGCAATAGGAATTTAAGATGAGACAATTGCATTCCTGGTCTGATTGTTTGTTGCAAATTCCAGTTCACTTGTGGTAACCAAGTGGATTTACCAGACTTAAAGTTTGGGAATCTAAGCTGTGATTTACTCCATAGGAATCTCTTCTAATTTGTAAACATACCGTGAGCTTGACATACTTTACATCTTGTGTTCATTGTAGATTGTGCTGTTTCAAATGCATGTTCCTACCCAGATTCAAAATTGACGGCAGTGATGAATGATTACTGGTTTAGATTAGACTAATACACTTTTGGCCAAAGTGTGTCAGCCATCCAAGCAGTTTTCTACTTTGTTGGTCCCTTTTATTGAATCAGGTCAATAACGGAGCTCAATCTTGAAATATTTGTTAGGATTAGAGGTGAAATTGCAAAATCTTTTCCACCTGAAGGGCGGTTGGGGTCTGGAATTCACTACCCAAAGTTGTGTAAAGGAAGAAATCCTCATTGCATTTTGAGTAAAATAATGGTTTATGCATATGGAGTGCCATAATTTACAGAGCTATTATCTAAAAGCATTAGGCTAGTAGCTGATTTTTGGACCAACACAACGAGATTAAATTACCTCCTTATGTGCAATTGATTTTCTGGTAAAGTTATTTATCACTCACTGTATCCATGGACTTTGATTTTGAATTTTAGCAAAGGCAAGTAGCTTCCATTTTAACTCTGGTTTAAAACTGACACTGTTGATGATATCACAAAAACCCAAGTGCTAAAATTGTGCACCAAAATATTGACTGGTGCACAATTTTAGCACTTGGGGTTTTGTGAAATCTTAATAGGCTGCAGTAACGTTAGATGAAACTATAATTACGTTACACACTGAATTATATGAAATAAACTCCCAAGAGAAAGGGGAAAGTAAACCTTTCTACACACCTTCCATAGTTTGCACCTATTTATCTTTAGGAACAGTTAAGCTAATATTCTTGGGGCTTCAAAAGCAACTAAGGTGTGCATTTTAAGGATGACAGTTTGTAATTGATGAATCCTTGTATTGCTGTTGGCAAGCTAACTCCATGAGTGCAGGAAGTCCCTCGCTGGAGATGTTGAAATCTTTGGAGGGCAAGTTTTGAAACAAAGGGGAAAGAGACCTTGGGATGCAGAAGACTTTAAATTCCTCTAAGCTTAAAGATCTTTCTTTATACTGTACTGCAGGGGCATAGAGCACAATATCAATAAAACAATTTGTGGCACATGAACCACACATTATAAATTTTTCAGTGTTACAGTTAATGGTTTAACATTGTTTTATAAATCTCTAACTGTAAAATAGTGTTTTTTGAAGGATTAACATTAAATTGAACAGAATCACAATAATTACAGCACAGAAAGAGCCCATCTTATCACATCTGCAGCAGCTCTCTGAATGAGCTCAGGAGAGTTCAACCTATCATGTAATGTCAGCCACATTCAGCAGCTCGCAATGAGTCACAAAGTGCACACTTCAGCAGAAAGAAGCTCACTTGTTTTCCAGTGTTCAGTTTTGTGATTACTCATTTATCTGTTGCTGATTAAATTATTTTATATCCCAATGCTGTTCTGCAAAAATAACTCGGCTATTACTGGGATCAAAAGGAAAATGCTTGTTTTATTTTTGTCTAAAATGATTTCAATGCATTTATATTTTAAATACAATTAGATTTGGTTAAGTCAGAACTCAATAAACATTAGGGAGGACGAAATGAAAGCATGTGATGATTGAGTTAGATAAAAGGATGATCCTTTTATGGAAGATGTTTTTAAAAAACCATCTTGAATCATATGGCTTGATTGGCCTGTGTCTGTGCTATAGATTCTAATTCAATATATAAAATAGCATCAACTTGACTAAGTTTGAACAAAGATTGGATTTTTAAACCAGCAATTTATCTGGTTAAATCCCAAGTTGGACTGCTGACTTAAAAATATATATATATTTACTGTATATGCTGGAGCGCTTGCTTAGAGCATTTCTGAGATCCAGATTCTCGCAATGTGAAGCATTGGTCAGTGTGAGATGGCACACGGGCTTGGGCAGTTTTGTAAACAGTATGCAACTTTGCAGGAACTTTTTGCAGGTTGCCAACGTTTCAGGAAAGGACTTCCACACTGTTTCAGTAACATCATTTAGTATTTTTAAAATGTGTATTGCTGCGTTGGTGTTTGTGGTAAATGTGAAGGCAAGTATGTGTGAGGTTCTGGTTGGCCTTTTTAAATAGTTGTATGTGTAAATATAACATGACAAATATTTACATTTCATGGCTTTCCCAGCCATTTTGTGACCTAAGTCACAGCTAAGAAGAAAATTTACTCTGCTTTGGTGGCATAGCCATCAAATTGGAAGTTTTAACTTCACTTATTGAGACGCAGTTATGCAAGATGTGATGGAAGAAATTAGGCATTCATTTTAACCATCCAAACTGTTGTAAGTCATATTTCTACATTAAAATAGGACATGTACCAAGTCCTTTATAGCTGTCGATCAAAGTTAACTTTGTAAAGGATTTTTAAAATATAAAGAATGGCTCAAAATAAGGTGAAATTGTCAGAAACATTAGTGAATGTTTTGCCAACTGCTCAAGAGTTTGGCCCTTTAGTTACAAAACTTGTAACTAAAGAACTTGTGTCCTTCAGCTGGTATCATTTTTTACAAAACATTTGAAGAGCCTGCACTTTCTCGTGCAGCTGAGAAATGCTTATATACCACAACGTGGTGCTCGGGTTCTAACTTGTATATATCAAGCTGTGAAGCTGCCCATCTTTAAATGAGCAACATGATAGCACTCATGTCAGGTAAAACACAGCTATCAAAGCTTTGTGTTTCACCAGGAAAAGTGTAATGTAGATTTATTTCTTCGATTGGTCATATTTTACTGCTTGTTTGTGCTTTGTAGGAAAAAGTATTATCTTTGTACATTCTCAACAGTTTAAAAAAAAATTGCCAATAACTTTTTATCCTACTTACCATTTTCTCTTCTGTCAGTTAATTACACAAAAATAAAGGATTTATATTATGCCGGTGTTTGTAGTATCCCATGTTTCACTATCTTCAGTTTCTTGAATATTTGTCACCTATGGACCTTCAACACAAACTGGCGCTCTCAGGAAGCCAAGTAAGTTTGTTACGAAAAGCTCTTCTGAACATTTTTTTAAATACAGTATTGTCTGATTGGTGTCTTTTAAAATTCAAAACAATTGTACTTCCTTATTGGTTTTTAAATGTGGCCTCAAGATGTTTTGGACTAAATTACCAATGTATCTGTCACGATCTATATTTGTTTCTAAGCCAGCAAAAAACACTGATCACATCGTGGTTGTCACATTGCTATTCATGGACCTTGGTCTTGTACACATTATTGTTCCATTTCACAGCCACAAAAACGAGCACAAATCCAATCCAACCATTTGACATCTCCTCTGAAATGCAATGGAAGGCATCAGGGACAGTTTTATCAAATCTTGCCAATAACCTGCTTGCAGAAGCTTCTTTTGGATTTTACCAGGACTATTCTGCTCCATACTTTATTGCAAACTCGATCCAAAATTGGGAGGAAAAATGGCTGAATTTTACATGGTAAATGTGCCTACCCTTGATAATCAAGAGCTTTCTCCCCTTGACATTACCATCGCCGAATATTCATCTACATGAACAACCCGGGACTTATTGGTCACCAGCTACATAAATACTAGTTTCCAGAGCAGGTCAAAGTTGGGTATTCTGAGGTGAGTAACTCCTCTAATCTGCCTTCCAGTCAGTGGAAACATTTTGAATCATAAATCAGGAATTTGATAGAATACTCCCTGCTGGCCTTGATGAGTACAGCTGAAATAACAACACTCAAAGCACCATCCAACAAAAAAGACACTACGTTCACCACCTTACACCTTCTTTCCTTCCACTACTGATACACTGTGGTTAAATTGTAACTATGTACAAGATATGCTGTACAGTGAACAGAGGGATGAATATAAATATTTCCTTCATCCTGGTATAAACATTAATCTGTCTTTTTTCTTGATGCAATTAGTCTAATCTCCATACTCTCGTCTTTTCAAACATTGCAGTGCACAATATGCGAGAAATAATGTTGAGAAAGTGGAACTGGTGATTACATAGTTTAAAAACCACACAACACCAGGTCTGAGTCCAACAGTTATATAGACGAAAGAACAGCGCTCTGAAAGCTAGTACTTCCAAATAAACCTGTTGGACTATAATCTGGTGTTGTGATTTTTAACTTTTTCCACCCCAGTCCAACACTTGCACCTTCATGTCATAATTATTCCATGTTCTAACTGTTAATTTCTAAGTAGTGACGAGAAATGACAGGAGAATTTATTTTTAATTTTGTAAAGGATTTTTTAAAAATAAAGTAGGGATTAAAAACAACTTGTTCTAGTTAACTTTTCTAATTGATACCAGTCTGAGGATATACAGAAGGATGAACTATCCAGCTGCTAACTGTACCGATTCTAGGTTAGAGTGGTGCTGGAAAAGCACAGCAGTTCAGGCAGCATCCGAGGAGCAGGAAAATCGACGTTTTGGGTAAAAGCCCTTCATCAGGAATAGAGGCTTAGCTAACTGTACTGAGCCATATCGACTGATAAAATGAATTGACATGCTGGGCGTGATTCTGATATGTGTAGCCAAGGGAGATCTCGGTAACAGCACCTGCTCAAATAAGTCAGGCCAAGTGGTGCAGATGAGTGTAACTTGTGTATTTCAATATCTAACCACAAACTATATTTACTGCCTATATAAATCATGTATAAACTATGTTTACTTGTAAGCGCACTGACTCTTCAGCACATTTAATTTTGTCCATGTTATTTACTTATTCCTCCAAGAGTGACCACACTTTAAAGGCCACAGCTGTCATTGGCCATAAATCCCTTTGGAACATCATGAGAAGCACAATCTTGTCAAACCCTCTTTTTTTTTCTTCTCCAGGACTATTAGTTGTGGCTTTATTTGCCTGGGTCCCTGGAACACCTCTACTCAAAATCTGCATCGTTTAACAACAAAGCTTTTGGTTCTTCAAACACTCAACTGTTTTGACTCGGGAATAGCCTTTCGCCACACGTCTGTGAATTACTTTCCAAACGCATTTTCTGTTAAAGTTACTGTATAATGCAAAACGTGGATCAGGGATAGACAGGACTGGCAGCTTAATGTTCCAGGATACAAATGCTATAGGAACAACAAAGGGAGGTAAGAGAAGGAGGGGGACTGGCATTTTTGATGAGGGGTAGCATTACAGCTGTACTGAGGGAGGATATTCCCAGAAATACATCCAGGGAAATTATTTGGGTGGAACTGAGAAATAAAAAAGGGATTATCACCTTATTGGAATTGTATTGTAGACCCCTAATAGAGGGAAATTGAGAAAAAAAATTTGTAAGGAGATTTCAGTTATCTGGAAGAATAATAGGGTGGTTATGGTAGAGGATTTTAACATAAACTGGGGCTGCCATTGTGTTAAGGGTATAGATGGAGAGGAATTTGTTTAGTGTGTACAAGACAATTCAGTATGTGGATGTACCTACTAAAGAAGGTGCAAAACTTGACCTACTCTTGGGAAATAAGGCAGGGCAGATGACTGAGGAGTCAATGGGGGAGCACTATGGGGCCAGCGACCATAATTCTATTAGTTTTAAAATAGTGATGTAGAATGATAGACCAGATCTAAAAGTTGGAAGTTCTAATTTGGTGAACGGCCAAGTTTGACGGTATTAGGCAAGAACTTTCAAAAGCTGATTGGGTGCAGATATTCTCAGGTAAAGGGACGGCTGGAAAATGGAAATCCTTCAAAAATGAGATAACGAGAGTCCAGAGAAAATATATTCCTGTCCGGGTGAAAGGAAAGGCTGGTAGGTATAGGGAATGCTGGATAACAAGAGAAATTGAGGGTTTGGTTAAGAAAAGGAGGAAGCATATGTCAGGTATAGATCATCTGAATCCTTAGAACAGTATAAAGGCAGTAGGAGTATTCTTAACAGGGAAATCAGGAGGGCAAAAAGGGGACATGAGATAGCTTTGGCAAATAGAATTAAAGAGAGTCCAAAGTGATTTTACAAATACATTTAGGACAAAAGGGTAACTAGGGAGAGAATAGAGCCCCTCAAAGATCAGCAAGGTGGCCTTTGTAGACTTCAGTAAGGTGTTAAAGTAAGATTTACAAGAATGTTGCCAGGGTTGGAGGATTTGAGCTATAGGGAGAGGTTGAATAGGCTGGGGTTATTTTCCCTGGAGCGTCAGAGGCTGAGGGGTGGCCTTATAGATGTTTACAAAATCATGAAGGGCATGGATAGGATAAATGGACAAAGTTTTTTCCCTGGAGTGGGGGAGTCCAGAACTAGAGGGTGTAGGTTTATGATGAGAAGGAAAAGATATAAAAGAGACCTAAGGGCACCTTTTTCACGCAGAGGGTGGTGTGGGTATGGAATGAGCTGCCAGAGGAAATGGAGGCTGGTACAATTGCAACATTTAAAAGGCATCAGGGTGGGTATATGAATGGAAAGGGTTTGGAGGGATATGGGCTGGATGCTGGCAGGTGGGACTAGATCGGGTTGGGTTGGGATATCTGGTCGGCATAGGCGGGTTGGACCAAAGGGTCTGTCTTCCATGTTGTACATCTCTGACTCTAAGAAGTTGAAAATAGCAACATGTTGTAGACCGATAAGTGGGAGAGAGACTGTAGGCATTCTGTAATTTAGGCAGCCTTCTGAAGTGTCTACTCTGTTTAAAGAATTAATTTATTGTATTTCCTTCTGGTTCCCTAATTGTCCAGTGGCTAGTCTTGAATAAAAATTATTAAAGAACTTATTGATTAAATGCAGCACTTAGAAAGTTTCTTCTGTGAGCTCCTTGCCAGGACAATCTGTGCCTCCACCTGTTGATGTGTTTAATCCTTTCTTCCCCCTTCATTGCCTGCACAATTCAATTCAGTTTTAATTTTTAAATGTGTATCATTGTGTGTTTCGTACCATCTCCACAACTTGCATTGGTGTCGTACCTTTTAACGTAGTGAAACTTTTTAAGGTGTTTCACAGGAGTGTTCTCAAAAAGATCTTGTACTGCAGTGGTAATGTCCCTACATCTAGGCCAGAAACTCTGGTTTGAAGTCCCACCTCACAATGTGATGGCCATAAAATGTCCAAACAGGTTGATACAAAAAAAAATGCTGATCCCTTGCAAGTGTTTTCAGTACATCTTTATGCTTTACCTTCATGAGACTGTAACAAACAGTCCACTAGCGAAGTCACCCAACTGAATAATTGAGAATTGTTGAGTCAGAAAAGAGTTATACCAAAATTGTTTGAGGTGGATTTAGAAAACTACATCATTCTGCAGGAAACTGTTTGTGTGTGTGTGTGTGTGTTGGCTTAATAGAGGAATAATAGTGTATCCATGTGCATCTTTCTCAGACGAATCAACTCACCCTGTTATAATCTAGAATAATGCAAAAAAATTGACTATTAATGATAGATAGGGGTGAGTGATTAAGTCAGTGCGCTAAATAGATGGAATGCATTTATATGATGCTTTTCATGATCCCTGGAGCAATAAATAGTTTTAAAGTGTAATCACTCTTGTAATTATCAGGGCTGTCAATTTGGACACAGCAAACTCCCATAAACAGCAATGTTAACATGACCCGATTATTTGTTTTGTGATGTTGGCTGGCGGATAACTTCTCTGTTTTCTTAAATAGGGCGGCAAAAGTATTAGGTATCCCTTTTAGTGCAAATCTAAGCAGATGATGCAAATCAGGAAACAAATTGAAGTGTTGGCATACTTTTCTGCCACCTGTTTTACTTCTATAACTGTAGCCTGCATGATTTGCATGACTATAAGTGTCTTCCGAATGTGCAAAACCCTTTTCAAAATGACTCAAAAGTAGCTGAGAAGAGCAGTAGCTATTTGACAATAACAGCTTACTGAGTGAGGAGCATCAAACGGATTAAACAAGATGCTACTGCAGAGAACAACAGAGAACTGTGAACGTAGCCCAGTCCATGACCGACACCAACCTTCCTTCCAGTGCCTCCATCTACACTTCCCACTGCCTTGGGAAAGTAGCCAACATCATCAAAGTCCACGCTCTTCCATCGAGTGCAAGATACAGAAGTTCGAGAAAACTTTCCAACAGATTTAAGAACACTATTACCAAACTTCTGAAATGTATTGTTGATCTTTCTCTGCATGTCCTGTGTAGTTGTAACACTGTATTCTGCATTTTGTGTTCTATTATCCTGATATATGATGATGATAATCAAGTCACATCCTTCTTGGGGTAGGGAAAGGTTCTACAGCACATCCATACATACTGTAACTGCAGCTAGTCATTCCCACTAACAGCATGCATTAATGAGATCATGATTACAGAGGCTCACATTAATACAAATGTGAGAGGAGAGGCTGTAATTCATCTGGGAAAGGATTGGCAAAGAAACTGCTGGTCAAAATAGCTTAAAACTAATGGCTTAAGCACAGTCAGAAGTTCATGTTACAGAATCACAATTGTTACAGTGCAGAAGGAGGCCATTCGCCCTATCATACCTGTGTCGGCTCTTCAAATCAGAATAGTTATCCAGTGCCAATCTCCTGCTTTATCCCCAACCCTTGCACGCTATTTCTATCTGAAAGATGACGTCTTGAATGCCTCCATTGAATCTGTCTCCATCATGTTCCCAGGCTCATAGGCTCCACCTGATGACGAACTTATGCTCGAAAGATAGACTCTCCTCCTCAGATGCTGCCTGACTGGCTGCGCTTTTCTAGCACCACACCTTTTGACACTGATCTCCAGCATCTGCAGTCCTCACTAGTTGAGGTTGTGGTTATCACAGAGATGTGGTTGTAAGAGGATCAGGGCTGGGGATTAAATATTCAAGAGTACATATTCAAGGACAGACAAATGGGCAGAGGGGGCGGGGTTGCCTTATTCATAAGAAATGAAATTAAAGCAATGGTAAGAGTCCGCAGATGTAGAATCTGTGTGGGTGGAGTTGAGGAACTACAAAGGGCAAAAGACCCTGGTGGGTGTTGCATTCAGGCTCCTAGCAGTAGTCAGGATGTGGGGAAGAAAATAAATCAGGAGAGAGAAAAGCTGTGTAAGAAAGGCACTATTAGAATAATCGCAGGGACTTCACGTGGACTGGGAAAATCAGGCTGGTAGTGAATCTCAAAAGGAATTCATGGAGTGTCTATGAGATAGTTTCTTTGGAGCAGCCTATGGTGGAGCCCACTGAGGAACAGATAATTCTGGATTTAGTGATGTGTAATGAGGAAGACGTGATGCAGCTTCAGGTGAAGGAACCCCAACAGGACAGTGACCGTAATATGGTAGAATTCACCCTGCCGTTTGAGAGAGAGAAGATGGAATCAGATGCAGCAGTAATACAATTGATTAAAGGTAACGACAAAAACATGAGGCAGTAGCTGGCTTGGTTGGAAGGGAAGCCTAGCAGGGAAGATGGTGGAACAGCAATGGGAAGACTTTTGCGGTTGGGGGGAGAGTATTCGGGATGACCCGCAGAAATTCATCTCAGGAAAAAGGGACAGACGAAGGGGAAGTTGAGGTAACTGGCTGAGGAGGGAAATCAGGGACAGCATGAAAGCGAAAGAAGAAGCATACAAGGTGGTAAGGATTGGTGGGAATCCAGAGAATTGGGAAGTCATAGAGTCTTAGATGTGTGCAGTATGGAAATAGACTCTTCAGTCCAATTTGTCCATGCTGACCAGATATCCTAACCTAATCTAGTCCCATTTGTCAGCACTTGGCCCATATCCCTCTAAACCCTTTCTATTCATATACCTAACCAGCTGCCTTTTAAATGCTAACCAGCCACCACCACTTCCTCTGGCACTACACTCTGCGTGAAAAAGGTGCCCCTTGCGTCCCCGCTCACCCTGAACCTATGCCCTGTAGTTCTGGACTCCCCCACCTCAGGGAAAAGACCTTGTCTATTTATCCCATCCATGCTCCTCATGATTTTATAAACATCTATAAGGTCACCCCTCAGCCTCCGATGCTCCAGGGAAAACAGCCCCAGCCTGTTCAACCTCTTCCTATAGCTTAAATCCTCCAACCCTGGCAACTTCCTTGTAAATCTTTTCTGAACCCTTTCAAGTTTCACAACATCCTTCCAATAGGAAGGAGACCAGAATTGCATGCAATATTCCAAAAGTGGCCAAACCAGTATCCTGTAAGCCCGCAACATGACCTCCCAACTCCTGTACTCAATACTCTAACCAATAAAGGAAAGAATACCAAACGCTGCCTTCACAATCCTGCAACTCTACTTTCAAGGAGCAATGAACCTGCACTCCAAGGTCTCTTGGTTCAGTAACACTCCCTAGGACCTTACCATTAAGTGTCTAAGCCTGCTCTGATTTACTTTTCCAAAATGCAGCACCTCGCATTTATCTAAATTAAACTCCATCTACCACTCCTCAGTCCATTGGCCCATCTGATCAAAATTCCATTGTAATCTGAGGTATTCTTCTTTGTTGTCCACTACACCTCCAATTTTGGTGTAATCTGCAGACTTACTAACTATATCTCCAATGTTCACATCCAAATCATTTATATAAATGTTGAAAAGTAATGGACCCAGTGGACTGAACCTTGTGGCACACCATTGGTCACAGGCCTCCAGTCTGAAAAGCAACCTTCTACTACCACCCTGGCTTATACCTTTAAGCCAGTTCTGTATCCAAATGGCTAGTTCTCCCTGTATTCTGTGAGATCTAACTGTGGTAACCAGTCTCCCATGAGGAACCTTGTTGAACGCCTTACTGAAGTCCATAAAGATCATGTGCTTCGCTCTGCCCTCATCAAACCACTTTGTTACTTCTTCAAAAAACGCAAAATGAAGTTCATGAGACATGATTTCCCACACACACAGCCATGCTATCACTAACCAGTCCTTGCCTTTCCAAATACATGTAAATCGTGTCCCTCAGCATTCCCTCCAACAACAACATCACAGATGTTAGGCTCACCAGTCTATAGTTCCCTGGCATTTCCTTCCCACCTTTGTTAAATAGTGGCACCATATTAGCCAACCTCCAGTCTTCCAGCACGTCACCTGCGACTATCAATGATATAAATATCTCAGTAAGGGTCCCAGCAATCACTTCCCTTGCTTCCCACAGATTTCTCAGGTACATCTGATTAGGTCCTGGGGATTTTTGATTTTGAAACACTTTTATGTGTTTCAAGACATCCAGCACCACATCCTCTGTCATATGGTAATTTTTGAAGATGTCAGCAACCTCATCAAAGCTACAATTGAGGTCATTAAAAAAATTGACAAATCAAAGGGGCAATACAACTTTTAAATATCTAACACATCTTTTTAAAATATATCTTGAGAAAATTGTCCTGTGCTGCTCAGGGTTCTGAAAGCAAACATGTCAAAATAAAGATCTCTCTAAACTTGTCATTCTGTTTCTCTTTCCACCTTTGTGATGTTCCTTAGAAACCACCTGTTTAACCAAGCCTTTGTTCATCTTAGAGGGAGAAAGCAGCAGCGTGGTAATTTTACTGGACTGGTAATGCAGCAGCTAATGCTGTGAGGTTATGGGATAAAGTCCCAGCATTGCAAGAGGTGGAATTGAAATGAAATTCATTAAAACCTGGAACTGAAAGCTCATCTCAGTAACAAGGCCACCAAACAAATCCATCATCAGTTGTCTTAAAAACCCATCTGGTTCACTAATGTCCTTTATGGAAGAAAATCTGCTGTCCTTCCTGGTTTGACCTACATGTGACTCCAGACCACAGCAGTGTGGTTGACTCTTAACTGCCCTCTGAAATGGTAGAGCAATTCGCTCATTTCAAGAGCAATTAGAGATGGGCAGCAAATGCTGGTGTTGACAGTGACATTGATATCTCATGAAAGAATTGAAAAGGGTCTGCTGCAATTTATCATGAAACTCAGTGATTTTGAGAAAATTTGTAGCTCAGGTTGAGGTTCTGGATGTAGGTTTGCTGGCTGAGCTGGAAGGTTCATTTCCAGATGTTTCATCACCCTACTAGGTAAGATCTTCAGTGGGCCTCCAGATGAAGCATTGTTGATAATTCCTGCTGTCTCTTTATATATTTGGGTTTCTTTGGGTTGGTGATGTCATTTCCTGTTCTTTTTCTCAGTGGGTGGTAGATGGGATCTAACTCGATGTGTTTGTTGATAGAATTCCGATTAGAATGCCATGCTTCTAGGAATTCTCGTGCGCCTCTCTGGCTTGTCCTAGGATGGATGTGTTGTCCCAGTCGAAGTAGTGTCCTTCCTAATCTGTATGTAAGGATTCTACAAAACGACATGACCCTCTCTCAGTAGTATCCTTACATACAGATGAGGAATGACATCACTTCGATTGGGACAACGCATCCATCCTAGGGCAAGCCAAACAGAGACATGCACAAAAATTCCTAGAAGCATGACATTCCAACTGGAACTCTTATCAAAAAACACATCGAGTTAGACCCTGTCTACCACCCCCAGAGAAAAAGAACAGGAAATGATGTCACCACAGGAAATGTCATCACCAACCCAAAGAAACCCAAATATATAAATAGGAAGCAGGAATTATCAACAGTGCTTTGCCCAGAGGCCCACTGAAGATCTTACCTAGTAGTGTGACAAAACGTCTGGAAATGAACCTTCCAGCTCAGCGAGCAAACCTACATGAAACTCAGTGTTGTATACTATTTGATTATACCGCTGTGAAACTCCTTGAACTGTTAAAGGTACTACATAATCGCAATTCATTATTGTTGAAACCAATTTCTTTCCAACTAGTTTCTGAATAAAGCAACAAGGCCACATTGAAGTCATTACAACAATGTCAATACAAGATCTTCATCTGCTCACATGAAGTTCTCCACCATTTGAAAGGAGATTGTAGTTTATAAATGTAAATAAGTAAACCAGAAGTGGCAATTGATCCCTAATGGCCCTATAGTTTTCTCATGAATCAGCTTTACACTGTTCAGAATATAATATGAAGAAAACATAACCGTGCTGATGAACATCTCATGAAGTTGGATATCACTACAAGGTCTTCAAAAGCTCATGTGAAACTTTCTGTTAATTAATCCAAACACCCAGAAAAGTTCACCTAGCCTCGTAAGCTGTTAAAATATGAGGACCGAGAACTCTCAAATTCCACTATTTAAAGAAAATAATACCATTTTATTCTTTAACTCTAAAAGTGAACATTAAACAACAACTACTTACAACTCTGAGCCCCCCTTTCTCTTAACTGCTTGTTATCTGCCTCCAACTCTATAACAATATACACTACTGTTCCAATAAAATTACAACAACTTAATTTCAAAACTACACAGCGGCTGTTGTCGTCGGCGTTTGTATTCTTTTGACAGAAGATCTCCTTGGGTCGTTTTCTGTCATTTTACTGTGAAGATGTTTCACATGAGAAAAGGTACCTCTGATAGAGAGTGTTTTTGAATGGCCGTCTTTCTTGATGGCAGTTACTCTCTGTCGGTGACAGTTACTCTGAAAATAAGTAAAACAGAAGTGGTGATCGATCCCTAGTGGCCCTATAGTTTCCTCAAGAATTTGCTTTTCACAGTTCAAAGCATAATATGAAGAAAAAGTATCAGCCTTGATGACCATCTCACGAAGATGAATGTCACTTCGACAGTCATATTGCCCAAATAAATCTTTTATTCGGAAACAGTAACTCTCAGCCGTTAAATGTCCAGATAAAGAGCAGAGTCTTCAGAAATGCTTTTCTGCTGGAACAGCATCTAAAATGGCATGATTATAAAACCCTCAGCAACTTCCTGTACTTTTCAGGGACTGTATTCTCCTTGTCAGTCGTCTGTAACTGTAAAAACACAACTCCTTTCTCTTTTGTGGCAATTCATCCCGAATCTACGACACAATAGACCACTCTGATCAATGCATTCACACACCAGTTCATGTTGTACATGAGCCTCCTCCCCATTCTCTTCAACTAGTCCTGTCTGTGATTCCTTCTATCCCTTTCATCCTCACTCTTATCCAGCTCCCCAGTAAATGCTGGTCGCCTCAATCACTCCACACTTTTCCCAATGTCAGGGTGATGAGGTTTGCTCTGGATTTCCTGATTGATTCAGAGGTGCCTGCCTTATTTCTGTGTCAGAATCACAACCCCTAGATCACATCTGAATCCTTGTTTCTCGCAGTACCAAAATGGAGCTGCACAGTTGTTGGAGACACCCTTCAGATGAACCAAGGTGGATGCCAAAACTCCTGTGGAGCTGGTCAATGAGAAGGCAAAGGAAGAGGTTTCCCAGCACAACCTTCAACCAATATTGGTAAAACACTCATTACCTGCCCTATTCACATCATTGAGGAGAAAGTGAGGTCTGCAGATGCTGGAGATCAGAGATGGAAATGTGTTGCTGGAAAAGCGCAGCAGGTCAGGCAGCATCTAGGGAACAGGAGAATCGACGTTTCAGGCATTAGCCCTTCTTCAGGAATGAGGCTCATTCCTGAAGAAGGGCTAATGCCCGAAACGTCGATTCTCCTGTTCCCTAGATGCTGCCTGACCTGCTGCGCTTTTCCAGCAACACATTTCCATCTCTATTCACATCATTCCTGGCTATTGGATTGGTCTCAGTATTTACCAAAGCAATTTTTTAAAAAATTCAATTTATGGGATTTGGGCATTGTTGCCTCTGCCCACATTTATCACCTCCCCTTAGCTGCCCTTGAGAAGGTGGTGGTGAGATGCTTTCCAGAACTACTGCAGTCCATTTGGTGTAGGTGGAATGTCATCAAGGAGGAATTACAAGATTACAGAATTACAGTGAAACTAAAGGATAGATTTCCAGTTCAGGAAGGTGAGTGACTTTGACAGAAACCTGCGGCTGGTGGTGTTCCCCATGTTTCTGCTGTCTTTGTCCTTCTAGATGGTGGTTGCTCTGTGTCTGAAAGATGCTGTCTGATGATCTTTGGTGAATTTCTGCAGTGCATCTTGTAGATAGTACACACTGCTACTGAGTGTCAGTGGTGGAGGGAGTGGATACTTGTGGATGTGATGACAATCAAGCGGGCTGCTTTGTCCTGGATGACGTCGAGCTTCTTGAATGCTGCATCAATCCAGGCAAGTGGGGGTTGTTCCATCACACTCCTGACTTGTGGCTTGTAGATGGCGGACAGGCTTTGAGGAGTCAGGGTGTGAGTTACCCGCTGCAATATATCCAACCTCTGACCAGATTTTATTTATTCATTTCATAATCATGTATTGATATGGTTAAAAATCACACAACACCAAGTTATAGTCCAACAGGTTCATTTTGAAGTACAAGCTTTCGGAGTGACCACCCCAGTCCAACACTGGCACCTCCACATCATATATTGAAATGACCAATGCAGTTGAATTTCTGGTCAATCGAAAACCTCAGGATGCTAATAATGGGGGATTCACTAATGGTAATACCATTGAATGTCAAGGAACGATGGTTAGATTCTCTCTTGCTCTATATGGTCATTGCCTGGCATTTCTGTGTCTCGAACATCACTTGTCACTTTTCAGCCAATTCTGGATATTGTCCAGATCTTGTTGCATTTAAACACGGACTGCTTCAGTGACTGAGGAGTTGTGAATGGTGCGGAACATTGCGCAAACATCAGCGAACATCCCCATTTCTGACCTTACGATGGAGGGAAAGTCCTTGATGAAGCAGTTGAAGGTGTTTGGGCCTAGGACACTACCCTGAGGAACTCCTGCAGAGATGTTCCAGAGCTGAGATGACTGACCTCCAACAACCACACCCATCTTCCTATGTACCAGGTATGATTCCAACCAACGGGGAAACTCCTCCCACTCCTCCATTCGCATTGACACTTGTCTTGCTCAGGCCTTAAATGCCACCTTCAGTTGGATGCACATAATGTCAATTGCTGTCTCTCTTTCCTCAGTCCGGGGTCATTTCAATTGTAGTTAATACATTTAAGATTATTGAGAGAGTGTAATTATAATATTTGAATGGAAGTTCCAATTTTCAACCCTTAAGATATCCTTAGCAAAATACAACTGCAAGTTAAAATCCATAAATTACCCAGATTTTTGATAATCTTTCCCCCAGTCAGTCTGTTCAGAGAGGCCATTACACACCTGGGAATAAGTGAGACTTGAACCAAGGTTTACTGGTCCAGAGATAGCAACACTACCAATCTACCACAAAATCCCCTTCTGCAATCAGTTGTTATTTGAGCCTTAGGCAGGTTCAATATTTTCATCTAAAATCATTTAATTGTGATGAGCTTTGTTTTTATTTTACTTTTATTTTAGTCATGTATAACTTCTGTCGTTTATGTAGGCATTATGGTGGGGCAAACTTATAAAACCTTTCACTGTATTTTTCATGTAAACGTTCATGTGACAATAAATTTCTATTCTATTTGCTTCCGTCTCCAATGAACGGCATCTTAATAAGAGCATTCTCATCTGAGTCAAAGATGCTGCAGAGATTTATGGGCATGGTCTAATTGGACGCCCCAGTGTGCTCCTGAACTGTTGGAGATGCCTCCTTTCGGAGGTCTCCTCTCAGTTGGAATTAAAAGGTCCCAAGATCACTATTTAAAGAGCAGCAGGGCAATTCGCCCTGGTATCCTGGTCAATAATGACTCATCGGTGTTAAAACAAATGATCTGATCCTTATTTCACTGCTTTTATGGGAGATACTATTGTGTGCAACTTGTATGCTGCATCTCCTGTTACAATAGTCGCTGCACTTCACAAGTGATTCATTGGTTGGAAAGCACTTTTTGAATGTTCTGAGGGGTTGTGAAATGCACCATACAGCTGTATATTTTTCCTCTCCTCCTCCAGCTCTTAGGCCATGCTGTTGGGGTAATCAATTCTCATATGTCCTTAAATTACCAAGACCCCTAGGCCATTTGGACACTTCCTGTACTTCACTTTCCAGCTCACTCACCATCCTGACTTGGAAATATATCACCATTCCTTCAATGTCACTGGGTCCAAATCCTGGAGTTTCCTCTCTTACTAGCATTATTGATGTATCTACACCAAATGGACTGCAGCGGTTTCAGAAAGCATCTCACCACCATCTTCTCAAGGACAGTTAGTGTTGGCCCAGCCAACACAGCGCACATCCAAGGACAAATAACAAAAGACTGGCAAAGGTGTCCATGTTTCCCTTACCACTCCGAAAACCAAAACATGAGTCAGGTTTCCATAAATACAAGGACAAATAACTCACCAAGAATAGAACATGTCCATCAAATGCAAATTCACAAAAGGTAACCTCCACCTACAGCAGTTATAAGGAAAAAAGAGTTGGTTAGCTCAGTTGGCTGGATGGCTGGTTTGCAACACAACAGTATGGGTTCAATTCCCACACTGTCTTTCCTTTACTCATTCAGGGATGGGGGCATTGCTGCTAGGTCAGCGTTTATTGTCCATCCCCAATTGCCCAGAGGGCAGTTAAGTGTCAACCACATTGCTGTGGGACAGAAGTCACAGGTAGACCAGACCAGGTAAGAATGATAGTTTCCTTCCCTCAAGAGCATTAGTGAACCAGGATTTTTCTGACAATCGACAATGGATTCATGGTCATCATTAGATTCTTAATTCCAGATTTTTATTGAAAGCAAATACCACCATCTACTGTGGTGGGATTCAAACCTGGCTCACCAGAACATTCCGCAGCTACACTGGCACCATTCCTTCGCTACGTCAATGACTGTATCTGCACCACCTTGTGCTCCCACGAGGAGGTTGAACAGTTCATCAACTTCACGAACACCTTCCACCCTGTCCCCAAGTTCACGTGGACCATCTTAGACACCTCCCTCTCCTTCCTGGACTGCTCTGTCTCCATTTCCGGTGACCAACTCAACAGGGACATCTACTTCAAACCCACCGACTCCTACAGCTATCTGGACTACAGAACATCGCAGATGGCCTCCTTTTTCAAGGGCCGCAATTTCCCCTCTCACGTGGTCAATGATGCCCTCCAGCGCATCTCCTCCACTTCCTGCACCTTCACCCTTGAAACCCAGCCCTCCCAACTCAACAAGGACAGAACCCCCAATCCTCACCTCCCAATCCACCAACCTCGGGATACAACGCATCATCCTCCACCATTTCTGCCACCTACAAACAGACCCCACCACCAGTGATATATTTCCCTCCCCTCCCCTTTCTGCGCTCTGCAGAGACCATTCCCTCCGCAACTCCCTTGTTGGATCCATGCCCCCCCGCCAACCTCCCCTTGCTCCCAGCACTTTTCCTTGCCACCACAAGAGGTGTAAAACCTGTGCCCTCACCTCCATCCGAAGCCCCAAAGGAGCCTTCCACATCCAACAGAGATTTTCCTGCACTTCCACACATGTCATTTACTATGTCTGCTGCTCTCGATGTGGTCTCCTCTACATTGGGGAAGACAGCACCAACTTGCAGAATATTTCAGAGGATATCTCTGGGACACACTCACCCAACAACCCCACCGCCTTGTGGCTGAACATTTCAACTCCCCCTCCCACTCCACCGAGGACATACAAGTCCTGGGCCTCCTCCATCGCTAGATTCTAACCACCCAACCCTGGAGGAAGAACGCCTCATCTTCTGTCTTGGGACCCTCTAACCACATAGGGTCAATGTCGATTTCACTAGTTTCCTCATCTCCTCTCCCCCCACCCTATCCTAGATACAACCCTTCAACTCAGCATCGCCCTCTTAATGTTTTCTACCTGTCCATCTTCCTTCCCACCTATCTGCTCCAACCTATCACCCTCACCTTCATCTATGCATTGCATTCCCAGCTACCTTCCCGCAAGCCCAACCCCCCCTCCCATTTATCCCTCAGCCCCCTTGGGCCTCTCCCACATTCCTGATGAAGAGCTTTTGCTTGAAATGTTGATTCTCCTGCTCCTTGGCTGCTGCCTTACTGACTGTGCTTTTCCAGCACCACACCTTTTGACTCCCCAGAACATTCCCTGGGTTTCTGGATTAACAGGTCAGTGATAATACCACTAGGTCACCACCTCCCAGAAGCCACCATGAAAGTTCTGCCTTCTCAACCTCACCCCTCGCCAGAGGTGTATTGACCCTCAGACTAAAATTACCAAACGTCATCTCTCTCTAATGAGTCAGCAGCCCTCTGGGAATATGGAGACTTGAATTACCGGCAAAGCAATTGATTGCACACACTTCTGAAAACAGAGTTTGGACCAAAGGAACACAGTAACTTGCAATTGCATGAATCGGTTTCACTGAGATTTTCATGCGCAAAACCAGCTCCGTCTCTGTGAAGCTCCTGAAAATGAATGAGCATGAATCCTCCTGAAGTACAGCAAGCATGAAGCACCTCAAACTTTGGCTTGAAACATTGCTCCATAAAATGAATGAGTGTGTTCAAGGTTTAACCTGGAGGGCGGTGGCCATCACAATTCTATCATGAGGTTCCAACTCTGAGTGATCCATCATTGACCAAGTCCCTCAGGTGCAAAGGACAGGCCAATCTCATTCAAAACAAAATTATGGAGAATTATCAGATAGAACAGCAAATCTGCATACTGACAAAACTGTCCCAACCGAACTCATACAACGTGCAAATCCATGATTCGCTGGTGTAATTGACAAACTGTACTTTCATTTGCCAGACTTTTGCCACTCACCTAACCCTCCAATATTCTTTTGTAGCCTCCTTGTGCCCTCTTCACAACTTAGTCGAGGTCCTTTGTCACATTCTAGCTGTCACGGATCAATAGACTGCTGGCTCTGGTTCATGACCAGTGTTAAAAAATCACATAACACCAGGTCATAGTCCAACAGGTTTATTTGGAAGTACAACTTTTAGAGCACTGCTCCTTCATCAGGTACCCTGAGTTTTTCCAGCATCGTCTGTGTTTGTTTCAGATTTAAAGCATTTGTAGTATATTGCTTTTATTTGAAATTGGCAAAACTCTGCACACATACGGCGTTGAGGAATGACCCTTAAAGACAGCCATTTATAATTTTACAAAAAAAACTTTAAAATGTTCAAACAGACCTTGAAAGTATATTAGTCTTATTCTAATAAACATAGATATATTATTTCTGTGAACTCTTTTGTCAAAGTGTAAAAGTAAAATCCTGCCGATGCTGGAAATCTGGCATGATATCGGCCACCCTGATTTCTCTACTCCCCTCACCCTCTGTAGCCTGACTCCTTCTGAACTTGCTGCACTCTGTTCCCTCAGCTTATTATCAAAGCTCTAATGAAGTTACTGCAGTTGCTGTCTGACATGCTGAGCTCTATCTGGCAAAGCCTGAGAGCCAACTCTCTGTATCTTCCTCCCGTCTCCCTGATCATGACCCCACCACCGAACATCAGGCTGTTTTATCCAGGACTGGCACAGAGCTTACCCCCTCTGGAGAACCCCACTCCCCGGTTTCCCACCTTCACAGTCTCCTAGCCCTGCACACTTCCACTCAGCATTTCTATCTCTTCCAACTTACCATCATCAGTCCCTTCAACAGTGATGATGCTGTGGTTTTAAGAGCCAGGAAGCAATTTGTGAGGCCTTGGTTTTTAAAAAAAGTTGGAACAATATAAGCAGCCTGAACGGGTGGGGTCAAGTTCCCACAGAACCACGGATTTTGAAGTTTAGCTCTCAGCAGTTGCTGTTGGGGTCTTGAAGAAGTGGAAGCTATTTATTTCCTACCTCTCAGTTGTAGCCAAAAGCTTGGGGGGGGAATCTCTGACTGCTACGGGAGTTTTATGTGAAACAGTCTGTTTTCTGAATTTGCCTTTTTCCAAGGGTGGTTTATGGGATGTTACTATTTTGGAACAGTTAATCAGTAATAGTTACTGTATGTACTATTCTGTTAAGTTTTCAAATAGACTTAAGTTATTCCAATTTTTCCTTTTTTCCCTACCAATCAACCCCACCACCCCGTGGCCCAACATTTCAACTCGCCCTCCCACTCTGCCGAGAACATGCAGGTCCTGGGCCTTCTCCACCGCCACTCCCTTATCACCCAACGCCTGGAGGAAGAACGCCTCATCTTCCGCCTTGGAACACTTCAACCCCATGGCATCAATGTAGACTTCACCAGTTTCCTCATTTCCCCACCCCCCACCTTACCCCAGTTCCTAACTTCCAGCTCAGCACCGCCCTCATGACGTGTCCCACCTGCCAAAATCTCCCTTTCCACCTACACACTCCACCCTCCCTGCATCCCCACCCCCATTCATCTACTGTACTCTATGCTACCTTATCCACAGTAACCCCCCCCATTTCTCTCCACTCTGCAGGCTCCCTGCGTCCATTCCTTAATGAAGGGCTTTTGCCCGAAACATCGATTTTCGTGCTCCTTGGATGCTGCCTGACCTGCTGTGCTTTTCCAACACCACTCTAATCTAGACTCTGGTTTCCAGCATCTGCAGTCCTCATTTTTGACATAGAGGGTGACCCAAGACTGAAGCTCCGAGCTGAGGACATAGAGGGTGATCCAGGACTGAAGCTCCGAGCTTGGGACACAGAGGGTGATCCAGGACTGAAGCTCCGAGCTGGGGACACAGAGGGCGATCTCGGACTGAAGTTCCGAGCTTGGGACACAGAGGGTGATCCAGGACTGAAGCTCCGAGCTGGGGACACAGAGGGTGATCCAGGACTGAAGCTCCGAGCTGAGGATACAGAGGGTGATCCAGGACTGAAGCTCCGAGCTGGGGACACAGAGGGTGATCTCGGACTGAAGCTCCGAGCTGAGGACACAGAGGGTGATCCAGGACTGAAGCTCCGAGCTGGGGATACATAAGGTGATCCCAGACTGAAGCTCCGAGCTGAGGACACAGAGGGTGACCCCAGACTGAAGCTCCGAGCTGAGGACACAGAGGGTGATCCAGGACTGAAGCTCCGAGCTGGGGACACAGAGGACAATTCAAAATGAAGCCTGGACTCCACAGCTCCGAGCTGGGGGAAATGAGAAAATAAACTGCAACTTCGAGCTGAGGTCCGAGGCCAGAGGATCTGGATGTAGAGCTCCGAGCTGGGGCAAAGTGAAGGGGCTGTGGAGGCGAGGGAGCAGCCTCGAGACGGAGCTCCGCGGTGAGGATCCGGTGGGCGGGAGAGAGAGGGAGGGAGCGAGCGAGCGGCCTGGAGGCGGGGCTCCGGGCTGAGGGGGCGGGCTCGGTGTGGGGGGATGGGGACGGGAGGCGGGAGGCGGGCCCGCAGGGAGTTGGGGAGGAGCCGGAATGGCCGGGCTGGCGGAGGCGGCGGGAGGAGCGGTGGATCCTGGAAGTGCAGCTCCGCGCTGGGACTGGCTCCTTCGCAGCCATTTTGTCCAACCACAGCCGCCTCTGCAACTAACCAACCAGGGCTCCGGCAGCGCTTCAATAAGGTTTGTCCCCGGCTCGGCCAATGATTCGCTACCGATCGCTGCAGCTTCCCGCCCGCCCGCAGCCCGCGCGACCGACCGCCCGCCCGCCAACCAACCCCGCTCCCAGGGCCGACCCGCCTGCAGCCTCTCGGCCTGGAGCCGCACTCCGAGCCCGAGGCCTCGGCCTATCCGCCCGCCCTGCCGCGGGGCTGCATTCCCCCAGCACCGTGTCCCCCCTCCTCAGGGACACGGGCAGTGGGGCAGGGGCTGGGGCAGGGGGCTCCCGGCGGAGGGGCCTTTGTTTGTGAATCATCACATTCCCCCCCCCCCCCCCCCCCCGGGGGCTGCTGTGGGACACCGAGGATGGTCGGTGGTACAGACCCCCCCACACACACACACATTCCCCACCCCCCCACACACATTCCCCACCCCCCACACACATTCCCCACCCCACACACACATTCCCCACCCCCCCACACACATTCCCCACCCCCCCACACACACTCCCCACCCCCCCCACACACACTCCCCACCCCCCCCACACACACACCCCCCACACACACTCGCCACCCCCCACACACACACTCCCCACACCCCCACACACACTCCCCACACCCCCACACACACTCCCCACACCCCCACACACACTCCCCACACCCCCACACACACTCCCCACCCCCCCACACACACTCCCCACCCCCCCACACACACTCCCCACCCCCCCACCCACTCCCCACCCCCCACTCCCCACCCCCCACACACACATTCCCCACCCCTCCACCACACACCCCACCCCTCCACCACACACCCCACCCCTCCACCACACACCCCACCCCCCCACACACACCCCACCCCCCCCACACACACACCCCACCCCCCCACACACACACCCCACCCCCCACACACACACCCCACCCCCCCACACACACCCCACCCCCCCACACACACCCCACCCCCCCACACACACCCCACCCCCCCTCTCACACACCCCACCCCCCCACACACACACCCCACCCCCCCACACACACCCCACCCCCCCACACACACACCCCACCCCCCCACACACACCCCACCCCCCCCCACACACACCCCACCCCCCCCACACACACACCCCACCCCCCCACACACACACCCCACCCCCCCACACACACACCCCACCCCCCCACACACACACCCCACCCCCCCACACACTCCCCACCCCCACACACTCCCCACCCCCCCCACACATTCCCCCCCCCACACACTTCCCCACCCCCCCCACACACTTCCCCACCCCCCACACACTCTTCCCCACCCCCCACACACTCTTCCCCACCCCCCCATACGCTCTTCCCCACCCCCCCATACGCTCTTCCCCAGACTCCCCCCTCTCTTCACCCCCCCCCCCCCTACAACACTCTCCCACAACCTTCCTGGCCCCACCCCCCACACTTCCCCAATTGTCCCCACACTCCCCTCCCCCCATTTGTCCCCACACTCCCCTCCCCATTTGACCCCACGCTCCCCCATTTGTCCCCATGCTCTCCTCCCCCTTTCTACCCCACACTCCCCTCCCCAATTGAAACCACACTCCCCCATTTGTCCCCACGCTCCCCTCCCCCATTTGTCCCCACACTCCCCTCCCCCATTTGTCCCCACGCTCCCCTCCCCCATTCGTCCCCATGCTCTCCTCCCCCCCCATTCGACCCCACGCTCCCCTTCCCCCATTCGACCCCACGCTCCCCTTCCCCCATTTGACCCTACACTCCCCTTCCCCCATTCGTCCCCACGCTCTCTTCCCCCCCCCATTCGACCCCACGCTCTCTTCCCCCCCATTCGACCCCACACTCCCCTTCCCCCATTCGACCCTACACTCCCCTTCCCCGATTTGACCCCACACTCCCCTCCCCCATTCGACACCCACATTCCTCTACCCTACTCCCCAGACTCTCCCTTCTACCCCACTCCTTCCCCTGCCATCATATTCTTCCCCAATACTCACCTGTCCACCATTGTCTGCTTTTCTTGCCAATATTTTGCATACCATTTGTTATCTATAGTATAGTGGTTATAATGTTACTTCTGACCGGGAAAGAGTGTTTAGAAGTGACTTAAATTTCAAGCTGTATGGCTGGTGGAAGGAGGTATCGAGCAATTACTTAATATTCAAAGTGCTGGAGAAACCTAGGTCCGGCAGCATCTGCAGAGCAATAAAGTTAACGTCATACCAGTGACTACTTTGCAACTATTCTGAAGGTTATATTTGTCTCAACATTAATTCTTGTCCAGCAATGCTGCCGTACCTTTTGATCTCTCCAGCACCTAATGTTTTTGCTTCAAACTTTCAGCATCCAGAGTATTTTGCTTTTAACTAAGTTAATGGAAATGAATGTGTGTGAAGATGTGTTAACTATTAATATTTTTGTGCTACATTTTCTCGATTGGGTTATTTAACCTGTTGTGCTGCCAGACGTTATGTATTTGTGCTTGGAAATTCCTAGATGCTTTTATTTAAATGAAATAACTCACCATAATGGGAATAATTAATTCGTGTGTCAAAAGTATCATCTGTTTGATTATTGCTAACATATGAAGTGGGAGTCGTTTTTGAAATACAGTCACTGTTGTAACAAGAAATACAGGGGAATAAAAACACATACAGAAACCAATTTGCACCCAGGGTACCAAATTCTTTTCTCTGCTGGTTTAAAGGCAAATATTTGTTGGGTTGTCAGCAAGAATTGTTCCTCAAAGTCGCGATGGGATCTTTTTTGGTGTACTCAAAGAGTAGTTGGGATCTTACTTTAATGTCACTTCTGAAACAAGTAATCTCAAACAGTCTTGCAGTAATACACCTGGGTGTCAGCTTAGATAAAGTGCTGAAGACTCTGCTGCTGTTTGACAGGTGGGAGTGGTATCGCAGAACACCTTCAGTAGAACAGAAGGCTGTGTTTTGATGGAATTGCTGCATTTGTGGTTCATGTGTCTGAAAACTCAACTAAAGTTTGGTTGCAGGTGTATCGAGGGTAGAGATGGAGAAACTGATCTGATGGTCTTTTGTGAATTTACATTTGCAAACATTTTGTTACAGGCTACATGATGGGGCACAAGTAGGAACTTAAATTTTATTAGTAGATTTTACAACCTCCCAGTGTTCCAAAGAGTATGAATTACTATTAACACTGTAAACTGGTCTCCGTGCTCACTCAACAATGTCCTACAACTGGCAATAATGTGAATAGGGTGGCTAATTGTTTATTGAAAAGATGGTTGAGAAGGAAATGTTCATTGGGATGGTGGGGGATCGATCTCTTCTGTTTCTGTACCGGTGCCAATATCCCATGAATTTAAATCCATTCCTCTTACACCAATCTTTGAGCCAAGTGTTTACCTCTTTAATCTATTAACCCTGTGCCAATTAGTTTATGGTTCAGATAGTCATCTGGAGATCATTACTTTTTTGGTTCTGCTTTGTCTGATTTAGCCCCTAGCTGCTGGTATTCCCTCAGCAGAGCTTCTTTTCTCCTCCAACCTAAATCATTGGTACCCACGCGGACCACAACAACTGGATCTTCCCCTCTCTCCCTGAGGAACTCTGCAGCCCAGCTGAGAGATCCTGAACACCAGGCAGGCAGCACGGCCTTTGGGACTGCCTCCTGAAACACAGCATCCAGGTAACCCTTCACCCCTCCCTGATGTGTCAGTGTTTGAAGCTCAGACTTCAGCTCACCAACTCTGACCCGCAGCCAACACTTGATCCAAATCTGGTCACTCTGAACCTCACTGGGATCCACCAGCTCCCACATCATGTGGGTACAACACATCCCCTGGCGTTGTGTCTCGATTTTATTTATTTGGTTATTAATTTATTTGTCCTACTGTTCTTTTAGTCTGTAGTCTGTAAATAATTTTTCTTATTTATCTGCAATCTGAAAGTAATAGTCCAGTCAGCAGCTGTTATTAACCAATGAACTTATGGGTTTCCTTCTTGACAAGTTAAAACTAGTTTTAGCAAGACCTCCCTATTTTTATAGTCCATTCCCTTTGAAATAAAGGTCGATAGCCTGTTTGTCTTCCTTATTACGTACTGAAGTTGCTCAAACTTTGTGATTTATGTATGAGGACGCCCAAATCCTGCTGCTATAGCTTTTAGTTTCTTTCTCTATTTAAATAATATTCAACTTCTGTATTCTTCATTGAATCCCTACAATGTGGAAGCAGAACATTTGGTCCATCGAATCCACACCAATCCACCAGGTCGCTTCCCCTCCCCACAAATCCCTGCAACCCCACCTCTGGGATTGTGGGAGGAAACTGGAGCACCTGGAGGAAACCCATGCAGACATAGGGAGAACGTGCAAATTTCACAAAGACAGTAGCCTGAGGGTGGAATCAAACCCAGGTTCTGGTGCTGTGAGGCAGCAGGGCTAACCACTGAGTCACCGTGCCATCAAAGTGCATAACCTCTCGTTTTCCCACACTCTGTCAAGCTTTTTGCTGCTTGCTTAACTTATCTGCATCCCTCTGTAGATTCTTTGTGTCATCCTCACCACATGCCTTCCCATCTATTTTTGTCTTCTGCAAACTTGGTAATAGTGCATTCACTTTTTGCTTATCAAAGTCGTTACTTACAGGTTGCTATCCTGAAAATGCCCCGGTTATTCTGCCTTCAGTTAGTCAATCCTCTATCCATGTTAATATACCACCTCCTGTTAGGTTCTTTTCCTGAGCTTTCACACACGAGATGCAATTTGCACACACCAACTTCTGAAAACAGTTAAAGTTTATTAAAGCCAGTACAAACTAGGTGACCTCCTTTGACCCTCTTCGCAGGCATGCAAGGTCGAGTCAAAGAGGCCTTGAACAAAGAAACCACATCTCCTTTATACAGGTCAGTTGGTAATGCTCACAGGCACTCTGGCCACCCCCCACCTGCCCATAACCACATGTTACCCCAGGTACAATGGTAGGATGAGATCATCCTCAGAGATAATGTAAAAGTAAATGCCCAAATCATGTTATGTAGACAATTTCCTGATTCCGTGATTCCCCAAGACAATGTAGGTGTGATATGCCCTAGCTTCGGGACAGCCCTGCAAACAGGTTCTGGCTCCGCTACCTCCCTGGACAATGTAGGCGTGATATACTTCAGTATCGGGGGATTATGATGCAAACAAATTTGATTGGCTGGTGGATGGCTATGAAAGCATTTCTGAGTGGAAGGGACTGAACGAGAGTTTAATTTGATAATAGCAGTATAATAGTAGTAAATGGCTGCCCAGGTGAAGTGTGGATTACAATGGATAGTCAGCCACATTCCTGCATGCCATCTATGAGACAGAATGTCGCCCTCATCCACTTCCAGACTGTTCAGTTTCTTGGAGAAAGACAGTACAGTTTAACCCTTTAACATTACATTAATGTCCAGAGAGATAGTATAATCTAATCTTTTAACATTACACTCCAACACATTGGAGACTCATCTTATTAAGTAACCTAATGTGCGGTTCCTCATCAAACCCTTCTGAATCCTCAATGTTAAATCCAATTCTGGGAGATGAGTGATTTTAAACAAAAAAAAAGCCTTTTTCACACACTCAGGAATGCACTGCTGGAAGTATGGCAGAAGCAGGTTCAATTGAGATATTCAAGAGAGAATTGGATGATTATTTGGATAAAAGTGATGTGCAAGCATATGGGGAAAGAAACAGGAGATTGGCACTAGGTAACGATTTGAAGAGCTGGCGCAGACACAATGGCCAAATGACTTCCTCCGCCATAAGGTTTCTGTGATACTTCAAACTGAGTTAGAATTGATTTATGGTTTGTGATTGTCTGACATATAAATCAAACAGAAAATTTATTGTTTATCCAGACAGTGGCGAAAATGTAGACTGGTGGAGGCAACCAGCATAGATGCACATAAAGGATGAAGAAATGGAAGGATACACACCGGGGTGTGAGGGAGGTGAAGGGGGTGGGCAGTATGAGTAACTTGGGCAGAGTGGTCTGTTTCTGTCTTGTAAATTGGCAGAGAAATGGATCCCTGATGAAGGGCTTTTGCCCGAAACGTCGATTTTACTGCTCGGGTGCTGCCTAAACTGCTGTGCTCTTCCAGCCCCTCTAATCCAGAGAAATGGATCGGATGCACCTGCTTTCTTTTGCTAGTTGCAGATGACTGGCTATGTGAACCCAGCTGGAGGAGTGCCTGAATGTTGTGGCAGCTTCTCTCAGTTTTAGAAGAGCACAGGAAGTTGCTGGGGTCTTGCAACCGTGTTGTTAGAGACACTCCTGCCAAAGAAGCACTTCTGAAGATTCTACTGTTTGTCATAGCGTGCTTACTACAAATAATGACTTATGTTGTTCGAGAGTTTCAATTTTCTGAATTAAAGATTAATTTGATTAATGTGAATCTGATAAAATGGCATTCATCTTGCAGAGACTTTTCATAGGCAGCATCTTAAAATACGTCCAGAGGCAAGTAGTATACTTGAGAGTTTCAGCATCAGATAAGCTGAGGGACAGACAGGCTGAGTTAGGGGACTAGAATATGGTAGATGGAATATGATATGGATTAGTAAGGTTATCCACTTTGATGGAAGGCACGGATGTACAATATACTGTTCATGGTGAGAGATTCAGAAGTGTTACTGTTCACAGGTGACTGGGCGTTCCTGTTCATCCATCACGGCAAACTAACCTGCAGCAAGCAGTCAGCTGAAAGAAACAGGGGACGTGGCTTCAGAATAATGGCCCAGCCATTCAGGACTATGTTGAGCCTGGATTTCTTCACTCAGAGGGTAGTCAGTGTTTGAGGTTCTCGACCCCAGAGGGTTGTGGTAATTCAGTCATTGACATAGGCTGAAAGATTTCTGCATGTTAATGACATCAAAGAATATGGGAATAGCACAGGAAAATGGTGTTGACGGAGATGACCTTTCCTGATGAAGGGCTTTTGCCCGAAACGTTGATTTTCCTGCTCCTCGGATGCTGCCTGACCTGCTGTACTTTTCCAGCACCGCTCTAATTTTGACTAATAATAGTGAATGCGGATGATGTAGCCATCATTCTTCCTAAAGAATTCATAATTTGAATAGATTTTTAAAAACCTGTTTATTCAGGCATTATGAAGCCCTTTCAGGGCGTGTGGGGTCTTCAACCTGTGCTTTCTGGTCCAGATTTAGGAACACCATGACTACACCACAGGAGCCCCGTGAAGTCTTTGTAGGTTAGAAAACAATTTCATAGCAATCAGTCATTCGGAAATGCTTGATATGTAGCTTCTAATGAGCAACGGGTTAAAGGGTTATGGGGAGTGTGCAGGAAAGTGGAGTTGAAGCTTAGATGGCAACATAAAATGATATTAAATGGCAGAGCAGGCTCAGGGCTGAATGACCTACTCCCAGTGATGTTCTTCTTGCTTATCAACAATTATGGTGATTTCTGTGAATGGCTACAAATTGTGTAGTCACTTGACTTTTAAGAATAGATTTTTATACTTAGTTTCTAATCGAGTTAATAGGGATAGTTTGTGCTGGATCCAAACAAAGCTTCACAAGCAATTTCCAAGCAAGTGAATTGATATATCTGACAACAAATACAGAGAAGGAAATCCCAGCATTGCAGCTTAGTTGGTGTAGATGTTGATGTTTTAACATGCATGTTATTCAACTTTTATGAATCATCTTAATTTTCTGACTTTGGTCTGAAGCTGTTCTGACCAGTGCAGGGGCGCAATTAACATTTGTGTTTTTTAAAAAAGTATTTAAAATATATTGGATTCAATGTTTAACATACGAGATGTCCATTCATTTTCTTTTGTTTTTTTTAAGAACTCGACCATAACTTAGGTCTGATATTTCATCACAGACCTGGCGGGGGGAGTGTTGCATTTTTGGAGGTGGCATGTTTGAGGTGAAACATTAAACCAAGGCCACATTTACATTTATGTAAGGAAAGTACTCAATCCCATATAACTATGTGTTGTAGTCAATGGTCACCTTCCCCACCAAGAACAGTGGCTCAGTGGTTAGCACTGCTGCCTCACAGCACCAGGGTTCAATCGCAGCCTCGGGCGACTGTCTGTATGGAGTTTGTTGATAGAGTTCCGGTTGGAATGCCATGCTTCTAGGAATTCTCGTGCGTGCCTCTGTTTGGCTTGTCCTAGGATGGATGTGTTGTCCCAGTCGAAGTGGTGTCCGTCCTTATCCATATATAAGGATACTAGTGAGAACTCTATCAACAAACACATCAAGCTAGACCCCATCTACCACACCCTGAGAAAAAGGACAGGAAATGACATCACAGGAAATGAAATCACCAACACAAACCCAAACATATAAATAGAAAATAGGAATTATCAGCAGTGCTTGGCCCGGAGTCCCACTGAAGATGTTACCTAGTATGGTGACGAAATGAACCTTCAAGGTCAGTGAGCAAACCTACATCCAGAACCCCAACCTGAGCAATAAATCTTCTCAAAACTCGCTCTTCATGAGAATCTCCAAATCTGTTCATTGCCTAAACTGTTAGTGTATGTAACAGCTTGTTTCCAAATCTTTTCTGTTTTTATCAACATTTGTTTAATCAGTTTTCCTGGATAGTTACTGCTTCCTGTCCTACTTTGCGTACCTGACTCTTGCTGTGTAATAACCTCTGTTCCTCCCATTTAAAGCATGCAGTCAGTTAAAACAAGTTTGATGCTCTTCATTCAGTAAACTTATTATAAACTCAACTATAAAATATCTACAACAAACACAAAACGCTACAGAAACTCAACAGATCTGGAGAATATATTGCTTTTATAAAATATCTGTGCTTTTAAGTCATTTTTTAAACACACTCATTTTGAAAACCAGTTGAGCCCTGCAAATCATACAGTGAAATCATAAAGTTAAGCGCATGGCGGAATGATGTGACAACACTCCGGTTTGTTTCCTGATTTGTATCTTATGCTTAGGTTTGCAGCCATAAGGATATTTTAAGGATATTTACATGTTTGAAGAAGGACGAGCTGACTGACCTTATCCCTCACCAAGATCACAGAAAAGGATGGTCTGGCCGTGATCACATTACTGTTTGTGCAAATTGATAGTCATGATAACTACTTTATGAGAGTGACTACACTTCCAAATTGGCTGTAAAGCATTGAGGTCTACAGGTATTGTGAAAGGTGCTATATAAATAAAATAAAGTCTTTCTATTTAATAAATTTACTCCATTGCTTGACTCTCCCAGTCATTAAAAGCTTGTATTTTGTGTTGTTCAAGATTATAATGGTGAGTTGTGTTGTATAAATAAGGTGCACATGGATACAATGCTATTCCACAAATAAATCAGATCAAGTATTCAGTTGCATGCAGAAACCTGAATTTATTTTATGAATCGACCGTAAAAACATTTTGGTGTAACTATTTCTGACTCAGCAATTCTCAATATTTCAGATGGATGGTGACAGTTCCACGACAGATGCTTCACAGTTAGGAATTGCAGGTGACTACATTAGTGGAAGTCACTACGTGTTACAGTCTCATGAAGGTATGGGTTAGTGTTTTGCCACTGCATAAAGATGTGTCAAAAACACTTGCATGATACCACCTTACCCTCTCCTCCATTGTCAGCATTCTGCAGGGACCGTCCTGGTTCACTCCTCCAACACATCTATCATTTCCTTATCCCCTATCTCCACCCTCCTGCATGGCAACTTCCCATGCCATCTCAGAAGTTATAACGTGTCCTTTCACCACCTTCCTCCTCAGTGTTAGCCCTGATGCTTGTGTCTCTGCAATGAGATGTGACTCCAAGGCAAGAGTGCTTGGATTCAGTGAAAATCCATGATCTGTTGCTGTTATACAGATGCCAATGCAGTGACAGCCAGTGCCCAGGAAATTGCTTCTGTTTAAAGTCATACAGAATATAAAATCGAGATCAGTTTACCGCAGAGGTGTATTGTTCATATAACGATGTGAGACCGAATATTTGGGAGCTGCGTGTTATACTGCGGATCCACTGAACATTTTGAGAAGGAACTAATAATTTGCCCAGTGATTTAATCACAGGTGGTTAAGGTGATTTTGTTTTTAAAGTGATTTATGATCCAGCAATAGTGATAGAAGTTCCCTCTCCAGTGAATGTAGTGGGTTTGAACTAACATTAGTGCTGGAAGACTTTGTCCTGTCATCAAGAGTCATAAGTCCGAAATTCACAATTATCCCAGTGAATCCTTTGGAACTGTAGTAAACTGGTCCTGAAGGGTAATGTGGGGAATAAATGACATACTAATCTGTGAGAGAATGCGTTTTCAAAGGAATGGTTGGCTTGGAGTAGATGTCTTTTCATTTAATGACACCAAGCTCGAGCTTAAATATTAACCGTCTTGTATACAGTGAAATGAATGAAGGCTTGTACACAGATCAAATGTGTAGAAGTAAATTGAGGCCCGAGAGAGGTTGCAGCAGGGATTCACATCAGAGTGATACCAGGGATGAGGGAACATTGGTTTTGTACAGCAATTAAAGAAACTGGGGTTGACCCCTTTGAACAGGGAAGATGCAGGAGAGATTTAAATTGGGGCGATCACATTTAATGATGTTGGAGTAGCTGGGGGAAAACTATCTCTTGACAAGAGTCAGGCTACTGACATTGGATCGAACATGATTGACAAGAAAACCAGAGGGAAGATGACAATCTTTGATGCAGTAGCATGTGATCCAGCTGAGAACTTAGAAATTCTTGGACCACTCGTAGGTTGTAAAATAGCACTCTTTTATTGTTATCAAGCCGGCTGAGAGATCAATAGAAAAAGACTAGATTATCAATCAAATACGACCTAGAATATGCTAATAAATGATCTCCAATTCTTAGTGAAGAGGCAGCATAATTCATATGAGGTAAAAACAATGACTGCAGATGCTGGAAACCAGATTCTGGATTAGTGGTGCTGGAAGAGCACAGCAGTTCAGGCAGCATCCAAGGAGCTTCGAAATCGACGTTTCGGGCAAAAGCCCTTCATCAGGAATAAAGGCAGAGAGCCTGAAGCGTGGAGGGATAAGCTAGAGGAGGGTGGGGGTGGGGAGAAAGTAGCATAGAGTACAATAGGTGAGTGAGGGAGGGGATGAAGGTAATAGGTCAGGGAGGAGAGGGTGGAGTGGATAGGTGGAAAAGGAGATAGGCAGGTAGGACAAGTCCGGACAAGTCACGGGGACAGTGCTGAGCTGGAAGTTTAGAACTAGGGTGAGGTGGGGGAAGGGGAAATGAGGAAACTGTTGAAGTCCACATTGATGCCCTGGGGTTGAAGTGTTCCGAGGCGGAAGATGAGGCGTTCTTCCTCCGGGCATCTGGTGGTGAGGGAGTGGCGGTGAAGGAGGCCCAGGACCTCCATGTCCTCGGCAGAGTGGGAGGGGGAGTTGAAATGTTGGGCCACGGGGTGGTGTGGTTGATTGGTGCGGGTGTCCCGGAGATGTTCCCTAAAGCGCTCTGCTAGGAGGCGCCCAGTCTCCCCAATGTAGAGGAGACCGCATCGGGAGCAACGGATACAATAAATGATATTAGTGGATGTGCAAGTAAAACTTTGATGGATGTGGAAGGCTCCTTTAGGGCCTTGGATAGAGGTGAGGGAGGAGGTGTGGGCGCAGGTTTTACAGTTCCTGCGGTGGTAGGGGAAAGTGCCAGGATGGGAGGGTGGGTTGTAGGGGGGTGTGGATCTGACCAAGTAGTCACGGAGGGAACGGTCTTTGTGGAAGGTGGAAAGGGGTGGGGAGGGAAATATATTCCTGGTGGTGGGGTCTGTTTGGAGGTGGCGGAAATGTCGGCGGATGATTTGGTTTATGCGAAGATTGGTAGGGTGGAAGTTGAGCACCAGGGGCGTTCTGTCCTTCTTACGGTTGGAGGGGTGGAGTCTGAGGGCGGAGGTGCGGGATGTAGACGAGATGCGTTGGAGGGCATCTTTAACCACGTGGGAAGGGAAATTGCGGTCTCTAAAGAAGGAGGCCACCCGGTGTGTTCTGTGATGGAACTGGTCCTCCTGGGAGCAGATACGGCGGAGGTGGAGGAATTGGGAATATGGGATGGCATTTTTGCAAGAGGTAGGGTGGGAAGAGGTGTAATCCAGGTAGCTGTGGGAGTCGGTGGGTTTGTAAAAAAAATGTCAGTGTCAAGTCGGTTGTCATTAATGGAGATGGAGAGGTCCAGGAAGGGGAGGGAGGTGTCAGAGATGGTCCAGGTAAATTTAAGGTCAGGGTGGAATGTGTTGGTGAAGTTGATGAATTGCTCAACCTCCTCGCGGGAGCACGAGGTGGCGCCAATGCAGTCTTCAAAATCTATATCTCTGAGTTTCTGAACCTCTTGGGTAATGTCTGGAGAGATCAGTGACACTGGCGGATCTATCAGGAATAAAGGAACAACATTCCTTTCCTACAAAGGCACAAACGCCGCCCTCCTTAGCTAGTAGAAAGTCCAAGGCCAAACGATTCTGAAGGGCTACTGTCCTGATCACGACCACCAGCATGGTATTCGTCAGGGCATTTGCAGTATCATTGGCGACAATTTCCGGTATTGTTCTTAATCCGTCTAATTTGGTGCCCTTTAATTAAAGCCAATGGGGGAAAACCATCCCAATAAATGTGAGATGGGCAGGGAGGTACCTCTTGGTCTTCGGAGGTGAAGGCAACCTATCTAAAACACGATTAAGGGGAACCACGTACCCAATATAGTATGATCCCCACCAGTTTGAGGGGAACCAATATAGCCTTTGAGTCTGCAAATAAAATAGGTGCCATTATAGGCGGTAATACTTCATCGCAGCTGGAAAGGTAACGGAAGGAGATTCAACAGAATCCTTCAAAATGCAGCAGCGTGTGTACATGAAAAGGAAAATATTTCAGAATACTGGGAAACAGCAAAGGAGCGGAGCTAATTGGATAGCTCATTTAAGGATTCGATGAGATGTCTGACTCAGTTTCCAGTGCACCTTTTTGCTGTGAAACTTGTTTTGCTTATTTTTTGCGGAATTCTGTAATAATCTGTTTTGTTGCAGGAGATGCTGATGAGGGGCTTGGTGACCATGATGACACAAATGGCTCCAAAGAGTCCTACAGGGAACAAGACATCTATCTTCCGATTGCCAATGTTGCCCGGATAATGAAATCAGCTGTACCCGCAACAGGGAAGGTAGTGCATAAACTTTATTGCTTGATGCTAAAACTCTCGAGTAAGCCCTTCCTGTAATCATCCTACTTATTTCCTGTTGCTCTTGTTTGGGTTAAAGCAAAACAGCTGTAAATTTGAATAGACTGAAGATTAAAATTAACGAACTGCAATGGAAATAGCAAGAATGGTCCAGTTATTGCATCGTATTGTGTAGCAGAATACTTCTGTTAGAGTTAAACATTGTATCCTCAATCTTGCTCTGAACAACATCATGAAGGTCATAACTTGCATGTCACCTGATCATCTTGAGATAACTGGAAGTGCTGATGATTAAAGTTTTGATCAGTGAGATTTCAACTAGAATATTTCCAACCGAGCAAATTGTACTTCAGAGTAATTCACTGTTTGTGACGTTCCTGACACAACCAACAAGTTATTTTTTGTTTCAATGATAATTTTCAAATTAAATTCATACCCATTGTCATTTGCTTGTAAATCCCATCAGACAGCATTTAAGGAGCCTCATTTCTGATGAAGGGTTCCTGACTGAAATGTCGATTCTCTTGCTCCTCAGATGCTGCCTGACCTGCTGTGCTTTTCCAGCACCACACTCTTGACTCTGATCTCCAGCATCTGCAGTCCTCACTTTCTCGTAGCACTTAAAATATTCTGAGAGTAAAAGCAACAGTTGAATGCAAATTGCTCAGAAACAATTTTCTTACAACAGATGAAAGCCGTTGTTACTTTCCGGTTTCCATGGATCTGTCTCAGGCGCACTCCTTCCTTTCTTATCTGCCATGAGTCAGGGACAACATCACATCAGAGAAAAAGCATACAATATGGTGAAAATGAGTGAGAAGCCAGATGGTTGGAAAGCTTTTTAAAAGCCAGCAGAGGGAGTTGATGAAATGACAGTAAGCTAGCTTATGTAAAAAGATTTCACCGTCTTATAAAAAATATATAAACGTCTAAGAGAGAGAGAGAGAGGCAAGAGTGAATACTAGACTGCTGAAAAGTAAGGCTGGAGAAGTAGTAATGAGGAGCAAAGAAGTAGCAAAGGAACTAAATAGGTACCTTGCATTGTTTTTCATGGTGGAAGGCACCAGCACTAGAGAGTCAGGGCAGAGGTGAGCATAATGGCCACCACTAAGGTGGCGATTAGGAACCTGAAAGGTCTGAAGGCGCATAAATCACATTGACCAGATGGATTACACCCTAAGTTTCTGAAAGAGATAACTGAGATTGCCGAGGTATTGGTGATGATTTTTCAGGAATTGAGAATCAGGCAGGGTGCCAGAGGACTGGCAAATGGCTAAAATAAACAGTCCTCTTGAGGGAGGCAGAAGATGGGAAACTATAGGCCAGTTAACCAACCTTGGCCATTGGTAAGATTTGAGAGTCCACAATTAAGGATGAAATTGTGGAATACTTTGGAAGTGCGTGGCAAAATAGGGCTGAATCAGCATGGCTTTCTCAAAGGGGAGGATGATACACTTTGGTAGGAAGATAGAGGTGTAGATATTTTCTTAATGGGGAAAAGCTTCAAAACTGTGAAGCACGAAGAGGTTGGAGCCCTAGTTCAGGATTCTCTTAAGGCTAACATGGAGGTTTCAGTTAGCAAGGTAAGTACAAAGTTAGCATTCCTTTTGAGAGGGCGACAATACAAGAGCAGAGATGTATTTCTGAGGCTGCATAAGGTTATGGTCAGATGCATTTGGAACATTGAGTGTTGTTTTGGGTTCTGAATCCAAGAAATGCATGCTGATCTTGGACGGGGTCCAGAGCAAGTTTACAAGAATGATCCTGAAGATAAGGGATTATCATGAGGAACATTTGAGAACTTGGGGGCCATACCCAGTGGAGTTTAGAAGGATGAGGGGGGGATCTGATTGAAGCTTACAAAACACTGAAGGGCCTGGATGGACTGGACATGATGTTTCCACATGTAGGAGAGACTAGAACCCAAGGGCACTATCTCCATGAAGGGGTGACCCTTTCGAACTGAGATGAGGAAGAATTTCTTCAGCCAGAGGGTGGTTAATCTATGGAACTCATTGACACTGAAGGCTGTGGAGAGCAAATCATTGAGTGTATTTCAGACAGAGATAGATAGGTTCTTGATTAGTAAGGTGATTAATGGTTACAGGGAGAAGACAGGAGAATGGGGTTGAGATAAATATCATCTGTGGCAAAGCAGACTCAGTGGGCCAAATGGCCAAGTTCTGCTCCTATATCTACAGTTTTATGGTCATCCACCTCCTGCTCACTGACATTATTGAAAAGCCAATTTTCACATGTGGATGACCTTCAGCTCTTGGCCTGTTTCTGCCCCCTCACCCTGTTCCTGAATTATCCTTGTGATGTTACATTCATTTGATGTCTTGGAAAGATCACAACTTCTTTAAGCTCAATGTCCTAAAGACTAAAGTCTTTGTCATTCATTCCAAATGCTGTGATTGTGATTCGTTCCCTTTCCCCATTCCCAGTTAAAAATCACACAACACCAGGTTATAGTCCAACAGGTTTAATTGGAAGCACTAGCTTTTGGAGCGCCGCTCCTTCATCAGGTGGTTGTGGAGTACACAATTGTAAGACACAGAATTTATAGCAAAACATTTACCACCTGATGAAGGATCACTGCTCCAAAAGCTAGTGCTTCCAATTAAACCTGTTGGACTATAACCTGGTGTTGTGACATTTTTAACTTTGTACACCCCAGTCCAACACCTGCATCTCCAAATCATGACTCCCATTCCCAGTGACTGTCTCAAACATTGTAACTGTGATATCCCACTCATCCTTGGGAATCTTGTCAGACCATGGACTGTCACCACAATAGAGCTTCCTTACATTGTTTGTTTCACATAATGTAGGAACATAAGAATTAGGAGTGGGAGTAGGCAATTCAGCCCTTCGAACCTGTTCCATCATTTAGCATGATCACCATTGATATTATCCTGGTCTCAATTCCACATTCCCACCTTATCCCGACTACTCTTCATTCTGCTTTTCATCAGACGTCTGTCTCTTTCTTTCTTAAATCTGTTGATTGATTCTGTCCGGTACAGTGATTTCCACAGATTCACAACCCACTGAGAGAAGTAGTTTCTCCTCACCTCAGATTTGAACCTAGTCCCTCTTGCTGTATATCAATGACATCTTGTTCAAGACTGTCCCACACGAAGAACCCTCCCTACCTTATCAGTTCCCTTTAGCATTTTAAATTTCTCAATCAGATCCCCCTCATTCTTCTGAACTCTAGCGAATACAAGCCCGGGATCTTCAACTGCTCCTTGTACGGCAGTCCTTTTATCCCTGGGATCAACCCGGTGAACCACCTCTGAGCCGCCTCCAGTGCCATGACATCCTTCAAGCATAGAGACCAAAACTCGACACAGTATTCCAGATGTCATCTCGCCAACACCTTTATATAATTGTAGCAACACTTCTTTACTTTTATAATCCAGTCCTTTTGCAATAAATGCTAGGATTATATTTGCCTTTCTCATTACATGCTGCTCCCATGTGTCCATTTTTTGCCTCCAATTTAAATAGTAATTTGCCCTTTTAGTATTCCTTCAATTCACATTAATTTCAACATGAATCTCTTGCAAACACTTCGCTACACTACATTCATTGCTACCCACCTAACTTCTTTCAAATACTCCTTGGTTTCATGGTTGGATTATGCTTTGGTGTCTCCTACCTCTGCAGTCCCATGCGTAAGTCTTTCCTAAAACAGTCCATTCCTTTCATTCTAGCCGGCAAATGGATTTCTTCACCTGCCTTTGTCCCTTTAGTGGCCAGAATGCATTCTCTGGTGTTCTTTCCTTGAACATCACCTTTTTAAAAAACTTTCAACAAGCTTCCCATTGTCCTTCCTAACCCCACCCTTCCTGATTTGGTGTTTGATTTCCTTCTGATTTTTGAAGCACAGTGGGTCATTAGAGTCATAGAGACGTACAGTATGGGAACATACCCTTCGGCCCAACTTGTCCATGCCTACCAGATATCCCAACCCAATCTAGCTCCACTTGCCAGCACCTGGCCCATATTCCTCCAAACCCTTCCTATTCATATACCCATCCAAATGCCTCTTAAATGTTGCAATTGTGCGAGCCTCCACCACTTCCTCTGGTAGCTCATTCCATATACATACCACCTTCTGCGTGAAAAAGTTGCCCCTTAGGTCTCTTTTATATCTTTCCCCTCTCACCCTAAACCTATGCCCTCTAGTTCTGGACTCCCCAACCCCAAGGAAAAGACTTTGCCTACTTACCCTATCCACAGGGTCTCGAAGTTTAAAGCATAACATCAATCCAAGCTGTTGCGCAATAAAATATAGCATAAATAAAACTAATAACATTGTTATTCTTGGAAGATCCATGGACTCTGTTTTTTACATTCAAAAATAATCATCTTCGAAGGGGCATCTCTTGATGAAATATGAACTATGCAAGAATTAATTGTGCTAGTTAGATTGATGTGCACTCTCTGTCTGCAGCAATACTAGAAGCTAGTAAGTGCATTTCAACTTGGGGTTAGTTTGTTGATGAATTGAAGTGACAATTCTCCCTTACTGACAACACTGCTGACATTGGGTACCTTCCCTGACTGGGATTGTATCTTTGCATTTATGTGACACCAGAGTGATCCAAATGCAATTAAGCATTTTTGAAGTGCAGTCGCTATTACTATTGGCAAACCATGGGCTAGATAATTTGTACACAGCAAACTCCCATGAAGGACTGTTCTGTTACTCTGTACATCTGTAAGGTATGATTTGCCCGGATAGCAAGCAAAACAATACTTTTAACTGTATCTCAGTACATGTAACAATCATAAATCAAACCAAATCAGATGAATGAGCAAGTTGTTGATTTCTGTAAGCCGAGATGCCAGGAGAATTCTCTCTCTCTCTCTGAAAGTTTTTGTGGTAGGTTTGCTTGAATAGGGAGTGGAGTCTCAATTTGACATCTCCAACAATCCCTCGATGCTGAATTATGCTTTGAACACAAAGGGGAAACTGCTCTGAAACAGAAAAGATTATTATTTGAGCTTAAGTTATTAAGTGCATTGTTTTTTCATCATTCATAAAGAAAGCACTTACTCTTTTTTGCACATCCTTCCTTCAATCCAGTTCAAAGCACTCCAAAGCCAATAAAATCCTATGAAGTTATTCTAGAGATCATGACTTCCTGTGCTTGACTGAACTATACATTACAGACATTTTATAAAAAGCATTGATGTGAAGTTGCAGTGTCACTGTCTCTCAGTATTCCTAACGAAGTTGTCTTTGACTAGATCGCTAAAGATGCAAAAGAATGCGTTCAAGAGTGCGTGAGTGAGTTTATCAGCTTTATAACGTCTGAGGCTAGTGAGCGATGTCATCAAGAGAAACGCAAAACCATCAACGGCGAAGATATCCTTTTTGCCATGTCTACATTAGGCTTCGATAGTTACGTGGAACCTTTAAAACTCTACCTGCAAAAGTTCAGAGAGGTGAAACTGCTTTCACTTTTGCATTACATAGAAAGGGAGTATCAAGTAGTAGTGTCCATTGTTGGTTTGCTGGTAAATAATTAGCTTCTCTGCATTTGATTTATGAGGAAGCGGGCTACCACACTCCTCTTGGAGTGTTTGTGCTATCAGCCTACAAAAGAAAAATATGCTTCTTTCTGATTTTAGCAACCCGGTAGTGAGCTGCCTGCTTTAAACTGTCATGATCAACCCATCTGAAATGAGCTGTGTAGGAAGTGTAAACACAGACCCATGGTCCTTCAGTCCATCACTGTGGCACCTCACTGATTGAACATGTCCAAAAATTCTCCTATTCTCGTTTTATTTTCTCTTGTGACCTCACTCCTCTCCGATCTCGGCTGTCCTCCAGTCTGGGCCCCTTGTGCATCGCCTGGTTATAATTGTTCCATCATTGGCAGCCATGCCATCAGCTGTCTGAGTCCTGGTGTTCTAGATTTCTCCTCCTAAACCTCTGGCTCTCTCTTCTCCTTCAACAAAGTCCTGAAAACTGAACTTTTTGACTAAGTTTTGGGATCATGTGTCTAATCTCTCTCTACCTGGATCAGTGTTAAGTGTTGTTCCGTAGCACTACTGTGAAGCGCCTTGGGATGTTTTAACCACATTAAAGGTGCTATATAAATGCAAGTTGTTGTGAAGAGAGTACTGAACCCTTGCTAGCACACTTTTAGAAAGTAAACCTTTTTTTTTACCAATTGCATTTTTCATTAAAATAAAAATTAAAACTGAATTGAATTGTGCAGGCAATGAAGGGGGAGAAAGGATTAAACACATCAACAGGTGGAGGCACAGATGGCCTGGGCGAGGAGCTCACAGAAGAAACTTTCTGTAAGTGCTGCATTTGACCATTGAGTTCTTCTTATTAAAACAAACTTTTATTCTACACTATCTATTGGAACAAGGAGGAACTGGAATAAATTATTTCAAACAAAGATTGGTCACTTCAGAAGGCCACCTTAATGACAAAATACCTACAATCTTGCTGTCTAACCCATCTGTCTACAATGTGTTGCTATTATTCAACTTGCATTATACAGTAACTTTAACAGAAAATGCATTTGGAAAGTAATTGGAGAGGAGGAGGAAGAGAGGAAACCTGATCGAGGTGTACAAAATAGAGTGGAATAGATACAGTCAATAGCCAGAGACTTTTTCCCAGGGCAGGATTGACTGGTACGAGGAGTCATAGTTTGAAGATATTAGAAGGAAGGTATAAAGGAGACGTCAGAGGTAGGTTCTTTACACAGAGAGTTGTGAATGCACGGAATGCGTTGCCAGCTGTGGTGGTGGAAGCAGAGTCATTGGGAACATTTAAGCGACTGCTGGACACGCACATGGATAGCAGTGAGTTGAGGGGTGCGTAGGTCAAGGTACTACATTTTGCATTAGGATTAAACCTTGGCACAACATCGTGGGCCAAAGGGCCTGTTCTGTGCTGTACTTTTCTATGTTCTAAATGATGCAGGTTTCAACAAGTGATGTTGAAGAGCTTGTGAGGTTTGCAAAGAGTGGGACCTAGATAGATGAAGGGACAAGTGATAGTCCTGGAGCACAAGGGCAGGTTTGACAAGATATTCCTCAGGTGAAGGAGATGATTTCTCCGAACTTGTCCTTGGAAGCTATATTCTTCTTCGTGGAGATTTTCTGCAGGTGCAGACCAGATTGTTGGATGTCAAAGGATCTGGACTCCTAACCTTCCTTGAAGTAATGACAACTGGATTTACCAGGGACTGCTTCCACTACTAATGGACAGTAGTGAGAATAGTGATTTGTCTTTAATGCTGTTGGAAAATTGGGACATAGAGTGATTCTGGGAGTTATTTTTGCCCTTTACAGTGCTATCTCTAGTTTTCCCTAATTATTAAATGACTTCAGCATAGAAAGTGGTCCTTCAGCCCATCATGACTGGCATTTTGCAAGAGCAGCTCAGTTGGTCCCAGTGTTTCACTTTGCCCCGTCACCTCCATTTTTCTCCCCCATCAGGTAGTTATTGCCATGCCCTTTTCAAAGCCATGGTTGAATCCGCTGCAACTGCAGTCTCAGGCAGTGCATTCCCAGATCTAACCACGAGCTGCTTATAAAGCATGTTTCCTTTTTTGCCAATCTCCTTAAATCTGCAGCCTCTGGTTTTTTTACCCTCCAGCAATAGTTGCTCTACTATCCAGATCCTTCATTCTAAACTGGTCCTTCAGATTGCCCCTCAGTCTCCTCTCCCTGAAGGACGAAAACTGCATTCAATTGTCATACATCCCTCCTCTGTTAAATTTTAAATCAAGGGAAGAGGGTGGGGGGGGGGGGAATGAAATTAATAAAAACAGTAAAGTACTGTTAATCAACCATGCTACCGAAAATACTTTGTTTTCGGTTCCTGATTTCCAAACTTCAGTTGATTTTAAGCATGATATGGTTGTAAAATATGGTGAGATGTGGCTCATACATAAGCTAAGTGACTTGCACAGAGGTCTTGGGGCAAATGACCAGTTTCTGTGCTGTAAGCTTCATGTTATGGGCAGCACGGTGGCACAGTGGTTAGCACTACTGCCTCACAGCACCAGAGATCCGGTTTAATTCCAGCCTCAGGCGACTGACTGTGTGAAGTTTGCACATTCTCCCCATGTCTGTGTGGGTTTCCTCCGGGTGCTCCGGTTTCCTCCCACAGTCTAAAAATGTGCAGGTTAGGTGAATTGGCTATGCTAAATTGCCCGTAGTGTTAGGTGAAGGGGTAAATGTAGGGGAATAGGTCAGGGTGAGTTGTGCTTTGGTGGGTCGCTGTGGACTTGTTGGGCTGAAGGGCCTGTTTCCACACTGTAAGTAATCTAATCTAATCTAATGTTATATGATGTTCTTCTGGTCAGGAACATGTTCCACTGAACATTTTTTTTAAATTCCAAGGTGTCCGTTATGCAGCTATAGTTTCTTAGAAACTTTTATCTGAAATCTTTGTTTCATAGTTTCTTAGAATATTTTATTTTAAATCTATGTTTTAGTTTCTTAGAAAAGTTTATTGAAATTTTTGTTTTCTAAAAGTTTCTAAATATCGTAAAGTACCTTCTGAGTTTGTGGTGTAGCCTCTGCTTGAAGGGTCTCCTGTAGATTGCAGGTCCTGAATATTAAATTCTGGGAGAGAATTGCTCGATCTAGTGTGTGTTTTTGTTTAATGCACAATATTAATTTCAGTTTGGCTGCTAAAAAAACAACCACTTTTCAGAATTTTTCATACACTTCTTATTGCTATCAACAGCTAATCAGTTGACAACAGGATTAATCACTACAGATGGTCCACCACAAAACGTTATGGTTTATACCACATCTTATCAACAGGTGAGTGCTCCTCTCTTCAATACTCAAACTTATTTTAATGCAGCAGTAATGGCTGTTTGTAGTTTACAACATTGTTCCTCATTTCCTTGGTTTGATTTATTCTCTTTAAATCATGGAGTTAAATCATAGAATCATCCAGTACAAAAGGCAGCTATTCGGCCAATTGTGTGTGTACTGGCTCTCTGAAAGAATTGACCAGTCAGTCCCACTGCCCCCCTTCCCTTTCCCCAGCAAACACTTCTCTCGAATTTCTCTTGTGCCCTTCACCAGTTCATGAAATTGCAAAGGGATTTATGGCCACTGGTATACTCTTGAAATAAAGTCACAATAGTAGAAAATGCAGCAGCCAGTTTACACTCAGCAAGATGATAATGACCAGTTGGCGTTTTTGCCAGGACACTGGAGAGCGATCTACTGCTCATCGATTTAGTGTGACATCCTCATGCTAATATGTCCTTTGAAAGAATCTTATCTGACAGTACTGCAATAGGCGTGTCAGCCTAGATAATGTGCAGAAACCAACTATCTTCTGACGTGAAAGTACTCTCATTGAACCATTATGTTCTTTAAGTATATAAACGTACGTTTTAAAGTAAATGCAGTTTGTGGCTTGATAGCAAACTAGCTATCAAGGTTGAAATTGCAGAACAAGGGGTCATACTTAAGGATGCAAGGTATGCCATTTAGGCCTGAAATGAGGAGAAATTTCTTCATCCAGAGAGAGGTGAACCTGAGGAATTCTTTACAACAGAAAGTGGTTGAGGTCAAAATGTTGAATGTTTTCCAGAAGGAAATCGATGTAGTTTTTAGGGCTGAACGGATCAAAGGGTAGGAGAGAGCAGGAGCAGGGGATTGGGTTAGATGATGAGTCAAGGTTATATTGAATGACAGAGAAGGTTTGTAGTGCTGAATGGCCTACTCTTACTTCTATTTTCTCTTTAAATCTGCAGAGTTGTTGATGTGACTATAATTTTAAAAATAGTTTGTGATTTGTAAATACCACCAGCTAATTGGTAAGGCAAGCAGTAAATGCAGTTTATGTAGTTCTCTATGAAAGTTGTAGGTCCAGGGTCTGGTCTGGTGTGTGCCCTACTGTCACTCATTGCAGTTGGTGGAGTTTCAGTGAGTTGCTTTATTTTAATATCTCTGAATAAGGGAGAGTCTGAACCTCCAGGGGGTTATATCTGGAGGCATGAGGTCTTTGCGAAATGCAGTAAAAACTTAGAACTGTCATTCTCCTACCCTATAATTAAAAGATGTTGAGGCTGGGGATTAATTGAAAGAGATTTTGTAAGGGAAGGGTATTGAGGGATATAGTGCTGGGGCAGATTAATGGAACAGAGGTACAGACAAGCTGTGAGCTAATTGAATATTGGTTGATAGCCAGCAATTTTTAACTCCTTGTTAAAATTAAATTTCTCCCATTGTTCTCATCATGACTTCTGTAGAAATTTAGAACACAGTTTAATTTTGTTTTCCAAAATTTGATTCTTTTAATCTAATTTTCATGACCATCATTGTTGTTAGAAATCTGTATCTCTTCCACTGCAGATATTAGTGTTTGAAAAGGTAAGAATATGGAGTGTAAAGAGAAAAGATAGATTAATGTCTTTTCCGTGGACGAAACTAAAGGAAGGTTTCACTTTTACACATCAATCCTGTGTGTGCTGATCTGTGACTTTCACTGAAGCAATTTTAAATTCCTCAGCCTTATTTTCAAATCCATCCAGGACCTTACCCCTCTTCTCTAATTCCCTTCAGTCCCACAATTCTCTGAGATACCTTTGCCCCTCCAATTTTGACCTCTTGAGCATTGAGAGCCTTTGTCATAAGTCTGATTGGGAAGCTTTTAGACTGTTACCATTTCTATCCACTGTATAAACCTATAATACTTTATAAAATCTTTAAACCCTATCCCCCGGACACCACCTAATTTCTGCATCTCTTCAAACCTACATCTTTGACCAAGCATTTAGATATTTGCCCTGGTTGCTCATTATATGATTCATTGTCAAATGTTGTTGAAGCACATTGGGGTGATTAAAGGCCCTATATAAATACAAGTTGCTGTTGTCTGACCCACTGTGTTTCTCCATATTTTTGATTTTGCTTCAGGCTTTCTAGCACTGTTTACTGGATGTTTACTCTGTTTGAATTCAGTTCAGTTTTACAATTGACTGTTTGCGAGCTTTTTTTTTTAAAATGAGCCGTCTGTTTGAAACTCTGTTCTTAGTGGAACTGACTGACTTCCCTTTGGCTCTGGCAGATTTCGGGCGTACAGCCCATACAGTTCTCCTGATGGCAACCACTGATGACCTAGAAACATATCAATCTCCGTGATAACAAGATAACTGGCTGAAAGAAAGGAAAAAAGAATTGGAAAAGATAAGAGCAGTTGAATGGCTGGCTGACCGAAGAGGATGATCTCGAGCTGCTCTTGTATTATATTCTTCTGAATAGTTGTAGATGCTTTGACAGGTTCCTGGGGTGTGACCAAGAAATCCAGTTTCTGACCCCACCTGAAGGATCATTTCTTATTTACCAGTTTTAAAAAACTGAATCTTTATAATGTATCACAGTTACAAAGTACTTTTGTTTTGTACAAGAGTTGTTGGGTTTTGTGTGGATACATGCAGGAAGCTGATGTCATTGGCCGCTGTGTGTCTGATTTATTACTGTCAGAACTTACTGGGCAGTATCTTATTTTCATATTGAATCATGTTGCTCCTTTTGTAATTCAGATAAGTAATTTCACTAGATGTACCCTTTTAATAAAACAGGTGTATAATAAATTGTTTTTGAGAGTAAGGAAGCTGGTGTTTCTGTCCCACACAATTCACAGGTTGGAGCTCGCTCTGTGTAATTGGTTTGTTCAGCATAATTTGCAGTGAATTTCTCACGCTTCCCCTTCCAACTAAAAGTGGCTATTTCATGGTGATTTATAATGCCGCATTTGCAGATTTGCTCTGAGTGCAAACATTCAAAAACAGTCAATTGTAGCTGATAAAGTTATGGATGTGTAAGATTAAATTGGTTTATAAAGTAGACGGAAATGGTAATAAATCTCAGGATTGGGAAGCTTTTAGACTATGACAAAGGAGCAAGAAATTGTTGAGCAAGACTAGAATATGAATTCAATTTAGCAAAACATGGACTGTAAAAGCTTCTGCAGGTAAAATGAAATGTAAAACGTTTCAATGTTTAAAAAAGAACTATTTGGCTACGATGAGATCTGTAACCCAGAGGACTGTGGAGGATTTTTGAGATTGCTAAAATGTTGTGTGTAATGTAAAGGGTTATGGTAAAATTGTGAGTAAAAGGAAGTATCTGATCAGCCATGATAGTATTCAGTCACAAAGAGGTTTGTCTGGCCTGTACCTATGTTCTTATTCAAAAATTGAATGTGAGGGATATAATTGAACATTCAGATGTATAACATCAAGCAGTGTCAGTAGATGATTTATGAAGACTAAATCACGCTGAACAAATCTAATACAGCTCTTGAAGAGATAACAGGCAGCATTGATAAAAGAGAGCTAGAAGATTTGGATTTCCAAAAGGTACTGCACACAAGGCCAGATAAGAGCCATGGTGTTGGGGTTGTGTGTTCACCTGGATAGGGGATTGTCTAACTAAGAGAGTTGGGATAACAGGACATATTCAGGATGTAACTAGTGGAATGCCATAGGAATTGGTGCTGGAACTGATTTATTTTATTGACCTGGCAGTGAACGTACCATCGGCAAGTCAGAAGATGACACACTAATGTGGGAATGCAAAAACTCTCAGGCCTCTAAACAGGTTTAAGTGAGTGGGCAAACACTTGACAGGTGGAACGTAATTTTGAAAAATTAGGTTATGCCTTTGGCAGAAAGCATAGAGAAGCTGAATGTTATTTAGATGGAGAAATTCTCCAGAAAGCTACAACAGAAAAGAGTTTGAACATCCTGAAGTGAATCACTTAAAACCAGCATCCACATTCAGTGGATAATAGGGAAGGCAAATGTACTGTTGGGCTTTATTTCAAAGGAGATGAAGTATTAAAATAAGATTTTGCAAAACCACACAAGGCACTAATCAGACCACACTTGGAATACGTGAACAGTTATGGCCCCTTATTCAAGGAAGGATATACTGGCCTTGGATGCAGTCCAGAGGACGTTCGTTATATTGATTGCAAAAGTTGAGGGGGTTGGGCCTAGAGTTTAGAAAAATGAGAGAAGATCTTATTGAAGCATATAGGATAGGGCATTTGACAAAGTGGATACAAGGGGTTGTTTTCCATTGTGGGATTGTCTTAGTAAGGCGTAGTCTATTTAAGAGAGTGGAGGGTTTGTTTTTCCTCTGAAGATTGTGAATGTGACAATTCCTTACCTATCAAGCCTGAAGTAGACAGTGGATTTTTAATCAGGGAACCAAGGGTTTTAGGATAAAGCAGAAAAATGGAATTGAGAATGATCAGATCAACCATGGTCTCATTGAATGGTACAGCAGACTCAATGGGCCAAATGACTTAGTTCTGTTCTTGTGTTATAGACCATCCATGCCTTTGATTTGGTTTTGAAGTGAGTGATTAGAACATAAAACTGGACTTAACAGTTACACTTGTTGAGTAACTCTTATAAAACAGTTGAGTACTTTGTATATTTCTTAAAATTTCCTTCTCCACTTTGACCCTAAAAGAAACTAATGCAACCTGATACAGGTAGGACTACTGCTGATTTCTAAATCTCCCAATTCCCATTAAGCAGTCCAGTTAACTTAGACAAAACAAGCTTTGGGGGAAAAAAAAAGGTTTTGTGACACAGCTGTATTCCATATTGATCAGACCACTCTAATGTAAGATTGGAATGAGCATCAGTTCTCACATGCTTAGGGCTTAATCCAAGAATCTGCAGGGAAGGATGAGATGTGACCATCTTGTGGAGGTGGTGGGTAGTGTTAAACAAAAGTGATTGGACTGTTTGTTCTGGACTATTTTCATCAAGTCAGACATGAGGATGTTAATTGATGTTTGTTCAATGGACTGTTTGTTCTGGACAATTTGGTGGCTCAGTGGTTAGCACTGCTGCCTCACAGTACCAGGGTCCCAGGTTCGATTCCAGCCTCGGGTGACTGTGTGGAGTTTGCACATTCTCCCAACGTCTGTCTGGATTTCCTCTGGGTGTCCAGTTTCCTCCCACAGTCCAAAGATGTGCAGGTCAGGTGAATTGGCCATGATAAATTGCCTGTAGTGTTAAATGCATTAGAGAAATGGGTCTGGATGGGTTACTCTTCAGAGGGTCGGTGTTGATTGGTTGAGCTGAAGGGCCTGTTCCACACTGTAGGTAATCTAAAAAAAAATTTCATCAATTAACATCCTCATATCTGACCTGGTGATTGTTCAATGTTGAAAAATGTGTTGCTGGAAAAGCGCAGCAGGTCAGGCAGCATCAAAGGAGCAGGAGAATCGATGTTTCGGACATAAGCCCTTCTTCAGGACAAATTGGGCAATTGTTCAATGTTGACCATCTGTAATTCTTCACACTGAAGCAGCCTCTCCCTACACAACAAAATCTGGGTAATGTTTAGGTTTTGGTTGATGAGGGGCATCATCAAGGTTATTGCTCAGCAAGTGCTACCTGATAGAACTGTTGATGACCCTTTGTATCACTTTATTGATTTTTGAGAGCTGATTGATGGGACCGTAACTGCTTGAGTTAGATTTGTCCCACTGTTTGCATTCAGGACAAATTGGGCAATTTTTCGCATTACCAAGCAGGTATGAATATAGCATTCTGTGGAAGTTAACAGCTTGTTAACACAAAACACATGGATATTGGAATCGAAACACCAAAGCTGCAAATACTCAACAGATAAATTAGCAACTCTGTGTGGAGGAACTGTGAGTTAATGTTTCAGATCGAAATGACCTTCGCTGAAGACAGGAATTTTTCAGGCATCTGATCCGAGGTAATGACATTTGTGAATGCTCTGTGAAGCTTTGAAGTTCAATAGTGCAATAGAAAGTCAGGATGGACAGAAATGATAAATTTGCTAAATTGCCACCAACAGATAACCTTCAGCCTTCAGGCACTTCTGGGCTCTAGTATTCTTTATGTTCAATTTTAGCACCCTCTACTGTCCCTTGCATGCAGTTTCAACCTTTCCCCATGACATGCAGATCTATACTTAAGAATATTTGTAGCATTCAGCTCTTGTTTATTCATCGGAAGCTTGTTCTGAATCATCACTTTTAATAATCCCTTCTTGGGATACTTGTGTTGATAGTCAGGCTGGTATTTAGTGGCCATAACTCATAGCCCTTGAAAAGGTGCTGGTGAGTGCAATCTTGGAACACTTCAGTTCTGGTCTCCCCGCTATAGGAAAGATGTTGTTAAACTTGAAAGAATGCAGGAAAGATTTACAAGGATGTTGCCAGGGTTGGAGGGTTTGAGCTAAAGGGAGAGGTTGAATAGATAGGGGCTGTTTTCCCTGGAGCGTCAGAGGCTGAGGGGTGATCTTATCGAAGTTTATAAAGTCATGAAGAGCATGGATAGGTTGAATAGGCTTTTTCCCAGGGCCGGGGAGTCTGAAAATAGAGGACGTAGGTTTAAGATGAGAGGGGAAAGATTTAAAAGGGATAAGGGGCGACTTTTTCACGCAGAGGGTGGTGCCTATATGGAATGAGCTGCCAGAGGAATTGGTGGAGGCTGGTACAATTACAACATTTAAAAGGTATCTGAATGGATATATGAATAGGAAGGGTTTAGAGGAATATGAGCCAAATGTTGGCAAATGGGACTAGATTAATTTAGCATAGCTAGTCGGCATGGATGAGTTGGACCATAGGATCTGTTTCCATGCTGTACATCTGTGACTCCGTGACTACAGCCCATATGGTGACTATATTGTAGCAGTTGATGTGATATAATTTCATAGGGCAGTTATGAATTATTGCACCACTATGGTTCAGCTATCACATATGGACCAGATGAGATAAATTGGTTTCCTTCTCTATGAGGATAAGTGATGCAGTTTTTGTTTTAATGCCAATTCGATACCTTAACAGTAAACATTACTGATAGTAACTTAACATCGCATTTAAAACAATACTGTTTTGTTTTTAGACTGAAGCATTCAGTCTAAAAAGACAATTCGGAACATTTCTAAGTAAAATTGCTCCACATATTTAAACCATGGTCATCTCTGCATGATGCAATGTATAAAATATACAGCATCAGCTTCAGAATCACAGCCACCCTTATCAACCATCATCTGTGGATTAGTGACTGGCTTTACAGCCAATAACATTCTCCCCTTACAGAGAATTTAGAGTGATCAAAACCCTCGATGAAGTGAGATAGAGTTATACAGTCATAGACAGTCATCCAGGACAGTCATAGAGACATACCGTACGGAAACAGACCCAACTCCCAACTTGTCCATGCGGACCAGATATCCCAACTCAATCTAGTCCCACCTGCTAGCACCTGGCCCGTATCCCTCCAAACCCTTCCTATTCATATACCCATCCAGACACCTTTTAAATGTTGCAATTGTACCAGCCTCCGCCACTTCCACAGGCAGCTCATTCCATATACATACTACCCTCGGCGTGAAAAAGTTGCCCCTTAGGTCTCTTTTATATTTTTCTCCCTCACCCTAAACCCATGCCCTCTAGTTCTGGACTCCCCCACCCCAGGGAAGAGACTTTGACTATTTATCTTATCCATGCCCCCCATGATTTTATAAACCTCTATAAGGTCACCCCCTCAGCCTCCAATGCTCCAGGGAAAACAGCCCCAGCCTATTCAGCCTCTCCCTATAGCTCAAATCCTCCAATCCTGGCAACGAATGGCTTAAAGTGAAAAATCATAGCCTACATTCAGAATAATCCAGACATGGCTCACATTAAAAACACAAAAGTTATTTTATTCAAGTATATCACAAAATAATTAATATACATATTGAAGTTAACAATGGAGTTACCAGTTCTCTGTCTTGGCATTTCCTATATCACATGGTGTTGTCACAATGTTGGTTGATCACCCCTTTCCATCTCCACTTGTAAGGACTGTGTCTTTTCAGTTTTGTAACTTTAAAAACTGTAGACTGCAATGAGATAGAACTTTTTTTAAAACTTTGATGCTTATTGTGAACTGTGTTTTTGTGGCTCTGAGTTCCTTCAGATGATCAGGAGCCAATGAGTTATTCCCAAGTGAAGCTGATTGGTTCTGAGTTAACTGAGCAGGTTGGAATTGGAAACAAGTTACATAGGCACAGAGAGAGACAGCAAAAACACAGACAGATGTTTTGTTCTCTTCAGCAGAAACTGCATGTTCTCTGTAGTAAAATACTTAGATTGAACTTGAGGAATTAACAGTTACTTCTGCAGTAGTTGTTGTGAGGTTTGACTTTTGAATTGATAAATCAGAGACATTTTCCGATTGAATCAGCCACTCTGTACATTTTACAAACCAAAGGAAGCTTATAGACAAAGACTTGCTAGCTAGCTGAAGAAGGATCATCTCAACATTGAAATTGGGAAGCAAAGAGCACTGACCACATTTTCCAATTTATCCTCAGCCAATAATCTATTTTCCCTATCTGATTACATGTATGTAGGAGGATTAGAGTTTTCATTGGTAGTGTTAGTAGTTTCTATTAGTTTACCTGTAACTATAGTCTAATTACTCACAAACAATTTTTGTCTAGTATAGAAACCGGGTCTATGCTTTCTGTCAACCTGGGTTTGAAAATCAAGTAAACTGGTGTACTGCGCTTGCCTTAAAACATTTTAAGTGTCGGTACAACTTTGGGAATAGCAGAGCTCAATTTACATTGCACTATCCCAGTGGATCATGACATACCCTTATCAACCATCATCTGTGGATTGGTGATTGGTTTTACAGGCAATAACATTCTCCACTTACAAAGCCGAGGAACCAGCTCCAATAGGGACCCGGGTTCAATTCCAACCTCAGGCGATTGTTTGTGTGGGGTTTGCACATTGTCCCTGTGTCTGTGTGGGTTTCCTCCGGGAGCTCCAGTTTCCTCCCAAAATCTAAAGATGTGCAGGTTAGTTGAGTTGGCCATGCTAAATTGCCCGTGGTGCTCAGGTATGTGTCGTTTAGGTGCATTAGTCAGGGGTAAATATAGGATAATAGGGTAGAGGAATGGGTCTGGATGGGTGGGCCAGTGACTGGGTTCTTCTGGGTCCAGAAAATCCTGAAGTGGGACTCCAACACAAAGCACCCCACCTTGGATAAAAGTAAAATGCTGCAGATGATGGAAATCTGAAGTAAAAACAGCAAATCCCACCAGATCTCAGAGGAAAAGAGTCATTTCGGAATTGAAATGTTCACTCTGTTTCCCTCTCTCCTCAGATGCTGCCAGACCTATTGAGTTTCTCCGGCAATTTCTGTTTTTGTTTCTGATTTCTAGCATCTGCAGTTATTTGGTTTTAAATTCATTGCCTTTACTGACAGATCAGCTCCCCCTCCTGTGCCTAAAACTTCTCTCTTTCTCTCTCTGTGCTCGAAATTTATGTTTTTCAAAATTACTGGAGTTGAAACATAATCCCTAACAGCAGCTACTAAACAAGCAATCAACTCATGGCTTTCCGATAATATCGCTCTCCCACTTTCATTCAACTCAGGACAGGGCCCCCACACAGATCCAACACCTTTTGTCCCCAAGGAACTTCAAATAAAATGCTCAATTAACAAAACTCCCTAGACATTATGCATGATAAACCCTTAACATGCAAAACTCTTACCTCTTTTTTTCAAACTCAGAGTTAGCAGCTTCTGCAGAAAGAACATTCCCTGACCACGTGTCCAGTTCTGAGGCAGGGTCACCAGAACCGTTAACTCTGATTTCTCTTCACAGATGTTGCCAGACCTGCTCAGCTTTTCCAACGATTTCTGTTTTTGTTTCTGACTACGTGTCAGGTTTGTCACCTTTCCTGGGGTCCTAACCTGCCTGTTCCTCGAGGTGATACGGACTGCCTGTCCTGGCCTTCTCACTTCATCTTTCCCAGCCAAACAGAGCTGGACAGAAATCTTCATCTGTTTTAGCAGTTCAAGTAGACATAGTTGGAAAAAGCCCTGATTTTTGTTTTAAAAATTCAGGAAGGAAACATCAGGAACTAGCCCGTGTTTGTATGTCTCAGAGAGAGACAGAATGGGGAAAATCACATCAGGTGAGTGTGCAGAAATTCACAGAGATGTGACCTTGTCAGTTGAGGAGAAATTTTCAAATGATCGTAGTAATGGTGCACTGGGACTGAGTATCTGTAAAGAATATTGTTGGGAAAATGGGTCGAATCTTTCTTTGTGCTATTTATGATAAGTTCTTTCCAAATTGCTAAATATATGTAAAGCTTTGTTATTTCTTTGTTTTGTAATTAACCTGTGCCCTTTGATAAAGAGTACATAGGAAGTCTCATGTGAATATGCTCTGAGACTAAAAGTGCGGTGCTGGAAAAGCACAGCCTGTCAGGCAGCATCCGAGAAACAGAAGAGTTGATGTTTCGAGCATAAGCTCATTATTCCTGATAAAGGGCTTATGCCCAAAACGTCGACTCTCCTGTTCCTCGGATGCTGCTGTGCTTTTCCAGCACCACAGTTTTTGACTTTGATCTCCAGTGTCTGCAGTCCTCACTTTGTCCTGTGCTCAGAGACTGCTCAGCATGGAAACCAAATTGCTTGAATTAGAACTTAGGATCTATCAAGCCAAGTTTGACTCAGGGATTTGACCTGTCCTGTATTACCATCAGCTAGAATTACAAACAGAATTATTCAAAGACAAATTTTTAAAATACACAAAATTTTCAATGTTTTGATTTGTAGATTTGGTTGCATCAGTATCCTCCTGATTAATCTTTAATTGCTGTAGACTCCAGGTAAATCCTGAGGATTTGTCAATCCTTCTTCAAAATCATCAACAGGAGGCTAAAGAAAGCTCATTTAGGAGTACAATGGAAACCAAAGAAACTCTACCTGATAATCAGGTTCCGGGAGATATGAATTGAATTAGTTTATTGTCACGTGTACTCATATGAGTACAGTGAAAAGTTTATAAATCACCACTTTTGGCGCCACCTTCAGTGCAAAGGTACCTATCTACAGATTCTTGAGTACAAATTCTTGGGGGAAAAGAAAAATTAGAACATAACGAAATAAAAAATCCAGCATTACACACTTTCAAAAGTACAAAATCATAGTCATAAATTAGAAAAATAGAGAGATAAAAAGTTCAGAATCGTAGTCCTTTTGTAATAAAGGGAAAACAGAGAGAATTTAAGGCAAAGTCCACTTAATCCATCTCACGGCGCGTTTATGACAAAGAAGGAGGCCATTTAGCCCTTTGAGGCATGGAACCATCCCGTCAAACCAATTCCTGTCCCTATCCTAGCTGCTTTGCATGTTTGCGTCTCAGGTGCCCATTCAATTTAATTTTAAAATTATGAATTGTCTCCACTGTAGGGATTCCATGATTTATGACTTCCAACATCAATTATTCTTCGCCGATGAAAGCCCCTGCCTCATGACTTTTCTCCTGTCTCTATTTTTCGATAAAACATTTCCCACCACACACCCCTATCCCACATTAACTCATTTTCTCCCCTTTTTGCCTTATGTTTGTTCTCAGGAAGTTGTCTTCTTTATGTGAGGAGTATATTGGAAGAAAAATTGGCAAGTTGCATGCAGGAGGCACAATGGATGTGACTCAATGCTTGCTTTACATTTTAATTCACAAAATATACAAGAGGTGTGTACTGCACCATTAATGTCACACAAGTTGATTCAATTTGAAGTGAATAAGGCTCCTTTAGGTGTCCTTCTGACGATTGATATCCTTGTTACATATTAGCACCGGAGAACACTGACGTCACATTACATTTGTGGTTAAACTCGTAAGCTTTCCAAATCTGCTGAAAGCTATGCAGGAACTCTCCTTTCAGCCTGATGTAGATCAAGGAGCTGTTCCACATTCTCTCTATTCCTTTAGAGCTGGACCAAGTTGGTAGATTTCAGAGTGTCTTTCGATACAGTTCAGTTACCTTTCTGTAAGTGAAGGTACTCTACTGAATCCCTTGTACTGAAAATGTTTTCAAGTCTGGAAATCTGTGATTTAGTCATTTTTTGTGCAAGTACACGTCAGCTGGAAAGCTAACTTTAACCTCTGACCTCTCC